>NC_013488.2:3739406-3750801 GCF_000004555.2 Caenorhabditis briggsae | reverse complement strand
GAGAATGAAAATTATCAATACATAGCATTCTTAGCCGAGGGGGTCCCACCAGCGACTATTTATTCATAACAGAAATGTATGTAGATTGATTCTCAAGAACTAGGAGAGTCGTGATTCGTGACAGCTTAGGCGTTTTTTTTGTAAAATCGCGAAGCGATACCTTTTATGCTTCAGTGAGCACATCTCAAGAACAAGTGTTCCAAACCGCTTCACATTTTTTTTGGTATATATTTGATCTACACGAAACACGAAATTTTTCTTGCCCAGCCCGGCGCGGTTTTCGGTCCTTCTCGGACGTCGCCTCATCTATTACCAGCCCATTTCTTCTTTTCCCAGCAGTATTGGCTCTTTTTTCCCATTTCTTTAAAACATTCTTCTTTTTTTTTGTTCCCTCTCTTTTCTCATTCCTCCTATGCTTTTCTAGAAACAGTTAGAAGTGAAATTTTGGTATAGTACTAAAATAATAGTTTAAGGAACCATGGAAAAACCACTCAGTTGGGTCCTTATTGATAGGACTTGCCCGGAATTCCAACTAAATGCGTGGGATTTCGTATTCGCTATCGTCGCATTCATTGGAGTGATCTTCACCATTGTAAAACCAAAACGAGAAACACTCAATTTGATAATATAAACAATTTCAGATTCAATTAGGACAGATAGCACAGTTGCAGAAGAAGAAGGAAAACGAAAGTAGATTGATCGGCATGTTGGCCCTATGCGACTTTATGATTTGTTTCGTTTATATCATGACCTACTTCCCGACAAGTGTTATTTTTTACTTTCGCAGCAACGTAGGTTTGGAAGTCTATAATATCTGCGAATTGGAGTTTCCAGTACTTCGCGGGCATCCAAATTGATGCACGAACGTCGTTCCAATCCTTAAAAATAGCTTATGATACCATAATGACTTTTGCAGTGTTTCTCCTAATCGTCGAGCGATTTTTATGGACGTGCTCTTCAAGAACTCGTCTAACTTAGAACGTTTTCACTGAGAAGAAATCGAAGAAAAGAGTGATGCTTGTAACAATAGTGTACGCGTTTTTGTCATTTTTCACAAGGATATTTGTGAGTTTTTGGGATTTCAAAACTTGATAAAATTAGTTTATCAGGTACTATCCGATGTCCCATTTTGTGATATTGCTCCTTGCCCATTCTTGTTTGAGATTGAAGGTTAATTGAATAGTTTAATAAAACGTCACGTTTCTTGATTACAGCTTTGAAAATCATTCAATTGTATGTCGTTCCTGGAATTGATGCGTTTGTCTGTGTTGCAACTTTGATTTTCGCTCTTCTCACGATCATTCGTGTATCAAAAGTTGGAGAAGGAGAAGAGCTAGTTGTTCAGAAGTAAGTGAATTTTAAGAATGGGGGAAGCAAACCGTGCGAATGGATTGTAAGTCAAGGTTCCTTGATCCTAATATAGGTGGGGGGGGGGTCGGGTTCACCCCAGGTTGCAAAGGGTCCCTTGTACATTGGAGGTGGCACACAAGATACAGAATTTGAATCTCAAGAAAACAGTGACAACTCCACTTCCATGAAAAAAATGTTCCAGAAACACGAACCGCATCAAACGCTGCATCATGTGCATTCTCGTTATCTACGCCACATTCATAATCCGTACAGTGTGCTATTACATTTTCATCAATCACCAAACTTCTGACTTGTTCCAGAAAACGCCAAGCGCCCAAAATCGTAAGTTAATTTTTTTTTTAATTTAAAAGTAATTAAATTTCTAGTTACTGTTTGGTGGTATGACTTCATGAGTGTGCTGTTCTCAGGATCCAGATACATCCTTTATTACGCTTTCTGCCGGAACCAAATAGTCACCGAGTACCCGCCAACTGCACTTGGACAATAATTTGATTATATTTATTGCTGATGTTTCTGCTTGTGTACTGATGATTTGTACCGTCAATTTTAAGCTCAGCTATTCCTTTTTATGTGAGAGATATCACAAATCAGTCAACTGATTAGTTGTTTGGCATAATATTGTATTGGCATTAGTAGTGGCAATCGCTTTGCTTTTTTTCTCGAATAAAAACTGAATGATGTGTGCAAAGGTTCCGAACTATTTTTAGAGTACTTTAGTGATGACGTAAAGAATCTCTGGTCATCTGACGTCGAGCAGGGTCCTCTAAAAGATATAAGGAAAGATGGAGACTCAGAGAAAGAGAGGCGAAGCAAAGAAGATGTCCGTGAAAAAGAACGATGACTTCCTTCTTCGAGCTTTCTATGGAAGACTCCGCTTCTCTTTACTCCTGTTTTTTAGCACTCGAATTTTCTTTTGAAACTAGAATATTGAAATATTTTCAGATTTTTTTAGGGATCCTACAATGCAAAAGCAATTCAATTGGACGTTAATTGCAGTCAGTTGTCCGGAATTCAAGATCAATCAATGGGATTTGGTTTTCTATTTTATTGCATTTGTAGGATTAATATTGACATCTGTTAGTTGAATTTTCAAAATCTTCTCCTGTTAAAAAATTCCATTTTCAGATTCAAATGTGGAAATTCCGTAAGAAGAGAAAAGAAGGAAGTAGTTTTCTCGGCATGTTGACTGATTGCGACTTTGTAATTTGCCTCTTTTTTCTTGTGATTCATCTTGGAAGAAGTATTGCTTTCCAATATCAAAATGATGTAAGCGCATTGCTGTTGGCACATTGTAAATATTAAATTTCAGATTTTGGCTGCACTTCGAATAGAATATCAGATACAAATCAAGGCCTGCAAAACACTTTTCGATACAGTTATGAATTTTGTAGTGTTTTATCTGATTGCGGAGAGATTTTTATGGACTTGCTCGTCTAGAACTAGGCTGAGATGGAGGATGTTCACAGCGGCCAAGCCAAAATTTTGGCTGTTATTTGGAACAGCAATTTATTGTATTTTTCATCGACTATAAAACCAACAGTAAGTTCTGGAGAGTTGGTAGGACTTCAAATTTGTTTTCAGGTACAATCGACCATACCGTTTTGTGATGTTGAACCTTATCCAATAGTGTTTGCGGAGCCAGGTTAGTCGCGAGATCAGAAACTAATTTTAAAAAATTTAAAAAGACCAATGACCTTCTAGACTTTTGTGAAATTGACATTTGAGATTTGAGCAAGAACTTATCGAGTTCCCAAAAAAGCCCATCTAATTGAGGAGACAACACTTTGATTCATATTTTCCGATTTTCAGCTATTCAAATCATCCAACTCTACATAGTTCCCGGAATCTCTGCAATTGCATCTGTGGCCACTTTAGCGTTTGCCATCCTCACCATTCCGCGTTTATCAAAAATTGGAGAAGAAGAAGATCCAGTGGTTCAAGAGGAAACGAAACTAATGAGTTTACAAGGAAAGCATTCAAACATATTGTAAGAAAACATAATTTCAAAAAAAAGGACAAAACAAGATTTCTAGGAATACCGTCCCCATCAGACGCTCCATCATTTGCATGCTTGTCGTCTATGCCACATTTTTCATCCGCACAGTGTGCTATCACATTTTCATCGATCCTTTCAACTCCGACTTGTTCCAGAAAACATCAAGTGCTCGTAATCGTAAGCCAACTTTTTTTTTTCAAAAATGATAAAAATTTCCAGTAACCGTTTGGTGGTACGACGCAATGAGTGTCGTGTTCTCCGGATCCAGATTAATCGTTTATTACGTTTTCTGCCGTGACCAAATAGTCACCGAATTCCCGCCAACTGCAATTGGGCAATAATTTTCTTTTATAACTCTAATGGTTGATTATAACTCTAATGGTCTCTGATATAAATCTCATTTGAATTCTGTTTTTAAAATTTTCGGGGTCTCATGTGGGCACAGTATGCATCCTGACGTGACGGTGCATCTGGTATTCATACAGCGCGTGATTATTTTGTCGTGCAACTATATTTCAAAGTTTATTTCAAAAGGAAATGGTAAGATCAATCACTTCGAGTTTTTTTACTTTCAGAATCCATCACAATGCTTCAAATCCATGAATTGTCTGATCTCTAGCTCCAACTCTTGCGGAAACAGGCTCCTGGCTCCTGTCTCCAGGATTTACTTCATTTCTGTGTTATTTTCAGTCAGAACCATCATCTCACTGAAAGAATTTTTTGATTTCAGTTCCAGGAATTGAAAAAATATATTGCATTTCACAGCAGATTTCTTCGGAACACCGTTTCGAAATCCTCCAACAGCATGTCATATTGCTCCTGATACCGTTGAACGCTCCTGGCTCCAGCTTCAGCTCCAATACCTGAGCTCCAGACCCCGGGCTCCAGACCCCGGGCTCCAGAACCCGGGCTCCAGAACCCGAGCTCCAGACCCCGGGCTCCAGAACCCAGGCTCCAGACTTCCTGGAGCCCAGAGAAGGGAGAACTGATTCTTCCCTCTACTTCCCTCTTCGTTTACAGTGTTCTTCCTGGGGTCAATGGGCCATCGAGGGTCGTAGGGTTTTTACGTCGTTTTTTTCTGCGGAGAATATAATTTTTTGATTTTTTTTGCCACGTGGATTTCTTTTATAATCAAATAAATATTTTCTTCACGTTTGAAAAACAATCGAATTTTCACTTTTGAAATTCGTGATAATCCTTCAAATAAGAGTGTCACTTTAAACCTAATTATCTCGTTTCCTATTCGAGACATCAAAAAATGTCTAACTAATGAAATGTTAATTATGTTAAGGCAATCATTTTTGCTCTTGAAAACTTTTTGATGGCTTCTACAGTAACCGAGACATGTTTTGTCGAGGTTGACTAGACCACACACTCTAACGTTTAAAGTTTGAACCAATCTATCTTGATTCCTGTGAAAGATATAAAAAGTAGTCAACCTATAAAACGTTGATCATGATTTCAGCAACATTTCGTTAATTGACCACTTTTTGATATCTTTTACAGTAACCTATGGGTTCAAAGTTGGCTGTTCAGGAAGTCTTCTTTTAGAGTGTCGGTATATGAACAAAATTTCGAGAAATATTGGATTTATTTTTAATTTATCCTCTTTTCTAGACGACAACCCTAGAGGAAATGAGCTTACGAGCTAAATATTAAAGGTATCGCGTCAATATTGGCTCAAAATCAGCTACGCGGCCACAGCCGGAGATTTGTCACCGAAACCGTAACTTTAAGCTTACATATTTTGTTTCTTGTGGAAGTTATCAAAATGTGGTCAACAGACAAAATGTTTATCATAAAATCAGAAAAAAAATATCAGTTGAGTACTCCTTAATACCTTTCACAGGAACCAAAATATATGAGCACAAAGCTGGCGGTTTGAATGGCATTTTATTAAATGTTCATGGTAATTGAAATAGTTGAGTTTTGAATTGCTAAATTTAAAAAACAATGAAAATTGTTGAGTGTTTCGCTATGAGTCATATTTCGTAATATGAAGCGATGGTGACAATTGTGCTGCTTCTATTGTTCCACTGGCCAGGAGTCTTCACTCACACCTGCCTTTTTCTCATAACGAGGAAACAGATAGAAACGAGAGGACATAGAGAAAAAGGAGAGAAATTGAGAAAGCTGGCTGGTATATGAGCTTTTTGACAAACCTACACTTTTCTTTTATTTTTCTTTTTACTTTTGGTTTTGACACAAAAAATTGTTAATGCTATTTTGGTAGTCTAGAAAAAACAGTCTAGAAAAACACTCCACGATTTTAAAAAATAATTTTAGAACCGAATTTTTTATGCATTACATCCATCTCTATATTGGTCCTCATTCAGAAAACAAACGCTCATTTAAAATGCAATAACGACATTTTTTTGTTCTCTATAGAAAAATAGCAAGCATTACTCCACTACGACGCTTGGCTTCTGAAAACTGAAGGATTTAGGCTTCTGAAAATTCAATCTCTACTTTTGACATCAATTCAATATTTTCATTGCTAACACATCATGTCAACGGTTCTCAACTGGACCCTGATAGAGAATACTTGTCCTGAGTTTCGGATGAATTCGTGGGATTTTATACTTGCTATAGTAGCATTTGCAGGAGTCGTCATGACCGGTGTAAGTCTTTTTTTGAATCTTGAAAAAATTAAACGACTGATTTTGAAAAATATTTTTTCGAAAACTCGTTCTGTTAACTTTTGAACAGTTTTGGAGCGAACGATGGAACCATTAGACGGGGCGAAGTGCCTTTATTCGAAACGTCGTAAAATTTAGTTTGAAAATATATTTTGTTGGGTGTTCTGACCTTACTCTATGTCTCTGTGTTTCTTGGCCATTACTATGATGGTCTAACTTTTGCAAAATGATTTCTCTAGACCACCATAGTAAATGGCCTAGAAATGACCTGATATTCCACTGATGTGTTTTTTAAACCATTTCCCATGGTGACCTGGAAAAATTAACTTGCTAAAGTTAAGCCACTATTTGAGAACGGCCTAGAAAATCTACCACGGGGATCAACCCATTTCTAGGCCATCAACGTTGGTGGCCTAGAAAACTCAACCAAAATTCTATTTCAGATCCAAATATACCAATTCCACCAAAAGAAACGGAAAGGAAGTGTGTTTCTTGGACAACTTGCTGGATGCGACTTCACGATTTGTTTTTATTATCTATGGATGTATTTTGTCACTTCACTCACTATGCATTACCAAAATAACGTGAGAACTAGACATGCCGGCCATGGCATTACTGATGTCCTAAAACTGGCTTATTCTGATGATGGCAAGTTTCAGACCTTTGCGGAATGGCGAATTGAAATGCAAACGACTGACAAACTGGTCAGAATCTTCAACGACACATTCATGACTCTCATCTTCTTTTGCATCGTCGTTGAGAAATTCTTATGGACGTTTTCTTCAAGAACTCGCCTAACCTGGACAATGTTCACAATGGCCAAACCAAAACTCTATATTATTCTTGCATCTGCTATATATTCCGTGGTTCAGGTTTTCACCAAATCATTTGTGAGTTTTCTTCGAAATTTTGAGCCGAAAGTATATAGTCCAGGTTCTTTCTGATATCCCATTCTGCGACATTGCCCTTCAGCCGGACTGGTTTGTTGGTTTCATTGCTCGGTTCTTTCAATTGTATCTGGTTCCCGGAATCTCCATAATTTTACATGTTGCAACTTTCATTTTTGCCTGTCTTACTATCCCTCGATTGTCGAAAATCGGGCAAGAAGAGAATGTAGTTAGTCAAGAGGAAGGTAATTCGGAAGACGTGGAGGCAAAAGTGTCGGCTAAAGTGTGAGTTGGAGGATCTTAGAACATAAAACCAATCTGAAGGTTTTCAGAAACACGGACCTCATCAAGCGTTCTATCATTTGCATGCTCGTCGTCTATGCCACCTTCCTCATCCGCACATTTTGCTATTACATTTTTATCGACCCACAAACCTCCAATTTGTTCAAAAAAGTGTCAAACTCTCGGACTTGTGCGTTTGAAGATTTTCTGAAATTTTTCTAGTTATTAATTTTCAGTAACACATTGGTGGTACGACTTCATGAGCGTAATTTTCTCTGGGTCTCGATACATTGTTTATTACGCATTCTGTCGTGATCAGTTGGTTACAGAATTTCCACCAATGCCATTTGGACAGTAATTTATTTTCTCCGAATCAAAATTCATTTTGTTAGTACATCTCTGACAAACACAACGAATAAATTATTGATTTCAAGTTGTTTTTTTTTCAGTTCCACTCACTTACTTTGAGCTCAATTATCTCGGTTTCTATTAGAGTTAACAAAAAATCAACTGATAAAATGTTGCTGATATTATGACAAACAATTTAACAGTTGACGGATTTTTGATATCTCTTATATAAACCGAGTTAATTGATCTCAAAGTATCAGACCAATTACTTGAGAAACTGAGCAGCTATCGGCTGAGCTAGGCGGTCGCAAAAGACCATTACCGACCCATTAGGTATACTAAAGGTATGCTGTGTGAGGTACTATTAGGTATAATAAGGTACGGTACAAGAAAGGGTCCAGAGAAAATGCATATGTACATTGATCGTTGTACACCTTCAAAAAGGGTCACAGGTTTTTCTTTTTCTATGATTTCAGAACAGTACACAATTTAAGCAAAATCCAATCATTTTCGTTGGACCAAAAAACCAAAAAGAAAGTGCAAGAAGACAAATAATTAATCAAATCAAAGATTCCAAGAACTTCACGTCCATCATTCGACATTGCAAGTTGTTTCCATCCACCACCGCTTCCATCAACAGCTCCTGAATCTTGTCTGGAATCTCCTCGCCGAAGTTCATCTGACTGACCAATCTAGCATTTTCGATGAAGAACCGTTTGTTCCAATCCACCTGCTTCTTCAGTTCCGACTCCTGATGCTCTTGGCGTTCTCCAACGAGTCCGACATCAATTGGAAAACAACCTACTCAAGATCTGCATGAAATCGAATATCCAAACTTGGAGTATCAAATCGAGAACTTCCGAACCAAGAATATTTTACAGAATCTTTGTAAATTGCAAGAATTTTCCACGTATCCAAAACTGTTTCCGATGATAAATCATTAGAATAAGCAAATAAGAAAGTTTGTGGATAAGTTGAAGGGCTGCAGGACGTGTCGTCTGAAACTTAAAAGTATTCTTTTTTTTGCGAATTTGAATAGCTGTCATCTGAAACATGTTATCGATTCAGATTAGGTTTTTTGGGGTTTTGTGTGATTGGTTGGATGCTTGCTTTTGGAAGGTTTTTTAGTAATATAGCTTTCAGGTTTTAGTGTGTAGAATAGTCGAATAAATGATGCTTCCAACATTGTGTCATCGCTTTTATGCCGGAATTCATTATCAGTTAGCCAAGGAATAAAACGTTTTATCATCTTTTTTTTTCTTGTGTACGAAAATCAGCATCATTCTCAAATAAATGAAGTGATGTCTCTTTTCTTCTCTACCTCTTAGCTTTTCTGACATTTCAGTTTGAAAAAAAACTCTAAAACCTAACATATATCGAAAAAAAAAACTTTTCAAATAGAATGAATATGTTACTGACTCTTGAAGGCCCATATTCTTATTCTGTTGACCATAGGTTATATCTTCTAAGAAGTTGCACGTAAAACCTCTAGCAAATTAAAGAAGTCAGTTTTTGATTTGAGGATTAGTGATCAGTCGCTTGAAACAAATTTTCTAAAAGAACTCATGACAAAACTTCATGTAGTTTTAGTTGTCATATTCACCTGTTTGCAGCGGAAAATCTTAGGAAACTGTTGTCATTCTTTTCAGAGCTTTTTGCAAAACACGATAAAAATGTATCTGGAACCACCGGTATCTTATAAATTTACTCTTCACGCCATCACTGCTCTTCATTTTTTTGGTATTTACTGTATCCTTTCTTTTTTCTTTTACACCTAAAACACGGGTTCTGCAGAATGGTACTTATTGAATTTACACGTTTCTTGTATTCTGTTTGATTGGGAGATGACTGTGTTATCTGTGTCATATCTTATCCATCCTGCTTTAGAAGGATATCCATTGGGGATATTAAGATGGTTTTTAGTACTCTTGTACAAACATGTTTCGTGATAACAATGCTTTTTGGTAAGATCTTACGATCATCACGGTAAGAATCAACGGACCGTGTTTATTTTCAGTTACTGTTACTTCTATCGTATTTATTTTTGAAAATGGATTCTATCAGCTGTATGCAAGAAACAGTTTCTGGCGCTACCTACGTATACCGTTGATAATATTCAATTATTTTCTGGATGCAACTCATTTGTTACCGCCATGCTTTATGATTCCTGATCAATAAATTGCCTTGAAGTCCACTTATAAAGTCTGTGGTTCTCAAAACCAGAAAGCTTCAACATTTTTTCAGCAAATACCAAATTTATCGGAAGAAATGAAAGCCGAGCCACTGTTCATTCTATTCACTGATTTTTGGGTTAAAATACCTTTCATCTTAATGGTTCTTCAGAAATGTGTAGAAATACACTTCTTTATTTGGGCTTATAAATCGCAATATGAGGTCGGAATCTAGAAGGTTCACTAAAGATGAAATCACAATAAATGTACAGAGAAAGTTCTTTAACGCTATCAAAGCTCAGGTGAAAAGACATTCCCAAATATCAATGTGAATAATAAACCTCTAAAAAGCTTTTGGTAGTTACCATTAGTTTTACATTTTCCCAAATTTATATTCTTGTTTCATTCACCCACGAACATTACAACCAATGTGCTAATAATTTAGTTATTACAATAGTTGCATGACATGGTATCAATACCAGTTTAATTATTCTATAAGCCAATAAAACGTATCGTGAATATTGTTTTAAGATTTTCAAGAAGATAAGATGTATTTGGTTACACATCTACTGCTTTAGCAGTATCCATACAAACTCAGATTCATGATAATTATCATTTTTGTTATAGTGTCGATTACTTCCGTCTTCGACTAGAGCACAACCACACATATACTCCCAAAAGACCCTGTAGTCTCAAAAATCACGAAAAATATGCTCAAATGTTTTTCGAATATCACATTTCAGCTGTAAAATACTTGCAATGATTTCTTTCGAGAACTGGAAATCAATGCTGATTTATTCTCAATGGATTGGTGGGACACTTGGCGTGATTTTCAACCTGTTCCTCATCCTTCTCATAATCTACCGTTCCCCACAACACCTCGGCGTGTATAAATATCTCATGATGTACATTTCAATCGTCCAAACAGTTTTCTCTATATTGGATGTTATCAGCAAATCTATCACATTTTCGTACGGTTCGGTTTTTATGGGATTTCGTTATTTCAAACATTCCAATATTGGTAGAGCCCAAGGCTTTCACCTACTTTCTGTACATGGTGGCACCTTTGGGGCAATCATATCTTTATTCGGCGTTCACTTTGTTTATAGATATGGTGTGGTGTGGCGGATTTAGCGTTTCGAAAGCGATTTCTTTCGGGTTGGAAGTTAGTTCTAATATTCTTGACCCCAATTTTGGCATTTATTTGGTGGACATCTGTAGTGTTATTATGTTTCGGTCCGAGCTCTGAATCTGATTCACTAATGAGGTACCTTAAATTTATAATGGAACGCCCTACACACTTTCAAGTTTCAGCGAGTTTTTCTTGGCTCCTATGTAAGATATCAAAAATGTGTCAACATATAAAATTTTTGTGATGTTATGATGAACAATTTATCAGTTGGCGACTTTTTTGTATCTTTGAGAGAAACCGAGATAAATTGGCTCGAATTTGAAAACTTGGGGCTGTTCTATTACATGCGTCACATACCACGCTCTCCCACAGAACAATTCCGAACTGCAAATTAATTTTTGATCTACAGAAAAAAAGTTTGGCGCGATCACAATTGCAGGTCTAAAACCATAATTTCAGAATGTTTCATCTGATTTTGTGGAGTTCCAAGATGATTCAAATGATTCTTAAAAAATTAATTAGTGGTTATAGATTCATGTATGGTCGTTTTCCGGAAGAAAAAAATGTCA
>NC_013488.2:3717152-3739250 GCF_000004555.2 Caenorhabditis briggsae | reverse complement strand
TTGATTCGTCTGATAAAACTTTTTTATAATCAAAAAACAACGCAAAAATGCTATTTTGTGCAATTTCATGAGGTTTTTGAATTATAAAAAAGTTTTATCAGACAAATTAAAAATTCATCCATAGAAAATGTAGAAAAAATAATTGCGGTTTTTTTGAGCTGACTCCTAGAAATGTCAAAAACTGAAAGAGGAAATAGATTTTATCTGTAAAAAACATTCAAAAATGACCATTTTTGACATTTTTTTCTTCCGGAAAACGACCATACATGAATCTATAACGACTAATTAATTTTTTAAGAATCATTTGAATCATCTTGGAACTCCACAAAATCAGATGAAACATTCTGAAATTATGGTTTTAGACCTGCAATTGTGATCGCGCCAAACTTTTTTTCTGTAGATCAAAAATTAATTTGCAGTTCGGAATTGTTCTGTGGGAGAGCGTGCATACATAAAGCTCCATTAAACAATAAATTTCAGAATCTCTCTCTTACAAGGTTGTGACACTCGAATTGAGGATATATCATATTTTATTGTCCAATACCACTCACTAAGCGAATTCAATCAACTTTCGCCAGTTTGGTCCACATTCTTTGGCATGGCGTGTATTTGGATCATCACATCCTCCTCAATATTCTGTGTTGTTTATTTTGGAATCAAGTGTTATGTGAAAATAACCAAGGCATTGAAGAACTCAAAAATGTCTTCCTTTTACACAAAATCCATTCAACATCAACTGTTTGTCGCGCTCGTTTTTCAAGTAATATATCTTCAGAAATATAATAACCATTCATAATTAAGACACTCATCCCCTTAATTCTAATGTATGGGCCTGCTGGAATCCTCTTCTCTTGTCCAATGCTAAATATTGAAGTTGGTGTCTGGAGTAGTTTTGTTTCAGCGACAATTGTCATTTATCCAGCTGTGGACCCATTGCCAACTATGTTTATTGTGGAGAGTTATCGAAAAACTATACTTTGTAAGTGAACAGAAAGTTTTCGTGAGTACGGCTTGGTTTTGAAGGTTGCTGTGGGACCAAACAAAAACCAACAAAACAAACCAGTGTGAATCTACGAAGCCGAGATTCATAGTGTGACTTCCGGAACAGAACTTGAACTAGAACTTAACTATATACTCCCATAGGATCCCACTGTCTAGATAATTATAGGAACATGATGTATTATCTCTACTCAAACTACTCTCAAAGGAATTTTTGTTTTCAGCTTACTGAAAATATATTTTTAAGAACTCCTTCAAAAAAAGTAATAATTTCGGACTAGTTTTCTCCCGTTCATGATGATACCTCTCCAGTACTGGAAACCACTGCTTAAAACTGCACAATGGGTTGGTGGAACACTTGGTGTAATTACAATATCATAAAATATAATAGTTTGAACAGATTCCAAATATGTATTCTCAAAAAGACAACTGCCCAGCATTGTTTTGTTTTTTTGAGAAAATGTGTGAAATATGAAACCTAATTGAATTCGAAGTATAACACAACAAATTTCAAATTTTGCAACCACCTAGGAGCAGCTGCCTGACAAGGGACCCATAGGCAGCTTTCAAAGCAGAAACGGTCAAAATACACCAAACTTGAGAATAGCAATAAGGCATCACGATAAAAAATCGAATAGTTCATTCGTTGTTAAAGCAATACATAATTAACCACTGGAAATAACACAAAAATACAGAGTTCTTCTTCAGTCGTCATGATCAAGTTCACACCGTATCCGTAGCTTCTCTAGCTAGTTTTGCGTACGTTGGCTCCAAAAGTTTAAATCCAGTTCCTGTGATGTGAATCGAGTTGTCTATATATGCCATTATAGTGTTTCTGTCGAAAGTTAGGTACTTTCCATTTTTTGCAAATACCGGGCTAAGGTCGTAGATCTGAAAACATGACAGTTCGATAGATATGGTACCTATGGTACCTTACCTTGCACTTTTCGCATTTCACTCTATTCAACCTCTCCACAGCGTTCTTTCGCTCCTCATCCGCAATTTTTTGGTCCAAATTTAGCTGCTCCAAGTCCTCTGGCTTGTTGATGACATACTGTAGAAAATGGTTCATAAAGTTCAGACGGACCAATGGCATGGATCCCAAGATATAGATTTTCTTGACGTGTTTTTCGAAGAACTTTATGTTATCGTTGATTTGTTGTACGATTTCGTCGTTTTCTTTAATTGGGAGCTTAATATCGTCGGAGAATCTGAAAAAAATACATATTTGCATGAAAAACATTTATCGAGATTCAAGAACCTTGCTGTGATGAAAAGCACATCTGGCTTATATTTCTCAACTTGCTGACGGTACATATCTGTTATATATGGAGCGTTGTAAGTTCCGAATCCTCCTGAAAATCAAGTTTTTGGTCTATTGTGGACCAAATTTTTTCCGACTCACCTACAACCGAAAGATATCTGAACTCGGAATAATTATAATGAAATTGATCTCGAATCTGCTCATTTAGATTCTCAGCATAACTATTTCCAATGTCATTGATTTTTAGTGTCCCATTACCAGGCTGAAATTTTTTAAAAACATTTTTCCAAAAGTTGTTTTTTCGAAGTTACCGGGAAGAGACAATACGCGTAACCATTAGCGTTCTGGTCCGGATGCTTCATATCTTTCGTCACACACTCATCTTTCAGATTAGGGCTTGCCCAATTATATTGTGATGCCTCGTTAGCATCGATAAGGTTTTGAACTGCCGGGGAATAAGTCCGCCCCCAGAAATGATGTTCACGGACGCTGTACTGTACGAGAGCGTTAGCAAGGATCAGACTAGAGACAAGAGATACAATCTGGATCCAGTTCAACTGCAGGTACGGTTTTTCGTAGAGGTGGTGGAATAGGACGGACGAGATGATGGTGAGTACTGGAAGAAAAACAAGGTTTAAGGAATATGAAATTCAAAACTGGCTAGTCTTAGAGATGCTCTTTTTTGACATATAAGTTTTTGGGTCCATCCCAGAACAGAGGTGTCAAAATGGGACCCAAAGATGGGACCGCGACAAAGCGAAAAGGACCATAATAAGGTCGAAGGGATGGATTGGGGGTAGCTCTTTGGAACCGACGACCCGATCTTGGGCTTTCTTTGGGGATAACCTGGTGATGGGACCGTGATTGGAGAAATGGGGCCATGGTAGGAGGGAAGGGGCTATGGTAGTCATGTTGGGACCATGATCTTCATATTGCTGCCGCTCTTATGGGCTAGACCGAAGTTTTCGACGGTATTTGGTGGCTCATAATTTACACACAAAAGTATACTTGCGACCGGGCCTTTGCCGATTCTTCTTGCTTAAGTTTCTTTGAGGATTCATATTTTCAGATTAACTAAGTTAATTGTGATAGATCTCGACGAGTACTATCAAATGGAAAATGGTGTCTTGTTTATAAACATAGTTACAGACAAAAAAGAAAGACCCGGCACGGTCACTTTATGACTTGTAACTTAGTTCATAGACAAGGTACAAATCTCCAAATAGTACTATTTTGAGTTCTATCCTATCTAAATTAGTTAGTCTAAAAGTATTAATACTTTTTAAAAAACTATGGCAAAGCACGCGGAGGACCAGAAAAGGCACGGTTCGCAAGTATGCACAAAAGTAGCACCTTTAAAACGAGTGTTACCGTAATTCCTCTAATCCTAGCCGGTCTTAAAAAACAAAAACTCACATATCACTAGCAAATTACATTGAAACGTTTCCTTGATCGAGAAAAATGTTAATACTGGCCAGTGCACCAAATAGACAATGTACGAAATATTTCCTGTATAAACTAGCGCGTCGAGTTTCAGAAGCTGAAAATCTTCTATCCATTTTTTTTTGACTCCTCACAAACTTGACTACCTTGTTCTCCTTGGATTTTGCAACTATCAAAAATGCCGTAGTTAAGGTGACAATTGGTCTTATAACATGGACATCCAGGCGGCTGGGAAACACACAGAATATGAGTACAGCTACTCCTACTGTCACAAAATCTTCTTTTCCAATTGGCAGGGTCCGCTTTGGGCTATCTGTGGTTTTTGATTTCTCTGGAAGTTCTTCTTCAGGATTTATTTTGCTCCAAAAGAGTGCACAAAAGCCTGCGGCAAACTGCCAAAGTCTCAATGGCATGAAATTGAATGCAAAGTGAGCATTGAGAAGGAGAAACGGTATGAAACCGATTACTGTAGTCAGGAGGACAGCGATGAATTTCAGGGTATCACTTTTGAGACATTGAAGAGCCAGTAATATAAATGGGGCAATAAGATAGAATTGCATTTCCACCCCCAACGACCATAGATGGAGGAACACATTTGGAGATTTTTCGTCAGCCAGGAACTGAAAATATAATCTCATTTTCAGTTTTTCTGCAATTACAGTATTTCAAACCAACCTGCTTGAAATATTCTCTAGAATCAGTTATCAATAACTGATTAGTGCTTAGAAACAGGGAAGCCAACGAGTATCTCCAGTTGATTTCCCACCAAAAGTGACCCAAATAATAATGGACCAGTATAAAAGATATCAAAACTATAAGATAATACAATGGAAGAATTCTCTTGAATCGTTTGTAGTAAAAAGTTGTAAAATCTGTGAATTTTTCTATTTTCTTCTTCGTCAAGTTTCTGGCCATCAAGTATCCGGATAGGACGAAAAAGCTGAAAATTACAAAAAAAAATTGAAAAAGTTAAGAATTTCTGCACTCACATATCAACTCCCAAGAATCCATTCACGAAAATTGCTGGATACAGATGGTACAGGAACACGAATATTATAGCGAGCCCTCTTAATGATTGTAAATCCTGTCGCATGGTTTTCAGAAAATGTTCCAAAAATATATACGCTAATGTATATTTTTCCTAGCTTTCCTTGCTAGTTTTTTTTGCCAATTTTTGACGCTAGGCACCGCCTTCTCTCGTTTGGCATACTGTAGATGAGTGCGTGTGAATATAAGATGCGGAAGAAGCATGGTTGGACTTTTGGCCTTCCATCGGGTTTTGTGAGAATCCGAATCGTAAAATATGCACCTGGAATGTTGAGAAACACATACATATGTTTGGAATACATAATTCGACGTTAAGGGTTAGAATCGAAAAGCTGAGAAATATAGTTTTGCATACCCAGACTTTAAGTCAAATGGGATTCTTCCAGGATGAATGTTTCCTGGCCAACAAAAGATATGATAGGACTCAACGAGTACTACAAAATAATGTTACTTTGAAATTTGTATCTTGTTTTTGAATAAAGTCACGGACGAAACGGGCTGAAAACCAAGCAGGCCCCGGCCCGACAGCTTCATGGCTTGTAACTTCATTCATAGACCAAACACAAATTTTCAAGGATTTGTAGTACTCGTTGATTTCTATCATGTTTGATTTGGGCTGTTAGAAAATAATGATCATAAAAGAAATGTCAAATCTAGATTGGGCCTAAAAGACAAAATATAGCATAAAGGGAGAGTGAGAGAACAAAAGAAAGGGGACGCGTAGACGATAAGGAGGGTTGCAGTTAAGGGGGAAACAAGTTAAAGAAAAGAAGAACAAGTTAGATAAAAAATTTAAAAGAAACAAACGACGTCATCGGAACGTAGCGAAGCAAAAAAGTAACGAGACGGAACCAAGTGAAATCAGCGTAGTCGGCAAGCGTGCTCCTCTGATAACAGTCATCATTCCTTGGGCGGCAGTTTGAAATCCGGAACCGTAGGATAGTTAGGTCGATTGGAGGGCAATGGGGAGTGCTTGGACCAGTAGAATTTTGGGGGAGAAATTCATACCTGAAAGAAAGTTACAAGGGCTTTGCCCGCTCTGTTTGATAATTAGAAAGAATCGTGAAACATGTGATGTTTCACGACACCAATCTATTAAAGAAAAACATAGAAACGATTTTTTTCCGAATCTAATTGTAAGTTTTGGAAATGTTAGTGGACACAATTTCACTACAAAAATACACATCTTTATTATGGCCACACAACGCAGGTCGGAAGAAACGAGTTTTTAGAATATACACCGGGCATAAGATTTGTGGAAGATCAGAAAGTCATAGAAGAGATTGAAATCTTTCCTTGTTAGGAAGACTTGGTCTTGGGTTCAGTGAACGTAAGACTAATCGGGGAGAGATAACCACTTTCTTTTGAAGTGTTGGCTTTTGAAAGTGGTTTCTTTAAGTAGTGGCCGTCTTTTAGAAGTTTTGATTGATTTTGAAGATGTCACAACTTGAACCGGTTGGACTTCCAAAACAAATGTCCAATATGCAGGATTAATACGAGAAAAGATTGAGGAACGTTTAAGAATTTTCAATGTTGGATTCGAAGGCTTATCTGAAGTTTGAATTAGCTCTATTATTCCACGAAACACCACTGCCAAACTGGAATTCAAAACTCAAACTGTATTATACATACTGTAACAGAATAACCTCTAATATTGAGTCAATTTGTCTTGGTTGCTGTTAGTGATACAAAAAAGTTATCAACTAAGATTTTTTTATAATTAAATCAACATTTTATTAGTTGACACATTTTTACTAGTTCTAATAGAAATTGAAATGATTGAACTCAACGTCAAACCGCAGTGAGAAAATTTTGACCCAGTAGCAAGTATGACATTTTACACCAACTTCCTTATCATTAGATTCTTGATCCACTCAGGCAGTGCGAAATGTTCAACTTTCTTCGAATACAAATCGTCAGTTCACACTATACACCTAGAAAGATCACGAAGAAAACAATTAGGCAGAGAGAAGAGGGAGGAGAGGGTGGCATGTCCGAAACTTGATCGAAGTTCGATTCGAAGACACAAATCACGATTTTGCGGAGATTACGGAATTCTTTATGCAAAGCATAGAAGCGTTGGAATCCAAAATGGACCGGGGTCGTACCCAAAAAAGGCATATCAAGTACAAAGCGTATGACATGACCGAATCGCATGGTTGTAAACCCTTGAAGTGTTTCAGGCCAGGAGGCCTCAGGTTTAATAACCCCCTGAAGGTCAGAAGGCCTGAGATAATACATAATGTTGAAAAAAAACCCCGGAAAAAATCTCCTGTTCTCCCTTCTTTTAGAGTCCAAACCAAAAAAAAAACTTCAACTTGATAAGTGTTTATTTCAATTTCTCAAGTTCTCTGAAACGGAGGAGGTGACAATCTGGAAGCATCAATTGGAGTGACGTCTTTCAAAAATGGAATCGGTGATGCACGAGCAGAATCGTGGAATTCTGGCTGACGACGTCCCGGAGAAATGATGATTTGAGGTATCGCGAAATCTAAAAAAATCAGTTTTTTTCAAAATTATTACTTTCATTGATGGCTCACCTTCACTGAATCTCGCGCCACGATTCGTATAGACTGCACACTTTTCAATGTACAAAATGTTTTTCCGGTATTGGCAAACAAAGAAAAATAACACGACGACAAAAATGGGCACTGAAATTAGTAGCATAATTGTGCAAGGATCCAAAGAATCTAAGGCGGGGAGCATTTTCTCTTTGGAGACGTTATGTTATTCCGACTGATGAGAGTGTGATGGGAAAATGAAAATGAAGATGTCAAGCCTATCGGATATTCTTAAACCGGCCATAGGTATGGATTATGGGGCCGTGTGCATTCGAGATAGTGCAAGTGATCGGATCAAATAGGGATTGACACCGGGATTTTGTGCTGACGTCTTCAGGTTTGAAGTTTAGGTTTTGTCAACATATTTTCTTTTTTTTTCATAGATATGGTATTGAACAATCTCGTTAAAGGGAGGGGAAATTTTTATGGATTTTTTTTCGGGACGAGAGTATGTATTTTGACGTAACGGTGTACAGTGATCGGTGTTCACACAACGCCTGACGCAAATTCTGCCAACGTAGCTCAGCTGGTATTAACTCGACACCTTCAACGGTGGGCCCACAAGTTCAACTCCTCAAGGGCCGATATTATGAAAATTTCGATAAATACATTGTTTTTTTTCTATTTTTTTCTTTAATAAATATTATGTTTATTTCATAAACCGCTGTTATCTGCAATACCAAATTTCTAGACGAATGTTTTCAGCTCACTTTGGCTGACGTGTTATTTCTTCAGATAACATAAAATCGTACAGGAGCTGATTTGGATAATCAAATTGGTTTATCCCGTGTTCGCATTATTCCAGAAATACTACCAAAAATTCTGTAAACTCTGAAAATAGAAGATAATCCAAGACAACCAAAAATATCTTGCTAGAAAGAAAATTTGAATTCCACACATCATTTATCAAAACAACACAGCTAACTTTGAGCCAATTTATCTCGGTTCTTGTAGAAGGTATCAAAAAGTGGGCAACCGATAAAATTTTTATCAAATCATCAAAAATATTTTATCTGTTAACCATTTTTGATATCTTTCCCAGGAACAGAGATAAACTGGCTCAAAACTCAAAATTAGGCATCAAAAAGAATTAAAGTTCTAGGTTTGTCTTCCAGCTTGTTGAGTTTCCCTATTCGTAATTGAGACTATGATCACAACTTTGTTCGCGGAAACTTTTGTACCGATTCCCGCAAAAAGTGTGCGACAATATTTCCAATATGGTTCATGTATGATTAACATAACAAATGTGGAAGCCAATCCATGAGTGGACACGATGATAGTGATCAGAATGTTCAGGACCTGATTATAGAAATTGGCAACAATGGAAATTCCAATGTAAAACATTGGCATTGCGAGAACGATAAGGGGTACAACAATTTGAATCGAAATAGCTCTCAAAAATTTGGTCTGCATTTTTAGCGTCGTTTTAGATAGGGTCATTGTTTTGGCACATTTTTCCAGATTCGAAACTATTAAATAGACAAAAACCATAGTTTGCCAGGTGCCGAGAAAACACGCAAGAACTATTGGAAAAACGGGTTTCAAATCAAGGGATAGCACAAGAAAATTTGGATGGCGGAAAACCGATGGGTCGATTTCTGGAAGTCTCTGAAAATCAACAGTCAGTTGGTTTTACATTTTTCAGAAATTCAATAGCATGTTTTTGATTTGGAGTGTTAAAAATTGGGTACAAAAAATGGGTCAATACAAAAATCCAATTGATCATAAAATAGGGAAATCGAATTTTCCTCCAGATATGGTTTTCAGCAAACAAAATGTTGAATATATTTTCCATTATACCAAATATGGATATTGTAACAGCTGCAATACTTTATGGTTTTAAAGAAGGTAGGCCAGAGCATTTTTTCGGACTTTTTTGCACCTACCACAAAATAATGTGAAAAATAGATAAGCCATCGCAGCTGTAGACATCCCAAGCCGCACTAAAACTCCCTCTGTATACCCAGCAAGAGCTGGATAGAGCATAAAAGGACGGGATAGAAAACCATCCAACCAGTCCAAAAGAACACTCCAAAAATGTAAATTCAACATGCTCCATTTCACAGATCGCATACAATTTAGAGTTTTGAATAAGATACGCGCCGAACATGTGAATGGGAATGTCGATAATGGTTAAGATGTGAAAAGTTATTGTTAAGAATTCGGGTGTTGCAAAGTAGGAAAAGTTGTTCGTATTTGAGGGCTTTTGAAACTTGGTGCCGCTTTGTAGGTATTACTGAGGGGTTGTTTGTCATGTGGAAAAAACATTTTCTTTGGTTCAGTGCTTGTGATATTTTAGTGAGACCGGTATTCATACTCCGGACATTAAAGTTTTGAAAAATAGAAATAGTTTCAGCTGCTGCACTCTTACAATGGATGTTTAGCATACTTCACATTGGGTAGCACATTCAGAAGTTCGAAATCAGAATCTGAAAAAGCTCTAGGTAAGAGTTCAGTCCGCCCGGGTATATTGAGTTCCTAGGGTACATGGGATCTTGAGGTACATCTCGGAGGTAGGTGCAGGGAGTACATTATTTAAATAATTTGAAATTGGCATCACATTTCTCCACTGCATGTTTACTACATATTAGTGCCATTTTCGGTATAACCCATTGCAATCAGTTATACCGGCACTAATAGTAAATTCGAAAAATTCGCGCGATGTGACCTCAGAACCAAGGCTGTCGGAAACTCGGCCGCTAGGCCGCCAATAGATACCCATAACCAGTGTTTTCGAGAACCCACCTCCCAGATGTACCTCATTATCCTAGGTACTTTCTGAACTCGACAATGTATGGAACCGTTATTGGTTTTCTGGCTGTACAATTTAAGTATCGAGCTTGTGTACTGGCGAAACAAGCATGGGTTAAATACTTTGATAGCTGGATATTGGCTTTCTGGGTTCTTTATACATTCTCCAACGGAGTTATATGGGCAGCCGGAACTGAAATCGTTAGACCTGATGAGTATGCTTATCAATACTTAAGTCATGAAATCATGACACAGTATGGCGTCGATGTTCGAAAAATCGCTCTTTTTGTATTTGTAGCCTATGTAAGAAGAATTCTGGTAAATCTACTAAATTAATGTTTTGAAGGGAATATGAAAAAAACTTTCTTCCGCCGTCGATGGGCCCGACGGCCTGACTGGACCCGAGGCCGGCCGGCCGTCATTTTAGAGAGCCTTGCTTCTGGAACACATTAAAATAAACTCACTTGAAAACAAACAACTACATAAATAATACTGAATATCGAGCGGCTCACTTCATTTGCTCATCAACCCCAATGACATTACAGCAATTGCAGGATGAAATATGAATGGACAAACTAGGAAACTTAAAGTCCAATCCAAGAGAACGCTCCAAAAATGAAAGTTCAGAAGGTTCCATTTCAAGGATTTCATGTCGGAGTTTGAAATAAGATACAGTATGCACCAAAGAAATGGACTGGAACTTCAATGATGAATATGGAACTCAGAGATAAGACGAAAAAATCAACACTGCCGAAATAGGAGATATTCATTTTGCTGTGGTTTGGAACTGTGTGAAATAAAATGAAAAATGTTCCTTTTTCAAAATTTTAGAAAATAAGTTAGCATAGCATATTGGGCTAGACGAAAGCAAGCAACCCACATAACATCTGAAGTCTGAAAAAAGAGGAAAATATTATTCGGTGATGTATGAATTATGGTGTTAAATGCATAGAATTGTTGAAAGCATCACAGGAATACGGAATTTTGAAAATCAATTTTGAATACTTACAGCCGAAATTTTGGAATGGTGAGATATGAAAAAAAATTTCTTCTGTTATATTTCTTTAAACCCCGGAAATGTAAGATTCACATGTTTCAATCCCATAAAAATGACGGTCAATTTGGGATGTCGATGGGATCAAAGGGGCGGTTTGTCGGATAATCCATCGACTCCGGACCGACAACAATGTGAAAACAGATGGTGTTTATATACTACGCACGTTTCAAGCGGCCGACATATTTTGTCAAGTTTCACAATCGTTTATTTCTCTTCTCCGTGAAGGACAAATGGCACAAGACTTGGTTTTTGATGCACTATTTTTTTTCAACTAATGTTTACAAGTGATTCCTTGAATCAGTTCTTTTCTTCGGTTTTTTTTACTTGAAAGTTTTTTTGAATTTTTTTCATCAAAAAATTTTCCACCCTATTCTTTGAACCCGATTGTTTTGTTCATATTCAGTTTGCACCATACTTGTCAAATTTCGGGCCGACACGGTGACCCGGGCCGGGCCGGGGCCGAATCGAAAAAAATTCTTCCGGCCCGCCCGGCCCGGTCGACCCGGGTACCTGATTTTTAAAATTTTTTTAAAGAAAATGATTGAATTTCGCTTAAAAAAGAAAAATCCTGGAGTAATCTACTCTTACAAAAATGTGAAACTTCGATATTTTTCCGAAAATTTAATAAAAACTTCGAAAAAGTTCCAAAATTTCAGAATTTTGACATTTCAGAACCTGACCCTGGCTGAAGTATCATAATCATTTCGTAACAAAAAAACCTTTTCGAAATGTCTGCGTCTCCAAAAGCTGTCGAAACTTTTTGAATGTAGTTTGAAATTCAGACGCTTCATGAAATATTTCGAAACTAATGGTGAATTGTACGGATGGAAAATATTTTGAAAAGTGGAAAAATCATTTTGATATCTATCGGTAAGCTTGTTTTGAAGATAGAGCTTCAACTCCTTTGAAGTCTCTATTTCAGGAAAATCAAAGGCTAATGTAAAGCAGATAAACTACTGTGCTCTGTGGAGTCCTTGAAAATTTGTTTCCGCGATGAAAATTGGTCAATTAATGTTGAAAATTAAGCTAAAATAAAATTGGAAACATGGAAAGCACAAAAATATAGAAGTCATGTCAGAAATCTTGACTCATGAATTTTCAAAATCTACGCGAGACTGCAAATTGTCTTTTTATTGGTTGCAGGTGAAAAATTTCATGCGGACGTGCGAGTGAAGGTGTTGAAAAATAATTTTGAATCCAGGAAGCCTAGATAAGATGAGAGTAGTCTCAGATTTTCTCTTTGTGAAGATTGAAATATTCTATGTGTCCGAGGAGGTAAACTTTCGAAGTTTAGGTTTCTAGCTTAATTATTTCGGTATCTATATCATATTGAAAATCTTTTCACTGATAAAATTTTTGTCATAATATGACCAACATTCTTGTATTTTTTAGATTTTTGATGTCTCCTACCGAAATTGTGATAATCTTTTCCGAAGATTAACATTGCGTTCTATTGAAGGGGCTACAATGATTGTAGTGTAGTCTTATCAAATCAATATTTTTTCTCAAAACTTCATGGAACTATTTCTTTATCAAAAACTGTCCAAATGTGTCCTTTTTTGTATCGCTCACCTTGCTTATCAAATCGCAGAATTCGATCGAAATGAACCGATCACGCGGGATGCACGATGGGTTGGGAAATGATATAAAAGGAAATGGTTGATAAAAGATAGGCTTCAAAAAAGGCCATGGGAGGACACTTGTCTCACCTGGAGAGAGAAGAACATCCGGAGAAGTTGGACGCCTCGTGTGGTCCAATTCGAGGGAATGTTTATCGGCATGTGAGTTATTTTTAAAGTTGATTCCATACTTGTAAACCGGGCCTTTCTTTGAAAATCAATATTTTTGGATCAACTGAATTATACATGATAGAATTAGACGAGGGCTACAAAACAATATTGGTTACAAAACGGTGTCTTGTTTATCAACAAAGTTACATGCCGGAAAATTGCCGTGCCCAGGTTCATTTTATCTGTAACTTTGTTCATAGACAAAATGCAGTTATTCAATTAGTATCGCTTTGTAGTACTTGTCGAGTTCTATCATATCTAATTTAGTTGGTCCGAAAATGTTGATAAGGCCCAACAATTCTTGGTTTTAAAAAATTAATTTCCTAAAATTCAGGACACCAAAATCGTCGATGGCTATCTAGGAATTCCCTATGCAAAACCACCAATCGGTGAGCTTCGATTCAAAAAACCTGTACCTGCAGACATTTGGACTGATACCAAAAATTGCACCAAGTACGGACCGCGATGCCCACAATCTGGAGCATTCCCAGAAATGATCAAGTTTCATAAGGATGACATTCCCGACGAGGCGAACTGTCTAAACTTGAACGTTTTTGCTCCACGATGGGAGTCTGACGAGTTCAAGACGTCTGGTAGACCTGTGATGGTGTATGTGCATGGTGGCGGATTTGAGTTGTCAGCTTCTAGAGACTATTGTGATTACTCGGTATCGGGGTAAGCTTGCACCAAACGTGCTCTACTGAACAAAAGTTATTTTGAGAACCCTACCCCTCAAGGATGTAGTCGTAGTGACGCTTAACTATCGAGTCGGGATCCTAGGATTCTTCTCAACTGGAGATGACTCGTGCCGGGGAAACTTTGGCCTATGGGACCAAACTCTGGCCTTGAAATGGATCCAAAACCATATTCGATCTTTTGGCGGCGATCCGAATAATGTGACAGTTTTCGGGCAGAGTGCGGGTGGAGTCAGTGTAGATATGTTGTCGTTGAGTCCTCATTCTAGAGGTATGACTTAGATTCCAAATAATAGAATGATTTATTTCTTCCAGATCTCTTTCATAGAGTGGTCCCAATGTCCGGCAACGCACTTTGTGAATTCGCCTGCAGAACCTGCAGAAATGAAGCCAAAGCTTGTCTGGAATACATCAAACATATTGGATACAAAGGATCCGATGACTCTCAGGAGATTCTAAATTGGCTCAAGCACAAGCCAATCGAAGAAATGGACAAACTAACCGGGTACCAATTGCCTGTCACCGGATACTTCATCTACCAACCAAATATTGATGGTGATTTCCTGTCTAAACCACTGGATGAATTGAGAAAAGAGGCTCCAAAGAAATCCGTGATGGTTGGCGTCGCAGAGCATGAAGGCCTATTTTTCTCGTTGACTGGAGATCCGAGACCTGCAGATCAGATACTAAAGGAAATGATTTGTGTGTCATATAAGGAGGATACAGGGGAGAAGTTCGAGGAGAATAGAAAGAAAGTTTATGAGTTTTATGCTAAAAATGTGGATCCAAACGATGAGGCGAAGTTGAAAGAGAAATTGGTGGATGTGAGTTTTTTCTGATAAATTGTTTATTATATTATCGGAAGAGTTTTTTGTCAGTTGACACATTTTTGGTATCTTGTTTAGGAATTGAGATATTAGAGCTCAAATTTGAAAGTGTGGGGGACTTTCTACAGTACCAAACAGAATCGTTTTTAGTTCCTCGGAGACACGATTTTCAATGGTGGGACTATTGCATGCGCTCAAGCCTCCGTTAAATACGGCAACGACGTCTGGTTCTACGTCTTCGACTATGTGAATCCACGTGGATTCGGAGAGCTCGAACAAGTCTTGCCTTTTGTTGGACCAACTCATTGTACGGACCTTCGATACATCCTAGGAGAAGGACTATATAGCGAGTTCAAACCTGATGATGCCGATTGGGAGATGATTGAGACAATGACAACCATGTATGCTAACTTTGCTAAATATGGGTGAGTTATTCTTTTAATTCTTTCAAAAAAAATGTGGGATGAAACAGCAATACAGTATGCTACGCGGCGCTCATTGAATGGTCGAATTTTCAGAAATCCCAACGGCAAAAATGGTCTTTCTCATTGGGAGCCATACACAATGGACCATCCGGAACGCCACTACCGTATCGCGTATCCACGTGGCGAAATGAGAGAGGAATATCATAAGGGACGCTGGGAGTTCATTAAAATGATTCGAGATAATAACAAGAATTTGGAAGAAGTTGTCTATGGGAGATGATATCGGTTTTTTAAAAAATAAATTACAATTTGTCAAAGCTCTTGACCCCATTTTTTGACATGCTTAAACTGTTGATTTAGTAAAGCCTTTTAATTTTTTGTATTTATTAATCAGTCAGGTGGCAGATAAGTCTATGTTAGTCTTTCTTTAACAAATTTCTTTTTGTAACACACATACTTGAGCTTTGTGCTCAATTATCTCGGTTCCATATCAGATATCGAAAATCTGTTAACTGATAAAATGTTTTTCATATTATGATCTACATTTTTTTAGTTGTCAGATTTTTGGTATCTCTTTCCATAAGCGAGATAAAGGATGTCAAATAGTAGGTTAAGCGTTCTCGCATTCGAACAAAATGAATTGATCACACAAGACACACGACGGGTGGAAAATTGTTATATAAAAGGAAATAGATGATAAAAGATAATTCTCACAGAAACATCATGGGAGGACACTTGTCTCATCTGGAGAGAGAGAGGAAAATCCGGAGAAGTTGCACGCCTCATGTGGACCAATTCAAGGAAATATTTATAGGCATGTGAGTTATACATATGTTATCTTTTTGAATTCAAAAAAACCAATACTAAAATTGAAGGACACCAAAATTGTCGATGGCTATCTAGGAATTCCCTATGCAAAACCACCAACCGGTGAGCTTCGATTCAATAAACCTGTACCTGCAGACATTTGAACTGAAACCAAAAATTGCACCAAGTACGGACCACGATGCCTTATTTAAACTGTATTAGAAGGGCTCCTTTGATGGAAGGCCTCTCTAAAATTAGATTCCTCCGAGAAGGGCTTGGAAAAACAAAAGGGCGCCCTCTAATTGAAGGGCCCCGGTAACATAAAAGCCCCGGAGGCATATGGGAGCAATATAGTAGCCGGCCCTTCTAATACAGGTGTTACGGTATCTGATCTTTTGTTGACATGGTCTTGATTCGGCTCGGTGTTCCAAACGCTATTCAGACGTTGTTTCCTACCACGGAGTCACAAACCATTCACAAAAACCGGTCGTTTTTTGTTTGTGCATCTGTCAAACCGACAAGGCAAAGATTGAAGACAGTTTGCAATGGCCAACATGTTCCCGTTTTTCGCTGTTCTTTGCTGTTCGCAAAAAATTCTGAAAAAAATGGAACATGACTGTTAAACATATGTACAAACACGTCTTCTTACTATAAAACATACGCTAGGTGAAAAAATAAAGGCAAAAACTATTGGTAAGTTTTTGATCCTCTAAAACTTACCAATATTCTCTCTTGCTCGAATGTCATATCAGATTCTGCATGCAACGTTTTGTATCCGGATAATGGGGGATATCCCACTCCAGATGCATTTGAAGATAGACCGCTAGCTTGTTATACGACTTCCAAAGTGTTATACGACTTCCAAAGTCAAACATTGTGCGTTGTGCTGCCAGACGCCTGCCTATAGTTGTTCGAATGTGGCGTGTAAGTCAGATGTGAGACTCGGAGGTTAAAGAATCTGAAAAACCTAATGTCTTAAAATCAAAGCATTCCTCTTATAAAATAGCTATTCCAGTCCCCCGACTCAACTGTGCCACAATCACTAAAGCCCAATGTGACTCACCAACATGGCGTGTGATCATCGCTCAAGACTGCCCAGCATCTTGTGGATTCTGCAACGAAGGAGGGTGTGTGGACGCTGTCACCAACTGCAGTAACGACCTCTCCATCTGCACCACCGTCGGTATGCAAGACTTTGTTAATACCTACTGTCAAAGAACCTGCAACCGATGCCCATCCACCACTGCAGCATCTGGTACTGTAACTTCTACAGGATCATCTACTGGAAACTGTACATCCTACATTGCTGATACCGCTTCTCAATGCTCAGCGTGGGCTAGAAATGGATTCTGCACCAACAATTTTTACACCTCAGCTCAACGCAGAGCCAGATGTGCTACTACTTGCAGAATTTGCTAACTTCTGATTGACTAAACCTTTTTCACAACTGACAAACATTTACTTATGTAATTTATTTGTTTATAAGGGCCTGACCAACCCATTCGTTGCGAATAAAATAAATTGATGGCGAAGAAGCTACAAAACAAAAGGAAATGGTTTGAAAATCGATCTAACAAGCAGCTGACCAAACACTGTCTACACTACATACACAGAGAGTACTCATCGTAGTGAAAAACCAGCCATCAAATCGGGTTAGTAGTATTTTAAAAGATCTCATCTATGGATGTTTCTGTGGGGTTGTTCTCAGAATGTCTTGCAAAGTTCGTATATTTTTACAGCCTTCTGTTTGCCGCGCCTCCGACGCTTTTCAGCATTTTTAATTGTTCGGCGCTTCACTACTCACTTTTCTATTTTTTTTTCTCATACTGTCGAACATCTACGCCTTCCCTTTCCTCTCCTGGTGTGGCCCTCACGGTGCAGCTGTGTGCGTGCGGAAGGCCGCGGGTTCGGTTTTGGTGGCGGCCAACATTTCATTTGAAAACCATAAAGTCCACAGCGTGACATGAGGACCAACCGACGCGTCTAGCGTTTTATATAAGGAAGATTACCGAGTTTATTAGGTTTAATTTATGGTGAACACATTGACTTTATATAGGCAGATGAAAAACTGGTCCAGGTTTTTGGTTTATTTTAGCAAGCTAATGTAGACCTTCGGAAAAAGTTCATGACTAAAAGGTACGAAATATCTTCATAAGATTGCAGGTTCCGTACGTAAAGGCCAGGAGGTTCAGCGCTGGAGGTGCATAAACCGACTCGTTTCATAAGTTTCTGAAGATCAAAAATTCAACTACCATAACCCATCGTGGTCTCCGTTGTTTCCTGCCACGGAGGCCCAGACCATTCACAAAAACTGATCATTTATTATTTGTCGAATCAAGCAGGCAAAAGATTGGAATAATTTTGCAACATACAACATGTTCAACAGATGCACAAACATTTCTTTGTACTATATAAAAACATATGGTATGTAAAAAAACGAGACAAAAACGTATCGCACAAATTTGATTCTCCACAAGTGAAATTTTTTCGAAAACGCAAATTTTCAAAAACGAGTTTCAAAATGCTTGCTAGCCTAATATTATTCTCTATTATTTATCCAATAGCTACTTTAATCAGTGGAGACTGCAACTGCACTTACTACGTTCCAACTGAATCTTTAGTAAGCCATCAAAACCGCCGAAATTAAAGGGGGACTCCGACCAAAAATTTTAATTGCATTAAAATGTGTTAAAAGTTATCTATTTTTCAAATATTATTGCGAAAAAAATCAAAGAAAATCCGAAATCCCCGAAAAACGGCGTTGAAAATGAAAAAAATTCAAAAAATGTGCCGCCGAGGGACGAGGATTTGAATTCCCGCGCAGTGAGAAACCTAGGCTACGGCGCCTGAGAGCATTATTTTCAAGTGGCCGACAGTGTTTTTTAACGTTTTTTACCTGTTGGAGATAAAAGCGAAAAAAATCAGGAAAAATTGTCCGGTAAGAAAGTCGCGCCGCTCGCGTGGCCTAGGTTTCTCACTGAAAATCCTCGTCCCTCGGCGGCACATTTTTTTGAATTTTTTTCCTTTTCAACGGCGATTTTGGGGATTTCGTATTTTTTTCGAATTTTTTCGCAATTAGTGTGCTGTGTCGATTGTTGACAATCGACAAAAATCGACGAAAATCGTCAAAATCGGTGTCGATTTCGTCGACTCGATCAAAAATCGACATTCAAAAAGTCGACAGAAAATCGACTTTTCAAAAGTCGATGAAAGTGAAAATCGACAAAAGTCGATTTTTGTCGATTTTGAATCGACTCAAAATCGACAAGAATCGACAGAAAATCGACAGAAAATCGACTTTTGTCGACTTTTGTCGACTTTATTGTCCGAGAGGACTACACGACCGGTGACCTAGAAACTGCCTGTGACCGGGGTATTTTTCATGAAAAACAGGCATTTTTCATCGAATTTTCCACTGAAAAACCGTATTTTTCTTGTTTTTTTTTGAGTGTTTTGTTTTTTTTTCTGTTTCATTTACGACATTCTTGCTTTTTGCAGATGTATTCGTCACAAAATCAATCTAAAGCGTGGCGATACTTCGAAAAACAAAATAACGGACAAACTGTGACCTCAGTTTTCTCATCTCACTACCTACGCGTCGTCTCAAGACCAACGATCTTTTTTAGGACGATGCCTGTGTGATGAAACTGTATCAAGGAAGGCTTTTCAGAATTAAAAATAACTAAAATATAATATTTTAGGTATGAATCCTATGTGGAGAACGAGTCTCTTTTAATGTCCACCTATCTCGACCCGCGTTTCTCTTATGTGCCGGATCTTCTTATGAGAGTACGCTGGACAGAAATCGAAGAATCAATTGCGCTTTATTCTGGTATTCTATTCTGCTGAAACACAGTTAACTATTTTCTTGCAGAGTCATTGATTATTGTGCCCACATCAGCACAGCCCCCAGTTCCAAAAAAAGCACACGTTGAAGAGTCTAGTTATGCGAAATTTGTGCAATCCAAGAGACTATCAGTCGGGGGAAGTAGCATCCAGGTATATTTTCCTGAAATTTTGGTTTCCAAATCAATGAAAACGTATATTCAGGCGGAAATGGCGAGCTACAAGGCACTTGTGGTTGCTGGAAGACCAGCCTTGGATTCTGACCCAGTTACTTTTTGGAGAGCTCACAGAGATAGATTCCCGCTTCTTCAAAGAATCGCTCTGCATTTCCTCTCGCCCACGCAGTCTAGTGCAATTGTGGAAAGATCGTTTAGGTGGGAATCGGTTTATAAAAACTACGTGACCACTTCATTATAGTGTCTGCGGCTCCATCGTTAACAATAGCCGAAGAAACAGGATGAAACCGAAGACTCTTAACCAGCAACTTCTTTGTGCGGCATTGGCTACTTTGGAGTAAGATATTAAAGTTTATTATTCCTCAAAATCTGAGTTTTCTTCAGATCTACGACGAAGGAAAATACGTCGACGACTGAAGAGTACGAATATGACGACGAGAATGATGACTCAGAAGGCGAAGAATATTACGAATCTAGAGAGCATAACGACGATACTTTTGGAAACGATTGGCCCAAATAATGAAACATTAATTCCTTATGCTGAACTTTGTTCTTCTTCTTCCCTTTTTTTTAATTTTGTCGCTTTGAATTTTCTTCTATTTTCCTTGCCATCATATTTTGTACCCCCGTTGAAACTAAGTTTTACACTATTTGTTTTTTATCCATAAAAATAAAGTTGTTACTCTAAAATAAAGTTGTTACAATGATTTCTTCAAAAAATTAGAAAAAAACATTTCTCGAGGTGAAATTTTACTTTGAAGTCCGGAAAAGTCGATTTTTCGTCGACTTTCGTCGATTTTTTGTCGACTTTTGTCGATTTTTCTGTCGACTTTAAGTCGACGCAAAATCGACAAAAGTCGATTCTTGTCGACTTTTGTCGATTTTTGTCTACGCAAAATCGACAACGGAAAGTTCGATTTTCATCGACAAATAGCCTTTTCGAATTTTTGAATGTCGACTGTGTCGATTTTCAAAGTCGACAAAAATCATCGATTTTCGAGTCGACTCGGCACTCTATTCGCAATAATATTCTGAAAATAGATAAATTTTAACACATTTTGATGCAATAAAAAAATTGACCGGAGTCCCCCTTTAATAAAAATATAAATAGCGTTTCAGTTCAAGTACACTCAAGCGGCTGTAGCTTGCTCAAATTTCTTATCAGATGCCGCATGTAACGTTTTGTACCCAGATAGAGGAGGATATCCTCTTCCGGATCGTCATCATGATAGACCACTCCCCTGTTATACCCGTTCCACAACAATGCCAGCTAATATAGTAGATGATATGAAGATAGCGGCAATTGCGACCTGTCCCAAACATTGTGCTTTGTGCTGCCAGACGCCTGCATATAGTTGTTCGAATGTGGCATGTGAGTAAGAAACTTAGAGATTGAAGAAAATGAAAAATCTATTGGCTTAAAATCAGAACATTCCTCTAATTCAATAACTATTCTAGTCCCTCGTCTCAACTGCGCCACAATCACTTCATCCCAATGTAACTCGCCAACATGGCGTGTGATCATCGCTCAAGACTGCCCAGCATCTTGTGGATTCTGCAACGAAGGAGGATGTGTGGACGCTGTCACCAACTGTGAGACAGACCTTTCCATCTGTACCACTGTTGGCATGCAAGACTTTGTCAATACATACTGTCAAAGGACCTGCAATAGATGTCCATCCACCACTGCTGCTTCTGGTATCGTAACCTCTACAGGATCATCCACTGTAACATGCACATCATATATCGCTGACACTACCACTCAATGTGCCGCCTGGGCCGCTAATGGATTCTGCACTAACACCTTCTACACATCGGCTCAACGCAGAGCGAGATGTGCAACTACTTGTAGAATTTGCTAAACCCCGACTCTTTCAAAACTGACACACATTTAATGTAATTTATTAATTTATACGGACCTGACCAATCCATTTGTATAATGAAGTTACTAGTGAAATTGCGGAAACAAAGAAGCTGCTAAAAAATAGGACAGTTGTTCAAAAAACCGATCTAATGGTGAGCTGAATAAACACCTGATTCAAAAAACCATGTTCATAGTACACAGAGTGTACTGGTCGCAGTAAAAGTTTAAGTAGTAACTAACATGAAACATTTTAAAAGCTGACATTTTTTGTAATTGGCATCTTTGATGGGTTTGTAAACTTGTTCCCAGACTGTCTTATAGTTAGAAAGTACGCAGATCATATCTGTCATTTTTAATAGGTCTCATATATGATGAACAGTTTGAAGCTTGAATGTTATGTGAGATTTAAAGATAGCAAGCATCCAAAAATCGATCTACAATGTCATGATCCTCTCAAACTAACAAAATTTATGCTTGTTATCAAGCGAACCTAAAAAAAGATCTCATGAGATATCCACTCTATTTCCTTATCCTGATTGACATGGC
>NC_013488.2:3707592-3717052 GCF_000004555.2 Caenorhabditis briggsae | reverse complement strand
CGGGATCGGATACGGAGTTCGCGAACGGACAGAATACGGAGAAACCCGCAATAATGTGATGTGTTTTGCTGGAAACGGTTCGCGTACGGTCCGCATACGATTCCTATTTCAACCGCGCACGAACACGGAGAGTCTGTAACGGATTGTTCGCGAATCACCTGTGTAGTGTAACTTCAATGGTGTAGATTAGTATGAATGCGGAACAAACTACGTAGTTTTCAGTTACGACAACTATTGGAGCTTGGTAGATGAAACGAGGAAGGCATGGAAGTTTCTGGAACATTTCCTGACTTTAAAGCTGTCGTTCAGTTCGTTCTTACCCTGGAAAGATTTTCCTTTTGTCCATTTTGATCTGCCTGGAAAAAAAAGCAAGAAGCTTGAATACAACCTTGTTACTACCAAAACATGCAAGATAAGCCAAATATACCGAAACCATTTCCAAAATGTTGCTTGATAAGCGCACACGATATAGATGCGTCTCTACAGCGCCTCTACAGGTTTGGAGACTCTCTACACGTTTTTTCACTCGTTCACCCGCGCGATTATTTTGAATAGACAATAGTCAAAAAATTTTCCGTCCGACACGCCATTGAAATTAAAAGTATCAGAGTTTGATAATCCGCTTGAATACCAATACTACTCAAAATACCTAATCCATATCCGGCTGGTGCTGTAAACAAGATATAGGGAACACAAAGGACAGATAGGGAGTAGTCAAATGTGATAATCCAAACTTGAACTATCACCAAGTACCATTTTATGGACTTCATTCTATCCGAAGTTTTTAATAGAAGACAGGATAGCCCTATAAAATGAATGGGTGTTGAGAAAACTGTTATAATATTAAGAGCGACTAATAGGAATCTAGGTGAATCCAGATATCCGAAATCTAAGATGCAGGTGTAATTCATAATAATGTAAAAAGCCTTCTACAAGGACTCTAGTTCCAAAACATCTGCTGAAGAATTCATTAAAAGGAACTTGATTTCAAGGGGTTTCAAAAGTTTATATGACCGTTTTTGATTTAGTCGATGCAAAATGTTAAGTGATGAAGTTGTAGTATATGTAAATACATGCAGACAAAAAAATTTCTGACTTTTAAGAAGGTAATATACCGTAAAACCTGTATTAGAAGTGCCGGCCTTTCTATTTTTTGTGAGGTCTCTTGGGGGCACTTCAATTAGAGGGGCACTTCAATTAGAGGGGGCAATTCTATTTTTCGCGGGTCGCTGAGAAGGGCACTTTTATTATAGGGACATCGTCTTTCGGTTAAAATTTTGTTGTTTTTACTTAACAATTTTTTAACATCAACAATTGTATTTGTCATAAGCAAAGTTTTGTTTGCAAAATCCACAACTTGTTTTTTGAATTCCATCGTAAAATTCTGTCTTCTTTTCCTTGTGTTCTCAGTTTTTTTTGATATCTCACATTATTCCTCCGATGCATCATGAAAAGAGTCTTCCTCCGACATTCTGAAGTTGAAAAATTCATTACTCTCGATTTCAACGGGGAGATAACACCAAATTAACAAAAAAAAACGACAAAAAGTAGAAAAAAAACGAAACTTTTTTTTCTCGGGCCGCAACATTTCGTCGTCGGCGGCCACAGTAAGTAGCAAAGGGGCACTTCAAATAGAGGGGGGCACTTCAATTAGAGGGGCACTTCTATTTTTCGCGGGGTGTCTAGGGGGGCACTTCAATTAGAGGGGCCCTTCTAATACAGGTTTTACGGTTTTTTTTCTGAGAATTTCTGAGAATTTTATTCTGCTGATTTCTGATATTCAGGTGAAAAAAACCAGTTCAAAAAATCAGTGCTTTGAACTTTGAGCCAATTCTTCTCGGTTTCTGTCGAAGATATGAAAAAGGTTGTCAGTGTGATCGAACTGAAGGAAATGTTGTTCTCGGATAGCACATACTTCGAAAATCAATAGTTTATTACAACGAATAAATATTTTCTGTGATCATTTGTTGTTTCTCTTCTCGAGCTACCCTTGAACACATCTTGAACTGCTTCCCGATATGATCGATGTACAGTAATCATAATGATAGTTGACAATGCACCATGTAGCGATCCGGTAATCATAGCAAAGTTCATAAGTGCCTGATTGTGATAATTTACTACTAAAGATGCCCATCCGTAAGTACAAGGTGTAATAATCATAACCAAAGGAACTAGCATTTGGGTGAGCAATGCGATAAATGTGCTCTTTTGGGTTTGAAACGCTTTTGGAGACATTTTTCTTGTTTTCAGTTGCTTTATCGTAGTCAGAATAACAGAACCGCTTAATATTGTTCCTTCAATGGTGTAGATTATTATGAATGAGCAACTAACTATGAAATGGTAAGTGTAGTTTTCAGTAACGACAAGGATAGGCTCTTTGTAGATGTAATGAGGGAGACATGGAAGCATCTTAAACATTAAAATATTTATAACTGCGGTTTGGTTTGTTCTTACCCTAAAAACTTTCTCCTTCAGCCCTTTTTGATCCGGGATAAGAAGCAAGAAGCTTAAATATAACGCTGTTACTACCAAAACATGCAAGATAAGCCAAATATACCGAAACCATTTCCAAAATGTTGCTTGATAAGCGCAAACTATGTAGAACCTCTTTTCAAAAACTGCAAGGATCCCTGTACAAAAATCTGCAAACTTCCAATACAGTATTTCCGAAGATTTTTTCACTTACACGCCAATGAAAGCAAAACTACCATTCCTTGGTATTCCATTGGAATACCAAAAGTACTCAGATAGCCTAACGCATATCCAGCTGGTGCTGGAAATAAGAGATAAGGAACACAAAGTACAGATAGAGAGTAGTCAAAAGTGATAATCCAAACTTGAACACTCACCAAGTACCATTTTATGGACTTCATTCTATCCGAAGTTTTTAATAGAAGACAGGATAGCCCTATGAAGTGAATGGGCGTTGAGAAAACTGTAATCATATGAAGAGCGAGTAATAGGAATCTAGGTGAATCCAGATATCCAAAATCTGATATGCACGTGTAATTCATCATTGAGTGAATAGCTTTCTATCGAGACTCAATTTAATTTTACAAACCATCTGCTGTGCAATTCATTACTAGGAAATTGGTTTCAGGGAATTCCAGTAGGGGCGAAATGTAATGTGGTGAAGATGTAGTAAATGTGCAGACAGAAAAGAACAGCTGTATATTGAGAGGATAATCTGTTTGTGTAAATTTTATTCAATAATTTTTGATACTCAGGGGATGAAAAACAAAGGTTCAAATGAGTCAAGGTTCACTGAGAGGGAAAAGTGACTTATGGGACGAAAATTGGAAATACCTAGTAGTTCATCAATCAACCTATCAAGAAAGGTGTAATATTCCGATAGCAATAAGAAAAGTGATGATTATAATGGGAAAAAAAAATTATTGACAGATTCTAACCACGAATTACTCAGCGTCGACGACCTCGAAGTTGACAATATAGTCCCGATGCTCGTCATAAGCCAAACCTATATTTAAGCACACTAACAATCTCGAACCAGATTTCATTGGGAGAAATATTGTATAACGGAATAGATCACATCTTCAATGATAAGCAAAATTAGAATTAATATTTGAAACAAATTCGAAAAACGTGCGCTGGCTCTGCCCTTTTTTACAAACCAATATTTTCCAAATCAGCTAAATTGGATAGAACTTGACAAGTACTACAAAATGATACTATTTGGCATACTGTAGCTTGCCTATGAACAAAAATTCAAAAAATGACCAATCCGAGCTGTGTTTTTTCATCTGTAACTTTGTTCACATACAAGTTACAATTTTCATAGTAGTAGAATGTTAGTCATATCTAATTTGGTTAATTTTAAAAAGTAGATCCTAAAAGAAACTATGGCAAGGTCCGCTCAAGAAATCCCTATCAGGCTAAAATTTAAAAATATAACTCACCCTTTATCCTTTAAAACATTAGACTCAGCCGTTTCCATATTTTGAGTTTCTTTCATGAACAGCAGCACAAAACTAGCCTTATGGTACTCGATCGAAAACTGTTTTTTGGTAATTCTCCATGAATCAGTGAAGGTAGCAATAATTTTGTTAAGTCGGTTCATGCATAGCATAAGGGAGCATCCAAAACGAACGACTCTCGTTTGCACATCAAAAATTATTCTCTCCCATACGAAGGGTCTTTTCCAGTCATCTTTTCCAGTCACGATGAAAATTTTTTCGGCAGTTTCATTTAATGGATGGCGATAGTTATCAATGTAATTATTGGAGAAATAGAACTTAGAACTGATGAGGCGTTGTGAAACACTTCGATCTCGCTTGATTTTATCATAAGATTCGCTGACAAACGCAGTACTCCTCCGTAGCTTGTAACTGTCAATTTATTAGTTGACAAATTTCGCATTCTTCCTTCCAAAAGTTTGGTGGTCATGTACTTGGCCGCGTCTCGATGTCCTCTATCGCTACTACATTTCACATACTCAGTTTTAATGATCTTGTCGTAGTTCTCAAGGATCATGAACTTGATATAGAGTTGGACATCGAATCAAATCTTTGCCGTATTGATCCTTCGACCGGCCACAATTGAGTGGAAATTGGTTTCAGCTTGATAAGTATCTGCAGCGCTTTTTGCCCGTTTCCAGGATTCTAAATCGTTAGCTTCGATAACAATATCACCATCCGCTAGTGATTCGTGATAATCTCTTTTTCCGTATTTTGTCAAATCAAAATCAATTCGACCGTCATAGAGCTTCATCAATTTGCAAGCATCTGGACCAACTGCAACCAACTGCACACGGTATATGAATTCGTTGATTGCAGTATCAATTGGCGTCAATCGCAACCATCTCAGTTTCAGCGGCGTTGCCCTCTCTGCCATTACGGTTTTTGGAAGGCGTTCAGCTAGATTACGTCTGCAATATATTTTTTTTTAATGAAGATTTTCATTAATCTTACATCAAAGCCATTTCCATTTGTTGTATCACATTCTTGGTACAAGCGTACGACAGCGGTTGACCTTGGCTCATGTTGGATGTTGAAGGAATAGGTAGATAAAAGATTGGGCAATATGAGAAAGAAAACAAAAATAATGAGAGAAGATGTCTGAAGACTTTATGTTCATTGATTTCCCGAAAGTCAATAAACGCCCCATGGGAAAGTACTCGACGGATAGGAGGTGATGGAAGAGGGGGAGCAACAACTCTGCGAAGGGTAAGTAGACGCACAGGAGGTGTATAACGGCGTAATGCCGCGGCCCTGTTTTCGACAGCTTAAGTCATCCAAAGCTAGTCTATGTCAGCCCAAGCCAGCATGAGACAGTCTAAGGCTGCCAAGTAGAGTAAAATCAAAATTTCGAAAATAGAGCAGTTCGGGCATCCAATTAAACACATTTCTGACCTACCTGTCGAGGTTCCAGCTCAATCGGTTAACTTTGAGTGGGTGAGATGACGCGCGACATACATACCAATATACGGAATCTGGTGAATGTTATTAGTAATGATGATTCCAGAAATTTAGAGATAATGAAAGTTTTGATATTTTGTTTTCTATCATGACAAATTTACTCTAAAAGCATTCATTCAAAACTTTTTTATTTCAATTTAACACAAATACTGGGTTTCTACACGGAGCCACAGAATCGTGTGAGGATCTTGTGAAAAAATGAAACAACTCCTTGCGATAAGGTCGGTGTACAAATAACATGACAATTGTTGACACGAATCCATGCAGTGATGCAATTATGATACAAATATTGGTGAGCGATTGATTGTGAATATCTCGCACAACTACAATCAAGGCATAAATCATTGGAATGATAAGCATAACCGCTGGCACTGTCATTTGAACTAATAGAGTCTTGAAAAACGTTTTTTGCATTTGATAGGTTTTTTGTGACATTATCTTTGTTCGAAACTGAGTAGCGGTATGCCAAATTGTAAATGTGACAAAGAAGCTGGCTTCGGTACTTGTTGCAACGATATAGATTACGATAAGTACTAGGTGGTAAGTGTGATCGTCGGCAAGGACGAAAATATGTAGTTTGTAGGAATCTTGCGGCAAACAGGGAAGCGATTGCAGAACTTTCTGCACTGCAGAACTTTGGTCTGGGGTCATAAGCCCAAATAAGACTAGACCTACTAAAATAACGAAATAGTGAAGTAAAATCCATGGATATCGAAAGTAGGACCAATAAGATTTTCTAGGATACATAGGTGCAAATGATATGGAAGCGACTTTCAAAAATGATAATGTTAGAATTGTTAACATCTTCAAAACATTTTGAAAATTTTTTATTTTTTAATACTTACATGCTAGAAATTGGAGTACAACCAAAGTTTGAGCCATAGTAGGGACCCCATATGTCTGAAGTAACCCAAATGGATACCCAGCAAACGCTGGTAACAAGATGATGGGTACTGTGAGAATTCCCACTGAGTAATCGAACAACACAATCCACGTGTGCAAGTTTATTAGGTACAATCTTATTGTTTTCATGTATTCCGGCGTTTTGAAAAGTATAAAATAGACGCCAAGGCAATGAACGGGAGTGGCTATTGCCGTTGTGACATGTAAGCTGAACTTTAGAAATTCTGGAGAACCCATATATTCATTAGTTGCCCAGGCAAGCTACCCCCAAACCCTTTCTGCAGTTCCCTGTGCGCTTGCAACGACGCTCCGCTATTCGGCTGAGGACAAGCGCGCCAACCGGGTGTGTTTGAATTAGAGTTAGTTTTTGAACAGCTTGTGTGTCAGTTTGGACGATTTACGTCAAGTTTAGAGTTATCTTTTGGTGATATTGTTGTTCGTTATTAATTATACGGAATAATAAATATTATTTTTGTATAAAACCGTGTTTTTCTTTGTATTTTGTGTATCTGGACCTTAATACCCCGATTAATCGGAGGCAATTTGGGGGCCGAACCGTTTATTTTATCCGTTTATCCGTTCTTTCACCTTTTTTCGTTGTTTTTGCATCAATTTTCTCCAGAGTTTGAAGGAACCAGTGAGAGGATTGTTGTGAAAATTAATAAAGAGCCTTTTTCGTTGTTTTTGCATTAATTCTCCCCAGAGTTTGAAGGAACCAGTGAGAGGATTGTTGTGAAAATTAATAAAGAGCCTTTTTCGTTGTTTTTGCATTAATTCTCCCCAGAGTTTGAAGGAACCAGTGAGAGGATTGTTGTGAAAATTAATAAAGAGCCTTTTTCGTTGTTTTTGCATTAATTCTCCCCAGAGTTTGAAGGAACCAGTGAGAGGATTGTTGTGAAAATTAATAAAGAGCCTTTTTCGTTGTTTTTGCATTAATTCTCCCCAGAGTTTGAAGGAACCAGTGAGAGGATTGTTGTGAAAATTAATAAAGAGCCTTTTTCGTTGTTTTTGCATTAATTCTCCCCAGAGTTTGAAGGAACCAGTGAGAGGATTGTTGTGAAAATTAATAAAGAGCCTTTTTCGTTGTTTTTGCATTAATTCTCCCCAGAGTTTGAAGGAACCAGTGAGAGGATTGTTGTGAAAATTAATAAAGAGCCTTTTTCGTTGTTTTTGCATTAATTCTCCCCAGAGTTTGAAGGAACCAGTGAGAGGATTGTTGTGAAAATTAATAAAGAGCCTTTTTTCGTTGTTTTTGCATCAATTTTCTCCAGAGTTTGAAGGAACCAGTGAGAGGATTGTTGTGAAAATTAATAAAGAGCCTTTTTCGTTGTTTTTGCATTAATTCTCCCCAGAGTTTGAAGGAACCAGTGAGAGGATTGTTGTGAAAATTAATAAAGAGCCTTTTTTCGTTGTTTTTGCATCAATTTTCTCCAGAGTTTGAAGGAACCAGTGAGAGGATTGTTGTGAAAATTAATAAAGAGCCTTTTTCGTTGTTTTTGCATTAATTCTCCCCAGAGTTTGAAGGAACCAGTGAGAGGATTGTTGTGAAAATTAATAAAGACACTTTTTTCGTTGTTTTTGCATCAATTTTCTCCAGAGTTTGAAGGAACCAGTGAGAGGATTGTTGTGAAAATTAATAAAGAGCCTTTTTCGTTGTTTTTGCATTAATTCTCCCCAGAGTTTGAAGGAACCAGTGAGAGGATTGTTGTGAAAATTAATAAAGAGCCTTTTTTCGTTGTTTTTGCATCAATTTTCTCCAGAGTTTGAAGGAACCAGTGAGAGGATTGTTGTGAAAATTAATAAAGAGCCTTTTTCGTTGTTTTTGCATTAATTCTCCCCAGAGTTTGAAGGAACCAGTGAGAGGATTGTTGTGAAAATTAATAAAGAGCCTTTTTCGTTGTTTTTGCATTAATTCTCCCCAGAGTTTGAAGGAACCAGTGAGAGGATTGTTGTGAAAATTAATAAAGAGCCTTTTTCGTTGTTTTTGCATTAATTCTCCCCAGAGTTTGAAGGAACCAGTGAGAGGATTGTTGTGAAAATTAATAAAGAGCCTTTTTCGTTGTTTTTGCATTAATTCTCCCCAGAGTTTGAAGGAACCAGTGAGAGGATTGTTGTGAAAATTAATAAAGAGCCTTTTTTCGTTGTTTTTGCATCAATTTTCTCCAGAGTTTGAAGGAACCAGTGAGAGGATTGTTGTGAAAATTAATAAAGAGCCTTTTTCGTTGTTTTTGCATTAATTCTCCCCAGAGTTTGAAGGAACCAGTGAGAGGATTGTTGTGAAAATTAATAAAGAGCCTTTTTCGTTGTTTTTGCATTAATTCTCCCCAGAGTTTGAAGGAACCAGTGAGAGGATTGTTGTGAAAATTAATAAAGAGCCTTTTTCGTTGTTTTTGCATTAATTCTCCCCAGAGTTTGAAGGAACCAGTGAGAGGATTGTTGTGAAAATTAATAAAGAGCCTTTTTCGTTGTTTTTGCATTAATTCTCCCCAGAGTTTGAAGGAACCAGTGAGAGGATTGTTGTGAAAATTAATAAAGAGCCTTTTTCGTTGTTTTTGCATTAATTCTCCCCAGAGTTTGAAGGAACCAGTGAGAGGATTGTTGTGAAAATTAATAAAGAGCTTTTTTTCGTTGTTTTTGCATCAATTTTCTCCAGAGTTTGAAGGAACCAGTGAGAGGATTGTTGTGAAAATTAATAAAGAGCCTTTTTCGTTGTTTTTGCATTAATTCTCCCCAGAGTTTGAAGGAACCAGTGAGAGGATTGTTGTGAAAATTAATAAAGAGCCTTTTTTCGTTGTTTTTGCATTAATTCTCCCCAGAGTTTGAAGGAACCAGTGAGAGGATTGTTGTGAAAATTAATAAAGAGCCTTTTTCGTTGTTTTTGCATTAATTCTCCCCAGAGTTTGAAGGAACCAGTGAGAGGATTGTTGTGAAAATTAATAAAGAGCCTTTTTCGTTGTTTTTGCATTAATTCTCCCCAGAGTTTGAAGGAACCAGTGAGAGGATTGTTGTGAAAATTAATAAAGAGCCTTTTTCGTTGTTTTTGCATTAATTCTCCCCAGAGTTTGAAGGAACCAGTGAGAGGATTGTTGTGAAAATTAATAAAGAGCCTTTTTCGTTGTTTG
>NC_013488.2:3694249-3707475 GCF_000004555.2 Caenorhabditis briggsae | reverse complement strand
CTGCCGCCGATCTCCATCTTCCTCTGCAGCGAATTTCCTCCATTGAATGCCCGATTCTCCCCATGAGGTTGGCTCCTCCTCTTCTGAAGCAGAGATAAAACACTCCCGGCTTCCCGATCGCTGCCAACATCTTCGTCCCGATCGTCCAAATGGCTTGCTTCTAGAGCTTCTTCGAACCGACCAGGTGTGAAAAGACGTATGGACACTTTCCATTGGATCTAAGTCTCCATCGGCACATCAAGATGTCCGCATCGCTGCCTGGCTCGTAATTGAAAAACGAACGTCTTCCAAGGCTCAACTGGTCATTCTTTGCCTTCTCTACATGCACCTCAATCATACTCATCTTTCTGTGTTACTCCTGCCCACTTGATCTTAGCGGCTTCCGATGCTCTTAGCATGACATTGAACGATAGAATTGCCAGCAACGCGTCTCGATCCCTCTCCGGACTGTCTTCTTTCATTGCCAACATTGTGATCTTCTGCACATCCTCCATAGTCACTTTCACTACTTCTTTCTTTAGCAGGCTTTCCTCTCTTCTTTTGGACTTGATGATGTCTGACACAAAAGACGCTCCGATGGCTGAAATGCCTTCATTTGCTGTTTGATAGGCAGCCGAGATCTTCGCCAAAGCACTACTCCCGATTTGCTTAGATCTGTCCAACAAGTATAACAGAAATGACTACTCGTCCATTGGAAGCTTCTTCTGAGAAATCCACGAATTTCTCTTGTCGTTCTCTGCCTTGTAAGCGGCAGCCGTGGACGTAGCTTTGGCTTCGAACGGAAACATCTTGAGTCTCTCGATGTGGTGTTTAAACCCTTCTCCTGCCTTCTGCTTGAGTTCCTCGACGAACTGTCTTTTGGCTCCTTCTGAAAATTATAGTTAATCTCTTTTCCCTCTCATTTCTCTCTTTTTCTCTTTTTCTCTCTTCCCCGGATGGGTGGGCTGGGTGACTCGTTAAAACACGTAGAATGATTTCGAAATTCGAGTTTCATGCCCGTTCGGGCATGTTCGCTTCGAGACCCGCGGCGCCCAGAAAGTGTGTGCGCCTTTAATCTCGCGCGTCCTTTTTCTCCGCTCTTCAACGAAAAACATAATATTAAACTTTTGGTTTCGGTTGTTTTTTCCAGTGATCTGTACTCAAGGTGTGGCTAACTATACGATGTTGAAAATCAAACTACACATAAAAAGTTTAATGCAAACATTGAAGATGTCCACATGGAAAAAGAATCTGGAATATGACATTTTTGTCGAAAAATGAGGCCTACCGTAAATGCTCTTATAGAAGCCCACCCTATATGCGCACTTTGAGCTCTATCTTGGTTCCTTACAAATATATCAAAGAGATTTTTACTGTAAAATTATTTATCATGTCATTGCTAACATTTTATCATTTGACTGATTTTTTATATCTCTCCTAGGAACCGAGATAAGTTGGCTCAAACTTGACCGTAAAACCTGTAATAGATTGACGACTAAAACATTTCTGATATTATGATGAACAATTTATCAGTTGGCATATTTTTCATATCTTGCCATCGAAATAAACTCGCTGCAAGTAATCGAAATAAACTCGCTGCAAGTTAAAAATAAGGGGGCTCTTCTCTTACAGGTTTTACGGTAAATTGACTCAAATTTAAAAGTTAAGGGGGTCATTCTATTAGAGTGTTTAAATTATGTTTGCAATTCAAACCTATACTACACAACACATAAACCAAATTCTGGGAAGATTCTGAAATATTAGGTTGATAAGAAAGTTTCTTTCTTTTTTGGCAAAACTTTTGATCAAATTTTTCTCAATGCGGAGGGAGCTAGATCAGTGAAAGTAACGTTCATTAGCATCAACCAGTCGGTTTGAGCCCCTATCGGGGGCTCAACCTCCTGGCTTTCGTTCACTGTATCTTACACTTGAATTTCTAAAGTCTAGATTTTCCACTTTTCCGAGTGCCTGAAACTTCCAAGTATTTCAATTTTTAAATTTTGGATTTTACTAATATGGGAATTTCTAGATAACGTAATTTCTCCAATAGAAGCCCACATCTATTTGATGCCCACCTCTGATAAAACAGACGTACTTTTTTTTTCATTTTTCTGATAATTTCTGTTAAGTCTTGTCGCTTTTTTGAGAAAAAAGATATCCGATTTTCTGAATTTCCGAGTTTCTACATGACAGAATACATGTTTCTTGAAAAGGGAATACAATTGTTTGATTTTCTAAAGTCTCGAATTTTTAACCTAAAATCCTTAATTGTCGAATTTCTGCATTTCCGAGTTTTTCCTGAAATTTTGAATTACATACATCAATATTTCTAAGCCTTTGGTTCGAGATCACAATGAAAGTATAGAAAAAATGTTGCAATATTTTTGTAGAGAAAGCTAAAATTTGAGAAAGTTCGAGACCCTCCTGGAATTTTTTGGAATATTCTTGAACTTTTCTAGAGCTTTCATGAATGTTTTGGGTCTTTTGGAGTTTTCTGGAATATTCTCGAAATTTCTGGCATTTTCTAGCCCTTTTTGAAATTTTCTAGAGTTTTCTGGATCTTTCTAGAACTTTTAGTATTTTCTAGAATGTTCTGGAATTATCTGGAATGTTCTCGAACTTTCTGTAATTTTTTGGAACTTTCTGGAATTTTCTAGCATGTTCTAGAATGTTCTGGAAATTCCTAGAATGCTCTGGAACTTTCGAGAACGTTGTGGAACTTTCTGGAATGCTCTGAAACTTTCTTGAATTTTTTGTAATTTTTTGAAATTTTCTAGAATTTTCTGGACTTTTCTGGAATTTTCTGGAACTTCCTGTAATTTTTAAAATTCTCTGGAATTTTCTAGTATGTTCTAGAATGTTTTATAATAATCTGGAAATTCCTAGAATGTTCTAGAACTTTCTAGAATGTTCTGAAACTTTCTGGAATTTTTTGTAAGTTTTTGGAATTTTCTAGAATTTTCTGGAATTTTCTAGCATGTTCTGGAATGTTCTGGACCTTTCTGGAACTTCCTGTAATTTTAAAAATTTTCTGGAATTTTCTAGTATGTTCTAGAATGTTCTAAAATAATCTGGAAATTCCTAGAATGTTCTAGAACTTTCTAGAATGTTCTGAAACTTTCTGAAATTTTTTGTAAGTTTTTGAAATTTTCTAGAATTTTCTGTAATTTTCTAGCATGTTCTAGAATGTTCTAGAATGTTCTAGAATCTTCTGAAATTTTCTGGAATTTTTAAAATTTTCTGGAATTTTCTAGTATGTTCTAGAATGTTCTAAAATAATCTGAAAATTCCTAGAATGTTCTAGAACTTTCTAGAATGTTCTGAAACTTTCTGGAATTTTCTAGAAGTTTTTGGAATTTTCTAGAATGCTCTGGTATTTTTAGCATGTTCTAGAACGTTCTGGAACTTTCTGGAATTTTCTAGAGTGTTCAGGAACTTTCTAGAATGTCCTGGAATTTTCTAGCATGTTCTAGAATATTCTAGAACTTTCTAGAATGTACTGAAAATTCCTGGAATTCTCTAGAGTGTTCTAGAGTCTTCTGAAATTTTCTAGAATGTTCTGGAACTTTCTGGAATTTTCTGAAACTTTCTGGAATTTTCTAGAATGTTCTGAAATTTTTTAGAATTTTCTGGAATGGTCTAGAATTTTGCGCATAACTTAAGAACCTTGTATTCTGTAGAAAATTACTATGACCCATTTTCAGTAGTCCACAGGATCGAAATTTATGTAATATACGAAAAAAAGGAATTAAAAAAATTGTTAAGTTTTGAAGATTTGTGCTCAATTTTATGTAGGCAACACATAGATAGGCCTGAACCGTTTTGAGAATTCCCTGAAGTTTTAGTGGGTTTCAACATAATTTTGAAATTTTCGATTCTCAACACTGTAGCTTCCCTATAAGCTAGAAGGCCCAGGACACCATGGACATGAAGCGCTCGGTAGTCCATGGCTACATACCACACACCATTATAGGAGTCCCATGCCCTTTGGAGTTATTCAAGTAAATGTCCGAGACGGACACACAGACACACACACAGAAAAGTTTCATTAGTAAGAAGTAGATAGTTGTCTGGCAACGCTCCGGTAATTTTTTGATTCCATCGGTCCAGAACGAGGAGGGCTGCGATTGAAATAGCGGGACTACTCCTTTTTTGTGTCATTTTTTCACTTAAAGTATTCTCTATCAAGATGACGTTTAAGAGTTCCAAAATATTTCTTTTCCTGAAGGGCAAGGTCCGGAGAATACGAAGAGTGCAAAATAACAATTCAGCCAAAGGTCATGAATTTATCTGATCTGATCCCTCTATTCACAAGCGATCTCGCAATGCCGCACTGGAAGCAAACTTTGGTTTTTTCTCCTCTTTTGATTAGGCTGTCAAGTTCATATTTTCTAATTATGAACTACACAATGTGCCAGTTATAGTGGTACCTTCAACTAAAACTTCCCAGTGTCCATTACTTTGACCGACCATCAAACTCATAGCATACCTATCTTTAAGGGAAATTTAGGTTCTTGGACGTCCAGAGCTAGCTATTTCTTGGCAATCAACTGAACCTTCTGCACATTGACAGAGTAACTTACGCACTTATCATTTACTGTAATTACATCATCCAGCCATTTGAACGTGTGAAGAAATGATAGGTGAAACATACCCATGTCTACATGGCGAAACATATTGTAGTCCGGAAAAACACGGTGTACGAATCAACCCAGATTTTGACTTTGCCAAGAGACTTCGATCGGTTCACAAAACTTGGTTGACTAGAGGACAATGCCTGCGACATTTTACAAATGGTTTGCAATGGATGCACCTCCCCGGTTTTTAGCAATTGATGAAGATCCGACTCACTAGGCCGTTGGCATCTTCCAAACTGAACTCTCTTGTTTGGAATTCCTCAAACAAAAGACAAATTGTAGGCGATGACGGAACATGTCCCTTATATACATCCACAATTTTCTTCCAAATACCAGCTGTTTGAAGACCGAATAAAAATAAAAATATAATCAAGTTGCCAATGTGCAGTCGGATAAGGACTAAAACAATCGCCATTTCTTCAACACGAAGAGAGATGAAAATTTGAAAATCTAGGATCTAATAGCCACTGAACACAGCTCTCTAACAAAAAAAAAATTGGTCCGCTAAACCACTTGGAGCGCCAGATATCGATCCTCGAAAACAACTCTGCCAAAAAGAAAGAAACTTTCTTATCAACCTAATAGTATACGTAGCCGCCATGTTCGTCATAGAAAATCCCAGAGGACAGTATCTTCAGACAGATTACTATCAACAACCTACTATCATATTGTTCTCTAATAAATTATCATATTTCATTCATTCAACTTCCTCGTGACTAAATATGGATTACATAAAAACTGACTTCACAATGTCACTTTCCTACTTCATCCTGAACGGTTTTCAACTGAACCCTGACTATTACGACTGTAACGTGACATCGAAACCAGTGGGACTCCGAAGGGAGTTCTGGGGCTCTTATTTCTTCTGGACCGGTATTCTCATTTTTGTAAGAGTCATCAAAAACCAATTAAATGCTTAAACTCAACATTCCAGGTTCTCTACCTCATATGTTTTATCGCAATTGCCACACATGACTTGATGAAAACACCGGCTTACAAAATTATGTTCGTCCTCGGCGTATACGATCTGTCATCTGTTTTCATGGATTCTATAGTGACTGGAATCCTGGGATTTTCCGGCGTCGCATTCTGTGATTGCCCTCGATTCATATTTGTAATCGGTGCTATTGGATATGGGTCATGGATGGGATGCTGTATCACTAGTTTAATCCTAGCTGTCATTCGAATTTGTGATGTTCGACCGAAATTGAAAATTCGAAAGTTATACAAGGGTGGTAGAATCTACATTTTTGTTGGATTATGTTGGGTGTATGGGCTGTGCGCAGCATTATTCACCAAGCCAGTCACATTCTGTTCAATGTACATGTCCTGGTTTTTTGACCCTGGTGTCGGGAAAGATCCAAAACTCTATCGGAACATCTTTCACTTCTCTAACAACTGTTCAATGGCGATTGGAACAGTGTCTCTATACGGGTATTTGGCATACATCTTCTTGAACAAAACTGGAGATTTTAATGTCACACAGTCCAGATATCAAACCAGGGTTTGTGAAAAGAAGGACCCCTTAACTGGCAACTTCAATCAGAAAATCGCTTACTGTAAGAGACAAATAATTGAACTTCCAGGTTCTCTTTCAAGCGTTCTTATTTTGCATTTTCCATCTTATCAGCTCAATAATGTACACCTATATGCAATATGTGTCAGCACCCGAGTTTTTGATTCTTATTGGACAAATCGCTTGGCAATTTGGTTCTGGCTCGGTTTGTATGGTTTACTTGACGTTAAACCGATCAATACGAAAAGCTGTTTTTCAAAAGATTCATCCCCAGATACTGGTCAAAGTTGGTTAGGCTCCTGTACAAGGGTCGTCAGACAGTCGAGCTATGGATTTGAGTGCAGTGCAAGTTGGATGACCGTGTAGGTATCTTTGATCATTGAATAATTGTGCTTGTATGTGTGGTCTGGTAATAAATTTGTTAATCTTTTATCATGTGTCTGAGATCCTGTCATGTCCCCATAGAGTATGAGAGTCTGGGACAAACAACGTATTTTTTAGGGGAACCATAAGTTCAGACGTCTGAGAAGTTTGGAATCATAGGAAAATGAGAAAATGAGGAGTGTGATTATTGTATTTGTCTGTTTTTTAATACCAGAAAATGAAATTGAATCTTTGAAAGACTGATTTTTTGTTCGTCTTCAGAAATTCCGAGATTTTGAGATTCTGAGATTTTGAGTATTGGAGATTCTGAAATTCTGAATTTCCGAGATACTGAGATTCTGAGAATCAGAGATTCTGAGATTCTGAGTTTCTGAATTTCCGAGATACTGAGATTCTGAGATTTTTCAAGTCCGCTTTTAAGTTAGTGATTTCCCTATGGGCCTGACTGGACAGGGAACAGTCTGAAAACCTCTGATCTCTACCTCTAGACAGCTCCACTATCTCATGAAAAACATTTGAGGATTCTGGTTCTCAATTATGAGCACCATCCTTGCTGGTTATAATTTATCTTTTATCTATTTTGTCCGAAATAGTTTTCAACTCAGTCCAGAATACTATGGATGTCCAGAAGATCAGTCATTATGGCCGGTGAGTACCCGAAGAGAGATTTGGGGAGCCTATTATATTTTCAGTGGAGTACAGTAGTAATACTGGTAATTGCGTTCAAGAAAAGTTATGATGGTACAAATCTTTTTTTTTCAGATGCTTTATCACATTTGTTTCATGGCCATTGCTACTAGTGATCTCAAAAAGAACGCCGCCTACAAGATGATGATGCTCCTTGCAATTTTCGATATATCTTTTCTTCTTGTTTTTTCGATTTTCACAGGGGTCATGGCATATTTCGGAATCGCATTCTGTTATTGTCCTCGTCTAAACTTTATCCTCGGGACTATTGGTATTAGAGCTTGGCTAGGTCCATGTATCAGCAGTTTCATTTTGGCGTTCATTCGAATTTGTAATAATTCGAATCTTAAACTACGCCATTTATTCAAATGGGTCCCGAATTTATTATTTCATGGCTACTTTCTGTATTTGCGCGCTAAATGTCGCGTTGCTATCTCCACTAATCATTTTTTCTCCGGCCAACATGACATGGTTGTTCAATCCAGGCGTTGGGAAAGATGTACGGTATTTTAGTACTACAGTACCCCAAAAATCGAAAAGTAGTCAACTTTGAAGTCCTGGAAAGGTAGCGCAGATTTTTTTGTTCGTCTGAAAATTTGAGAGTGTGCTTAGCAAAGTTAGAGCTTCAGTTTCTTCCAAAGTTCGCTTTTCTCCATTGAAAAGGTCTAGGCACTGTATCCAAATGAAATTGCCGTAAAACCTGTATTAAAAGGGCCCCTTTAATAGAAGGGCACCTCTAATAAAAAAGCCCTGTAATTGAAGGGCCCCTGTAATAGGAGGGCCCCCGATGGTACCTTGGAAAAATAGAAGGACCGGCTCTTCTAATACAGATTATACGGTATTCAGGAAAGTCACTATGAAAACGCTTTTCATACCTTTAACAATTGTTTTGTTGTTATTGGAACCGTTATTATGTACGGCTTTCTGGCAGGAAACATTTCACGAAATTTCCAAAACCGGAGACTCAAAAGACATTGCGAAATTCAAAACTAATGTAAGTTTCCAAAATTTAAGAGAGGAAAGTTCATTCAGCAGCATTGAAGGTTCTCCTTCAAGCCTTTCTCTTCTGCATTTTTCATTTGATGTGCTCTGTTCTGTACGTCTACATGCAATATGTGTCTCCCCCAAAGGCTTTGATAATCATTGCTCATCTCTCCTGGCAGTTCAGGACTGAATCAGTATGTATCGTGTCGTTGTGTTTAAATCGGTCCATTCGAAAAGCTGTTTTCAAAATGATTTGTCCTGAAGGATTGATGAAGGCTAAAGTTTTAAACAATCTCATTCAAACAATCTCATTGGACAGCCAGTTACACACATCTTCTCAGATTCAGATGACGTGAAGTTGTACGTTCCTTTATTTAAATTTTGTACAGATAAAATTTGTTTAAACAATTTTTTATTAACATAAATTGTATTTATTAGACATGAGGTATACAGTAAACTGTGTGATAGAACGGCAACTCATACTTTAAGCTAGAATATATCAATTTCTATTTGACATATCAAAAATGTGTCAACTTATAAAATATTGCAGACATTATCAGAAACATTTTATCAGTTGACGCATTTTTATACCTCTTATAGAAATTGAGATAATTGAGCTGCAAGAATAGGATGGCGTTCTATGAAGTTACCATTTTTTCGGGAACATTGAAGGAACGTTACATCTATCCGTTGCACAGTAACAATGAACATTCAACACTTGGGAGGCGTGATCGTACTGAAAAATACTGAATTAAACTTTTCCATGAGGACTACAAAAACCCACTTGAATGTAACAAGTGTCATTTGAGAGATCCACATCCTTGTTGGATCCCGAGTAGGTCTTCAACTTGGTTTCAGTGTCCTTGGAAATAACACAATACTTGTAATCCCCACGGACTACAGTAGCCAAATCGTTTCCCTCGTAACACTCCAGAGCATTTGAAAATTGAAGCAGAGCACATATGAGTAGGGTAGAAGTAACAAACATGATGTTCAGGACCTTAGGATTTCTGGAAAAAGAATGAGAAGTATGAAGCAAGAGCTAAAGATCGACCATGCAAAATGGGCGGAGCTTATTCGGCAAAATAAATTATTGAAAGTCTCTGAAATGCGACACTGTTAGATTCCCTAATTAGGATGACTAATCTGGAAAAAACGGATTCTGGATAGATGCGAAAATGGAATGTTTACAAGGATTCAAGGGGCGTGGCTAAACGAGCATTGGTTGTTTGTGGTTTGCGAATATCCGATTTTCGAGTTTCGCACATACAAGACGAGGATGATTAAGACAAGGAAACTGAGAAAGCAGCGGATGTGTCGAAGGATGCCATCTGGATATTTCTAAAAAAAGATCGAAACTTACAGTTGGATTTGTGGCCAAGTAACTTGGGGAACCGCGAAGCGAACGGCTGAGCTACACGGTCAGGGACGTGCAAAAACAAGATTATTGATCGAAAATTCTATAGGGACACCTCTCTCAGATGTAGATTATGAAAGAGGTGTGTGGTCCGTTCTAAATGGTCGTCTGGTTAATACACGGACCACTCAAGCTGCGCACCCCTTCCGAATTAGCTATCTTCGTGCCAGACGGATATTGGTCGGCGTGTCAAACCCCGGTCCATTCGAACCTATGTACATAGGACCTACAGTACCGCTTCATAAGATAACACAAAAACGAATTTTTCAGTTGATTTTCTGCCATTTTCAGGAATCTAGAGCTCGGCTTACAATTATTCCACCTTTTCGAAAATTTTGGAGGGTGCAAAACAGACCTAGTTCAAAAAATTTTCATTCACTGAATTTTAAAGAGTTTCCTAGTTTTTCAGCTATGTGCCGATTTCTGAAAGGCACCTTTTTTCACGTTTTCCGTACAAAAACAGTTCAAAAAGGATGTTTTTCAAAAATCGGCAAAACTAAGAATTCTCAGAAAATTCTGTAAATGCAACGTTTTCCATCTAGGTCTGTTTTACACCTTTCAAATTTTTCAAATTGATTCGAAACTTGACAGTGAAGCTCCAGACTCATGAAAATGGCCAAAAATCAACGGGAAAAATAAGTTATTGTATATTTTATAGTACGGTTTACACAAAATACTCCCCTTGATAGCTTTGAGTATTTATCAAATTTATCTTTTGTGCTATTATTTTTCCCCATTCCCAATCTCCCCATTTCCAATGGCTTTATCGAGCATTCTCGATGCCACATTAGACTAGGCTCTCATTTGTATACACGCTAGCACACCCAATCGATGCTCTTCCCCTGCTGAGCAGGGTCTACGTCTCTGCTCCCTCGTTTTCTGGAATCTTCGATCTCTAAAAAAGAGCAAGACCTCATCTGCCCACAGAAAAATGCTCTGCAAATCCGGTTATTACTAACAAGCGAGGCACAAACTCCACCTCCTTGGTCCGCGTGCTCGAAAGCTCTAACGATTGGGTCACAGAGCTCATCAAAAGTTGTTTACAAATGTGAGAAACGGTGATATGACAAAAAGTTGGAACGAAGTAAGGTCGGGACCAACTAGAAAAATGAGAAAGGCAGAGCTTCCATGAAAAACTGGTAATAAAAGATACCTCTCACGGGAGGCAATATAAATTTCCTCAAAGTGGCGAGAGGGTAGTTCCGTCAAGTCAGGGGAACTTACAGCGCTACATTTGTTTTCCAGACAGCATTTTAAACTGTTGAACTCCAAAATACGGTACATTTTATTTCTACACAGGTCCAATGTCGACCTTTGGATAGACAGATGGCTCAGGGTCTCGAGTGGTCATCCGTCTGTCTTCCACAGAGGACGGATTGGGTTGATTGGGGCCTAATGTGGCATGTTCTTATATTATTTGGTAAGGGAGAAGAGAAATACGGTAGCTAGGAAATGACAGGTTATGAAATTGTATAGCAAAAAATGAAAGTAGTCTATTTAATTGTCGTAGAAAAACTTTTGGAAGGAGCTATCAAAAAAAGGAACACCATGAAACATGAAATAGAAGGGCCCTTAACTTTCAACTTTAAGCCGATTTATCTCAGTTCTTGTCAACAATATAAAGAAGTTATCAACTGATAAAATGTCTTTCAAAGTATCAAAAACATTTTATCTGTTGACACATTTTTGATATCTTTCACAGAAAATGAGATATATGGTCTCAAAAAATGAGATATATGGTCTCAAAGCTGACGGTTTGGTGCACTTCTGTTAAAGGTTTTACGGCATATTTATGAGAATGACTTTGAGATATCAAACAATCTTCAGACAAACAGAATTTCTGCAGTTTCAACAAACAAGAAATTATTGCCAACTCATAGTACGATTTTTGGACAGATTTTGAAAAAAAACGAGTTTTGATAGGATAGAAACTACACCTATACGTACTTAAAAATACTTTAAAACGGAATTTCGAAAAAATTTCTTCATGTGCATTTGAGCGTACTTTGGATAACGAATATTGATCCGCACTAGACGGCAACCGCTTAGGTAGAATAGAAGCATTCGTCAGATAACAGTGTGATAACAAACTGTTTTTTTTATTTCTGAGGTTCTATATATCACGATTTCAAGATGAATTTTTTGTAAACGTTTTATTGAAATTTGAGCGATTACGAAATCAATCACTCTAAGAGTCCCACGTTACCAAGCGAACTAAAAGCAATGCAGGGTCCAAAAAAAGAGGCAAAGAAGGAAATAGGCACTTGAGTCATATCCCCTGACCAAATACGGCGTGATGGTCCGCCCATGACGTGTCGATTTTGGGCAGATGCAGCAAATGACCCCTTTGGTGACCCGTCCCATGACCAAGCTGTCACTATATGCGCAGGGAAAGCGGGCCATCTTAGGTTTATCGATTTTTTATTATAAAAAACATTATGTTCTTTTTTCGGCACGCTTCAGAATCTCTGAACATTTTTATTGGACATTTTTTCTGGCGGTTTATATTGCGACATTTTTGAGGAATGATCTCTCCTACCTCAATTTCTGGTCTAAATGTTCGCTAATTCCTATTTACACTTCAATAAGTTTTTTTTTTCAAAAATGTCCTTTCGTCAGCCCTTATTAGGTCGACGTATCAAGTCACCTGGGCTTCTGCTCCGCCCACCAAGCGGATCTAATGAAATGAGCCCCCGCTTAGTAATCTCATGGTGATAATGGCACCTGACTGAGTCAGCGCGCGTCTTATCTCGTTTCGGCTCATTCATATTCAACGTTCTACTGAACTATTCTATGAAAAAAATGAAGATGTCACATGTTCACAGTATTCTCTGTAGCCTTATCAATTTTCACTGTGTAAAATTGAGGACCAGTAGAATGCTGTAGACGTGTTTGACAACTCCTATTTGAAGGTAAAAGGTAATTCAAGAAAGTTTGCAGGTTTCTCGAAATTTCTCGAAAAATAAAAAAAACAAAAAGATGTTTAGGATAATGGGATTTCTGTGTGAAGAATGAGAAGTTAGAAGCTGAAGATCAAGATTTTTGAGAGATATCGGAAATCTGACTATTGCTAAAATATTTGCCATCATATTATCAACATTTTATAGTTTGGAAATGTTTGATATTTTTTATAGAACATGAGACATTTGAGCTGAAAGTGCGATTACTTGAAAAAGTTAGACCACCATTTTAAATGACCAATGGAACCCACTAGATGAATATCTGGTCATTTCTAAATCATAAAAATTAGTGGCCTAGAAAACACAACTTGAAAAGTTAGACCATCATTTGAAATACTTGTAATCCGAGCCTTTGCCGGGGAAATGAATGATGTCAAAATGATCACGAAGACCTCTCAATACAGAAGGATACCTGATTATCACTGCAAAATACCTAGCGCCATAAGCTACAAAAAATGGCAAGAGTTGGTTATGCTGTTCCCATTGCAATTTAATCCAAGATGCTAGAAACGCGCTGGGTTGGTTGTCTGGAAATCGAAATTCAAATTTATTTAAGATAAAACAATTGTTTACCGCTAGGACACATAACTTCCGGACTAGTAGTAGTTTCTGTAAAAGCTGTGCTTCGAGGTTCAAAACAATCCCTCATTTTAATAGCACTT
>NC_013488.2:3629964-3694122 GCF_000004555.2 Caenorhabditis briggsae | reverse complement strand
TGAAAAAGGCTCAGTTTTGTACCTCCAAACTGTGAGTTTTGTACCCCTTTGTACCCCCGAATTGTTGTACCCTCCAAAGGTTTTGCCTGAAAAAAATGAGAAGCGTTCTCTATAAGTATACAGGTATTGTAATCACTTCCCTATTTTTTCAAGGTGATCTGAAACCAAAGGCTTAGAAGTAGGGCTGTGTGTGGGTTTTTTAAATATCTGAATTTCAGAAACCCTAATAATCTGTAATCAGAATATCCAGGAACATTCTAGAAAAAACAAGAGATTCTGTATGTAGGCATCTATTCGAGAAAGTACGGTATTCATAAATTCCGATATCGGGAAAATATAACTTTTGAAAATAAAGAAACTCGGAAATTTCGGACACACGGAAAGTGGGAATTTCTGAAATTAGGAATTCAAATGTAAGATATAGTAAACAAAACCCAGGAGTTTGAGCCCCCGGCAGGGGCTCAAACCGACTGGTAATAACTGTCCAAAACATCATACTTGTAATCCATGCTTGTCCCGGGCCTTCGCCGGCCCTGAAATAGTTTCTTTCAGAATCAAAATTTTAAACCAACTAAATTGGATATGATAGAGCTCGACGAGTACTACAAAATGAAATTATTTGAAATACTGTACCTTGTCTGCGAACAAAGTTACAGGCCGTAAAGTGGCTTTTTTCGGACGTGCCGAGTCGGGCCGGTCAGAGCTTGCTTTTTTCGCTCTTTTTCGTCTTGTCGAGCTCTATCGTATCCAATTTAGTTGGTCTAAAAATTTTGATACTGAAAATAACTATGGCAGGACACGCGAAGGCCCGGGAAAGGCCCGGATTACAAGTGTTAGATTCGCCCTTCTAATACAGATTTAACGGCACTCACTAAATTTCCAATCTAAAAATTTTCAGCACACCGATGCGTTTGTCGATCCTGTCGATTAAAAAAATGCCTTCAAGTCGGATTACGAGAAAGTGCTATTAAAATGAGGGATTGTTTTGAACCTCGAAGCACAGCTTTTACAGAAACTACTACTAGTCCGGAAGTTATGTGTCCTAGCGGTAAACAATTGTTTTATCTTAAATAAATTTGAATTTCGATTTCCAGACAACCAACCCAGCGCGTTTCTAGCATCTTGGATTAAATTGCAATGGGAACAGCATAACCAACTCTTGCCATTTTTTGTAGCTTATGGCGCTAGGTATTTTGCAGTGATAATCAGGTATCCTTCTGTATTGAGAGGTCTTCGTGATCATTTTGACATCATTCATTTCCGAAGCCACATAATTATTCCCGGCGAAATCAGTTAACGGGTGGCCGGAAGAGATCAAGTAAAAAATTGGTTTTGTAGGTAAGCTGCGGAGGAGAGGAAAAGTTAATATAGTAACAACGTGATACATCTGAATATAGGTATCAATATAGGTCCTGTAGGCATGGTTCCAAAAGATATCAAAATTCTGTCAGCTGATAAAAAGCTTCCCAAAAAACATTTCATTAATATGTCTTAAGTTTAGCGTTTTTAAAAACAATATCTCTTAAAAACTAAATTAGCACATAATGAAAATATGGTGGCTTTCTATAAAAGAATTGTATTAAACACCAAGGCATTTGGAATTGTCTTTTTCCACGTTCTGTAAATACTACCAATGGCCACAAATATTTTCTGACATTACGCTAGTTTCAAATTTTAACGGCCTTTTAAAATGGGGATGATGATTATCCTACAATTCCAGAACTTCGCGAAATATTGCCGAAGAGCCACATCACAGGACGTCAACATAACGATGAAGTTGGCTCTAGAACAAGCAAATGAGTGGGGGTGATGGGCTGGAACCATTCATGAATTTACATATCGAAGTGAAGAAAAATATCCTATCAGAATACTTTTTGGCGTTTCTACTAATTGATTCGGCCTACAAAACTCTGCTTACAAAATTGACTCTGCTTACAAAACTGCACAAGAAAAAGATCAAGGAATCTGGCTACTTCCAAATGGGAGTTTTGTACATCCTGATTATTTTTTCGGACTACTTCCCCAAACAAATATTTATACGGAAGAAATCAAAACGAAGGCACAGTATGTTGTTGCTTGTATAAAACGTTTGATTATTAAATCTTTTCAGACTTCACTACGACTTTGTGTCCAACATATTGGAGGCAGTAGTACGGTCATTTCGAAAGTTGCAAATCGATGAGACAGAGTGTGCCGTGTTGAAAACGATTCTGATATTGAAGCGTAAGTCATAAAGATATCCAATAAGATGTTTTTTGCTCTCCATTGCAGCATCTTGCTCCGAACGAGCAGTGTATTCTGGCCAAGAGAGAGTTCTAGAAGGTCTCTATACAACTTGTATGAATGATTGAATGAATTACTGTATGATGAAGAATATCGAAACTGGAGTTGAACGATTTGGGGAAATTCTTCTGCTACTCAGCTTAATTCGACGTGGTGTCAAGAATATTTACAACCAGACAAGAGTTTCTGATTTATTCAGTTATATGAGATTTAATGATAGTGTTAAAGATATACTTTTATATTGAGGTAATCTTATAAATTGCTTTTTTACGATTTTCAAAAGTTATACCTAGATTTTGGGGTGGCCCTATACTTATGTTACACACTGTAAATTGAAAATTTAAAAATTCTTCTTGGAAGTGTCTTGTGAAGAGTTGAGAGTTCTTGCAACTCGAGAACCTGTCTTTGAAGCTTCCACAACAACGTCATGCTGGAATTTCAAAAATTCAAAATAATTAAAATATTTTAGTTTTAATATCTACCTTCTTTTTCTGGAAAAATCTCAAAACTGTTTCTCTATACTGTGAAGACATAGAGAAGCATATAAAGGCATGTGCGAATGAATGAACTGCCAGGAGACCTTTTGGCAGTTGGCGTAGCATGAAGAGAAGTTGACTGAAAATTATTCGAATTCAAATTATTTGGAAAATTCAGGAACAAACATCCGAAACCACATCCATGCATTATCCATCTCAAAAGGTCCATCCATTGCCAAGAATACAGCACTATAGGCAAATCCAGCAATCAGATAAGATGTTGACATTGCAACGACCAAGTTTAAAGTGTTATCAGGTCTAAAAGTGAAGTTTCAAATAAAAAAGTTTGGAAATCTGCTTATCAACTCACTTGTCAGTTCTCAGATTCTTGCGTCGGTTTTTGACTTTTTTCAATGCTACAATGAAAACAATAGTCAGAATTAAATATGTGATGTTTATAATCAAAGTGATATAGCCTTCACATGTGGTGAAAAATGCGGAATCTCTAGTGCTAGAGTGAAAGTAGCATCTGAAAAAATTATTGTATTATTATTGTATTAAAAAATTATTGTATTTTTCAACATTGACAAAGATATCCTTCCTGCTTCAGGGAATCTAACTTCTAAGTTCAGCTCAGATGTCATATTCACGCCGGAGAATATCGAGATATTACTATATAAACTGAAAGGCCGAAATAATACTTCTCCGGATAATATCCCGTCAATATTTCTGAAAAGAGCGTGTACTCCTCTTGCGATTCCACTATGCATTATATTCACAGAAAGTTATCGAGTTGGAAGAATACCAAAATCTTGGAAGGAGGCGATTGTTATGCCGCTTCATAAGAAAGGCTCCCGCTCCGATCCTTTAAATTATAGACCAATCTCTTTAACATCCAATATATGCAAGATTATGGAGAAGTTGATACGAAAACATCTAGTCCAATACTTATCCGAAAATAATCTATTATCAGAAAAACAATTCGGGTTCCTTAATCAGAGAAGTACAATTTCCCAACTGATCGCCTACCAGAACAAGCTTGTTTTCAATTCTTTAAATGGGTTAGATACCCATAGCGTCTATATTGATTTCCAGAGGGCCTTCGATACAGTGCCGATAAACAAATTGATTCATAAGTTGGAAAGCTTTGGGATATCTCCCAAACGAAGAAATTGGCTTCATTCATTTGTCACGGACAGAAAATTTCAAGTCAAAGTCAATGATATACTATCGAAGGAGAGGCGCGTATTGTCCGGAGTCCCGCAGGGCTCTGTTCTTAAGCCTACCCTCTTCTTGTTATATATTAATTGTATTGGGGACAAATTTCAAAGTGACTATCTACTGTTTGCAGATGACTTGAAAATTTATGATACGAATGATAGATTGATTGATGCAGATTTAATTGAATTGGAGAATTGGTGCTCGAAGTGGAAAATGAAAGCGGCTCCTAAAAAGTGCGAATACATCAAATTCAATGCAACAAGAAAATATGCCAACTCCAATGTTATGAATCCCAAATTAAATCAAGCTTTGATTCCCCCTGTGGAAAATGTACGTGATCTTGGGATCTACTTCTCCAGTAACCTGAGTTTCCATTATCATTATTCGTTGATTATTCGGAAATCACATCAGAGGATCAACATGTTCTTTTCCATTCTAAAAAACGCATCGTGGAGTGTTTTAATAAAATGCTATACAATTTACATACGCCCTTTACTCGAATATGGAACGATAGTCACTTCTCCAATCCTAAAGGATCATATTATAAAATTGGAATCGGTGCAAAAGTCATTTGTTTTCAGAATTTTCAAAAAATTCAGGATGGCATACACTTCATACTTTGAAGCACTGGAAGAATGTCAGCTAAGTTCCTTGGAGTATCGCAGGCTCTATAATGATTTGGTTTACACAAATAAAATTATTGTTTCCAAAGAAATTATCATGGAGGTTCCAATTTTCGAAATATTTATCATGCTGGATCATTGCGACATCACAAATACTATCTCAAATCACTTATCAAAAACTCAACAAAAATATCTTCTCAATTTCTCTCTAATAGAGTAATCAGATGCTGGAACTCTTTACCCGCCAAAGTGTTTCCGGTGAAGCCCTCGTCAGCGGCTTTCAAAAATCGACTATTATCCTGTGATCTAAAACATTTTCTTGTCTTGAATTCAACTAATTACTAACTCGGTTTTTCCTTCATCTCCCAATTATTACAAATGTATGTCCCTGTTATATTTCCTAGTTTCATAGACATTTCACGTGTTAGTGGTTTTCTCCCCTTCGTTGAAATAAAATAAATTAAATTAGAGTTTCAGAGTATGAAAACATTGAAAATTTTCAGAGAAATAATGTCGTTTACTCTAATGGAAGCCCACCCGCAATTTGAGCTTCATTATCTCGGTTATTTTGAGAAATATCAAAATTTTGACAACTGATGAAACATTTATCATGATATCATAAAGGTTTTATTACTTAACAGTTTTTTGATCTCAACCATAGGAACCAAGATAATTGAGCTCAAAGTGCACGTATAGGGTGGGTTTCTATTAATACGGGGGTCTCGAATTTTGACCTAGTTTATCTTGGTTCCTGTAAGAGGTATCAAAAATTCAACTGACGAAATATTTTGAATTTCATTATAAACATTCTGTAAGTTGAACACTTTTTGATAGATTTCAGAGCGAACGAGAAAAATTGGGTTAAAATTCAAGGGACCTTTTAATTGCAGGTCTTACAGTACTTACCCAGTGCCAACACCTGCAATGAGACTCCCACTTAAATAGAACTGAGCATACCATGCTCCACAAATAAAAATACAAATCGAAGTTATGAAAAATGCAGATTTCAATTTAGCCATTGTATTTGCCAATGAATTCATGGGATACATCACTGAAAAGGTCCGTAGAAAAGTCATGGCCAGTGCCAGAACAGCTGCACACAATCTTCCAAACTTTTGGATTCCTTCAGAATACCATAGCATTCCTTTAATCCACCATTGTTTTGAATTATCACGGAAACAATTCACATCGGGCCTGGCTTCATAGTCCTTGAACAGATATTCGAGCATACACGAGAAAAGGGCCAACATATCGCAAACACAAATCGCGATCATTATGAAAAACACAGTATTCCTTCGCAATTCTTTTCTGGTTAGAATAAAGAAGTGAACCGAATTTAAAACCAAACTGATATCAGTCACAACCTCTGTGAAAATTTCTGTATATTTTAAAATTGCTTCTGAAACATCGGCAGATAGTGTCAAACTGGAGTCAACACAGTGCAAACATTCACCGGTCCAGGGATAGAAAATTAAGGGCGCATAGGTGGTGGTGGTTTTGAGGGACATGGTAGATCTGGGCATTTTATTGGACTTGAAATGAGAATGTGAGTTTTGAAAAAACACTTTTTATTATGACATTTGTGTTTGGAAATTTGCCATTTCAATGTAATCATACATCCAAACACTAATATTATGTTGGCCCATGACGAATTCTGGAAAATTGAAAATGATTGCTTTGATTACTTTTTTGGACTTCTTGCCTACTGGCAAAAAGTTGAGTATAAAAAGTCAGATTTGTGACATTTGAAATTGCCAAAAGTTTGTACCAGTGCAACAACTTTGTTTATATTAAAGTAAGATATATTTAAAAGGACCCGTTTTTAGGACCCATCTTTTCTATGTAGTTTGTACTCTCTTTTAAACACCATCATACACTTTTGTTCCGTTATCTCCGCCAAGAAATCTTGGAAACGATATTTTGAGAAATCATGGTGGATCCTTGGTAGGGATTTTTGCAGATCAAGGACTTTGCAGATCAAGGACTTTCATACAAGTTGTATAGAGACCTTCTAGAACGTAGGGATGTTTTGAATGTTTCTATTCCACCCCAAAGTCCTTGATCTGCAAAAAATATGTTTATCTCGAAAAAATCTTTCTGCGGAATTCAGAATTGTGATTTGGTGAATTGGAGTTGGATTTGTTTATGTATTGAGGCCTTACTTGTTCGCCCTGCCTTTGTGTTTCTCCAAATTCGTCTTCTGATTTCTCAAAAATCTTCAGAATGTCATTTTTAAAACCAATTTTCAGGATTTTCGCTTTTGCGGAATTGTAACGAATTTGTAATTTTTCGTTTCTTAAATGATCCAGAAAATTATGGGAAAAAGGGAAATGGAAAAAAGAAAAATGAAGAAAAAAAGCAATTTATAAGATTATCTCAATATAAAAGTATATTTTTAACACTATCATTGAATCTCATATCACTAAATAAATCAGAAACTCTTGTATGATTGTAAATATTTTTGACACCACATCGAATAGAGCTGAGTAGCAGGAGAATTTCCCCAAATCGTTCAACTCCAGTTTCGATATTCTTCATCATACAGTAATTCATTAAATCATTCATACAAGTTGTATAGAGACCTTCTAGAACTCTCTCTTGGCCAGAATACACTGCTCGTTCGGAGCAAGATGCTGCAATGGAGAGCAAAAAACATCTTATTGGATATCTTTATGACTTACGCTTCAATATCAGAATCGTTTTCAACACGGCACACTCTGTCTCATCGATTTGCAACTTTCGAAATGACCGTACTACTGCCTCCAATATGTTGGACACAAAGTCGTAGTGAAGTCTGAAAAGATTTAATAATCAAACGTTTTATACAAGCAACAACATACTGTGCCTTCGTTTTGATTTCTTCCATATCAATATTTGCTTGGGGAAGTCCGAAAAAATAATCAGGATGTACAAAACTCCCATTTGGAAGAAGCCAGATTCCTTGATCTTTTTCTTGTGCAGTTTTGTAAGTAGAGTCAATTAGTAGAAACGCCAGAAAGTATTCTGATAGGACACTTTTCTTCACTTCGATACCTAGGTTTTTGAATGGTTCCAGCCCATCACCCCACTCATTTGCTTGCTCTAGAGCCAACTTCATCGTTATGTTGACGTCCTGTGCTGTGGCTCTTCGGCGGTATTTCAAGACATTCTGAAATTGCAAGTTAATCAACAACCTTATTTTTACAGAATAGATACCTGATTATCTCGGCGAAACGCGACGCTAGCGCCATGAATTGCGAAAAATGGCAAGTGTCGGTTATGCTGTTCCCCTTGCAATTTAACCCAAGATGTTAGGAATGTGCTGGGTTGGTTGTCTGGAAATTGAAATTCGAATTAACTCAAGATTAAAAATTGTTTACCGCCAAGGCATATAACTTCCGGACTAGCCGCAGTTTGTCTAGAAGACTTTTTTCTGGGTCCAAAACGATCCCTTATATGAATGGCATTTTTTCGTAATCCGACTTGAAGGCATTTTTCGAATCGACAGGATCGACAAACGCATCGGTGGGCTGAAATTATTTGGAAATTTATTGTTAGTGAATATTGAAAATCGGATTTAGAAGGGCGCCCTAACAGTCATGTTGTTGGGAGCCATGAGTTTTGTCATAATTATACTAGGTTGTTGTGTTTCCCAGTGGATCTTGACAATTTTCAGAAGTCTGGAGCTCGGTTGTCAAGTGTCTGATCCTTTTGAAAAGTTTGGAGGGTATAAAATAGACCTAGATTAAAAGCTTTACATTTACAGAATTTTTTGAAAATTCCTAGATTTTCAGATATTTGCCGAGTTCTAAAGGACACATGCTTTTTTCACATTTTCCGTACAAGGCAAGAAAAGTTATGGTTCTTAACAGTTATCATTCCGATAGTTATTATTCGTAGCAATTCTCACTCTTTGTACCACCAAACTCACGGTAAGAAATGATACAATTGTTTCCTCTCAAACATTTATAAATCATATTCATCACCACAGTTCTTCTAAAAAACACAGTACACCCTAGACATGCAGGTGCTCCGTATCTTTTAATTGTCGCACGGTCTCCACAGATGTGACAAATTTCTTCTAAAGTCGGCGATGGAGGCATTGAACTCGCAGAAGATTTGAACAGAACAAGGAAAGGGTCCTTTTCAGAACGTTGCATTTTGTGAGCGTCAAAGCAGACGATTGTTGTGGCATCGGGATTGAAAAGAGACTTTTAACCTATTGGAATCATGATTAAAAAAGAATTAGGATCGTTAAAGAAGTGGGCGGTGCTCCGGATTCCTGTGTGTAGTCTGGACGAACGTGGTGAACTACGGTTTGGGTAGAGTACAGCAAAAGGAAGCTGAAGAAAACATATGACCTGCGGACATTCAGGAAATCGAGAGATCGGAGATTGAAATCATGGATATCGAAATTCTCATGCTGGTTGTTAAAGAAGCTGCGTGATTCGTGCCCTACAGGTGCGGTGAGCGCATCAGGATTGGACCGGATGAAACAATATTCAAGATAACAAACATAACCAGTAATAAAAGAGCCTTTAATTTTGATTGTGTTTTGAAAAAAGATATCAAAATGATTGAACTGAATTAAACACATAACTTCCTTGAAATTCCGTTCATAGATTGAAAATATTGGGCACTCATAGTTAGAGTTGTGGACCTTTGAAAAGCATTGCCACCTTTGAGAACAGGAAAAACATAAATGTTCCCAAAAAAGAAATATTGTAGTCTCCCGACCTCAATTTTCAATATTATCAAAACCAAAATAGACGGGCATTATTTCGCTGCTATTTCGGGTTATCAGTAAAAATGTGGGAAATTTTGGCCCAGTGGGGAAATGTGGTTTCCGATTTGCATAGAAAAATGTAGAGGAAAACTTTTGATTTTCTTTTGAAGTGTAAAAATGCAGTTATTCTGCCTATCACCTTGAGAAGTTGAAGTTCGTGAGTCATGTGTTCGGTAACCCGCGCCGTTATCATCTGAGGGGCTTGGTACTGGCCAGTGTTAAGCGGAATTCCGTCTTCCGTCTTCCGTGAAGCGAAATTTTATTTCCGCTCAACACTGGTACTGGCCTAACTTTTATAGAGTTGGTAATCTAGGCTACAGGAAACCACTGGCGTTTATAGAAGGGCCATGAACCGGCATATTTCTCACACCTGGAAACTTCCTAATAACTTTTGACGTTCATTGAAGCGTATTTCACTTTTTTCGCTTGTGTGTACCTTGGTTTGGCTTTCCGTGTGTACATTGAGCGATACACACACACCCACAAATTGATCTACCTAAGGATCTTGAAAAGTGTCCGTCCAGAACAGAATACTTTTTAAAAGCGATATTTATCGAATCTTTTCCAGGAAAACAAGACCTCCATTTTAGTGAGGAACGGGGTACATACCCTGGACTCAAGATAATTATCTATGATTTGCACCTGAACTTGGGATCTTTCATTGGAAGAGGATAAACGTGTTCTGTGAACAAAGAGCTTTTCTCCTATTTAAATTTGAATTTGAAGCGTTGTTCAAATACAATGTTCTTCAGATCTAACGCCAGTCAGAAGCTTCTAGCTGTGGTCTTAATTCTCTCAGTGATCGCTTTCCTAACTCATATTGATCATTTTGTGAGTTCCGAAATTGTTAGCGATATTTCACAGCCGTTAACTTCAGGTGGCAGATTTAGAAAAGTTGGAGACTAGTCCAGAGTGTCAATGTATATCTAAAAGAACGGGAAAATCGCACAACTTTTGTTATCCGGTGCCGAGGAATCCCGGATGGTATGGAAGGAAATTCAATTGTTCGTTTGTAGAAACTTTAGAGAATTTGAGTGAGTTTGGCGGGAGTTCACCCTAACTGTCAACTTTGAACTCAATTATCTCAGTTTCTATGCGAGATATCAAAATTTCGTCAACTGAAAAAGCAATTTTGATATTATGATAAACACATTATCAGTTGACTACTTTTTGATATCTTTCACAGGAATCGAGATAAATGAGCCTAAAGTTGACGGTTTGGGTGTGCTTCTAACATAGCAAATAGGGAATTCTACCACTCATTTGTTCAGATCTTCTTGGTGATTCTGGTAACGTAATCACCCTCCAAGGAGCCATTTCCAACAAAGATGCCTTGGTATTCGTTTCTGCAACTTCCGAGGATCATTTCGGAATCTGCATGTGGTCTTATAAATCTGTTCGAAAATATTATCCTAACCATAAATACGTGCTTTTTGGTCTAAATATAAGCGAAAGCTCAATTGACAAACTCCCGAAGTCGGATCCTAATTTTGAGTTCCGAGGATTCGACGTGACTCTTTATCCGGAATATGTGACGAACTTCAAAAGAAACCATTTCAAAGGATTAGTTCTGGCAGAAGCTATGAGAGACTATCCGGTTCTTTTGTGGATAGACGCTTATATTAAGATGATTGAGCCAAATGTAATTGAGGATTTGTTCGAGGAAATTTCGGAAAATCGAATGTCTAAAAGATATTCCGAGTTGATCTCATTTGACGTTAATGGACACAACAATTATGCTGTATTGCATTCAGGTGAGCGAAAAAATGAATCTTAATCTTTGCTTATTGATTATTCAGGGCTCCTCCACTATTTCCCATTTCACTCTTTTGAACTCCTGAAAAACGAGCATCAACTTGGATCGGGTATCATTTTTGTACCAAGAACAAATTACAATAGAAGAATTATGAAGTGGTAGGTTCATGGACCTTGTTTGGTCTGGATTCTTTCCTATTTACAGGTGGGTGTTATGTTCGCTGACTGATGAATGTATAAACCCACCCGGGTCCAAACACTACCAACCTGTGCTGAACATTCTACTTCTGAACGACTTCCAAGACTATCACAAGTATTACATGAAGAAATTAGAGTCATCGTTCATTAAGATGGATTGGGAGAAACTAATGAGCATTGAAGGATATTCATTCGGGTTTTACGATATGATCTGAATATTGCTATAGAAAATATGAAATAATAATTTTTTGATTGCTTTTTTTTAGTTCATAGATTCCCAGCACGTTTTTTGGAAATTTGTGAATGAATAGTCTGAAAACAGCTGATTTAGACAGTTTACAGAAAAATTGATTCCTCTATTCAAGTTTTAGAAAATAATATTTTCAGACATTTTCGTCATTTTTTGGGTTTTTGGAATAAATCTTGAATAACTTTGCTCCAGGGTAACATTTTGAGCTGAAATTTATAGGAAATATCTTGCGAAAGCTCGTAGACATGTTGAAGACATTCTGGACGGCCAATGAACCCTGATGGAACAGCATACTTGTGCTCCGTATCTCTTAATTTTAGCACGGTCTCCACGAATTTGACAAATTTAATCTACAGTCGGCGGTTAAGGCATTGAACTCGCAGATGATTCAACAAAACAATAACATGGCCCTCTTCAGAAAGTTTCATTTCTTGACCGTAAAATCATGTGATCGACGTTGGGATTGAACTGAGACTATGATCGAACGCCTCTAGGATTGACAAAAAGTGGGCAGCGGGCACCGGATTTTCGTGTACAGTCTGGACGAACGTCATGAACTTTGGTTTCTGTAGACTACAGCTAAAGGAAGCTGAAGAAACAGATGAACTGCGGACATTGAGGAAAAAGTGAGATCGGAGATTGAAATCATGAAAATCGGAATTCCCACCTGGACCATGAAAGAAGGTGTCCGTAGAGTAACAATCACACATCCATGATTTCAATCTCCGATCTCAGGTTTTGCTGAATGTCCGCAGTTCATCTTTCTCTTCAGCTTCCTCTCGCTGCACTCTAAATAATTTTTCATCTTCTCGCTCGGGGAACTCAAAATCCAGCTTGAGTTCTTTCCTTAGAGCTTGAAATGGTCGGTTTTTTTTAAATTCCTCCTTTTCTTTTCATTTACATTCATAACAACTCGGCCGTCGGCTTGCAACTTCTGGCCAGAAAATTATCGTCAATTATGTACCAGCCAGAGTGGTTGTTAGCTACTGCTGGTATAAGGTCGTGCAATAGATTTATGGGTTTTTTTAAACCTATGGGCGCGACAGAAGTTGCCCACTGGTAGCTGTGGGGCGGACACTGGTCTTTTGACCAAAAGCAGACCCAGAGGATTGTCGGAAGTTTTTAGGAGAAATTCTTGTCAATTTTCGAATTCCGAATGCCGGTAGGATAAGACAGGTGAATTTTGTTTTCTAAAAAACTGGTTTTTTGAAAGTTTTGCTTCTAGGTCTCAAATAAACGACAACTGCATGTTAGAAAAACCGGAAGAAGATCAGGTATTTCCTAGATTAATATTTAATTTAACTCCTGATTCAGGTAGCTTAGCGATCTCAGAAATCCAAAAAGTTCATGATGTGAATTTTAAAACCGCAATAAAAATTATCCTAGATGAAAAGAAATTCAAAGTACTCTTTTTTTTCCTATTTTTCCTAAAAGAACCCATCTTTTCTATGTAGTTTACACTCTTTTTCAAACAGCCACACTCACTTTTATTCTGTTATCCCCGCCGAAAATCTTGAAAACGATCTTATGAGAAATCATAGAGGATCTTTGGTACGGATTTTTTGAATGCTTACATTTTCTACGCGGTCTTGAACATTTAAACTTTCCTTTGAGGCTACACCCAAAGTCCTAGATCTGCCATTGACACTCTGGACTAGTCTCCAACTTTTCTAAATCTGCCACCTGAAGTTAACGGCTGTGAAATATCGCTAACAATTTCGGAACTCACAAAATGATCAATATGAGTTAGGAAAGCGATCACTGAGAGAATTAAGACCACAGCTAGAATTCAAATTTAAATAGGAGAAAAGCTCTTCGTTCATAGAACACGTTTATCCTCTTCCGAAGAAAGATCCCAAGTTCAGGTGCAAATCATAGATAATTATCTTGAGTCCAGGGTATGTACCCCGTTCCTCACTAAAATGGAGGTCTTGTTTTCCTGGAAAAGATTCGATAAATATCGCTTTTAAAAAGTATTCTGTTCTGGACGGACACTTTTCAAGATCCTTAGGTAGATCAATTTGTGGGTGTGTGTGTATCGCTCAATGTACACACGGAAAGCCAAACCAAGGTACACACAAGCGAAAAAAGTGAAATACGCTTCAATGAACGTCAAAAGTTATTAGGAAGTTTCCAGGTGTGAGAAATATGCCGGTTCATGGCCCTTCTATAAACGCCAGTGGTTTCCCCACTAAAATGGAGGTCTTGTTTTCCTGGAAAAGATTCGATAAATATCGCTTTTAAAAAGTATTCTGTTCTGGACGGACACTTTTGTGAGCAATATTTATATTTATTTCTCTTTTCTGCAACCGCACGTCTCAGTGTATGCGTACATTGCGTTAAATCTTACGACAGTTGGTGTCAAAAAAGCGCGGAAGACATGAAAAAGTTAAGAAAATTTTACATTTTTTAGATTCTAACTTCATATGAGTCATAATACATTTCCAGATGAAAGTTTTTGATTTTTAAATTTTATCCAAAAAAAAATTAATTTTTAAAAATTAGATCACAGTTTCAGTTTTAATCAAGCTCAATTTCTACAAAAGATACCAAAAGTCTGTCAACTACAAAAATGTTTGTCATAATCAATACTTTTCTTGTTTGCACATTTTTATATCTCTTACAGATATCGAGAAAATCGAAATCGAAGTGAAGGATAGAGACCGTATCATAAAGATAAAATTGAATTCAGCATTGAAAATTAAACGGCAAACATTTCTTTGGCAATGGAAAACAACAATTTAGATCAATAAAATAAGTTAGTAAAAAGTGATACTATCAATCTCTGGGTTCCGGTTCCTCAAAACCACACGGTAATGGCCATTTTATCGAACCCCAGCGTGTCTTGAGAAAAGTGAAACACAAGCACCGATGTGTCGTTTTTTCTCATTTGGAACATTCTAATATCATTTTGCAACTCAAAGAAGTCAACTTGCGGTGCATGGGTCCGATTTGGATTAATGTCGAAATGTTCCAAATTCAAATCGGTCCCGAATGCATTGACTTGATCCCTGGGCCAGTCTGGAATTGCAGCACGGAGAACCAGGAACTCCGAATTTCCTTGTATAAGGAAGTTTCTGATATATTCGCTGTAGGATAGACTCTCGATGGATATGGATCGAGGATGGGAAATGTCCACAAGGCGAATGTGGGTACGCTGAAGAAGAAGAAAATTTTAGTATGCTATCATTCTGCATTTATAGAAAAGCATTGTTTCCTGGTTTTAGGATTTTTTGTTGTTTTTTTTGCACTAATTGGAAAACTCAAAGTCTTACCAATTTCTTCTCGTGTCTTTTCTCCAACATTTCTAGGATAAACTGTGATTGGTTACATTCCTTGATAACCAAATTTGGTGTATTCAACAATGGTTCCCAGTGAAGAATTTCGTCGTAATTTGTGATACATCCGGTTCCAATTTTTATTTCCGTCGGTTCACACTTGAAAAACTTTCGGACCCAATCCACAATTTCCAAGAATCCCGTCTGATATTTAGTCATGTACGGGTTCAAAATTGGATAATATCCTGATGGATTTCAAAGTATTGATTATGACAAACATTTTTGTAGTTGACAGACTTTTGGTATCTTTTGTAGAAATTGAGATAATTGAGCTTGATGAAAACTGAAACTGTGATCTAATTATTAAAAATTAATTTTTTTTGGATAAAATCTAAAAATCAAAAACTTTCATCTTGAAATGTATTATCACTCATATGAAGTTAGAATCTAAAAAATGTAAAATTTTCTTAACTTTTTCATGTCTTCCGCGCTTTTTTGACACCAACTGTCGTAAGATTAACGCAACGTACGCATACACTGAGACGTGCGGTTGCAGAAAAGAGAAATAAATATAAATATTGCTCACACTAAAACATGTTTTGTTTTCGTTGTTTTTCACCGTAATTGTTCAATTTTTTTCAGATAAAAAATGTCTATGTTCGCTCATATCAACTTTTCCAAATTTCCAGTCCCCACAGTAGGCCAAGCTTTCTGGAAATGCACGAAAATTGATGAATTGTGAGTTGAAATTTTGAATTTATTTTGAAACAGATATTCTTCTATTCCAGCTTAAACCTCGCTACAAATACTCCTCATACAGCATGGTTCCATAAAATTGCAGTTGCTCCAACCAAGTTCAGCGTCAATTTTGAAGCACCAAAGGAAGAACGTGGTCGAAACTATTGGGAAATTCAAATGGAATTCAAAGATCATGTTCCATTCGTTTGGAGATTCCAGTCGCATCCTGAATTGTTTGGTGGTGCGAAAATGAAGTTGAAGATTGGCGAGCACCAATTAATTTCAAGACTCTTGCCAGGAGATCATGAAGAATATTTTCCAATTTTGCACTCGTACATGACCAAATATCAGACAGGATTTCTGGAAATTGTGGATTGGTTGCGAAAGTTTTTCAAGTGTGAACCGACGGACATAAAAATTGGAACCGGACGTATCACAAATTACGACGAAATGATTCACTGGCAACCATTGTTGAATACGCCTAAATTGGTCATTAGTGAATGTAACAAATCGCAGTTTATCACAGAATTATTGGAGAGAAGAAATGAGAAGCACTTGGTAAGATTTTTTGAACTTTTTTCATTGAAAGCAAAATGTGGCCTAACTTTCGCAAGTTTAGTTTTCTAGGCCACCGTATTTTATGGTATAGAATAAGCCTAGCACACATCTGCAATGTTTTCTAGATCATTTTAACATGATGACCTAATTTTCGCATGTTGAGTTTTCTAGGCCGCCATGGCAAATGGTTCTGCTTTCAAGAAAGTTGTCGCACTAAATAATCCAATAAAAATGAAAATGGTTTTCTATTGATTGTTACCAAAATCACTATTTTTCAGCGTACCCACATTGACTTTGCGGAGATTCGGGATCCTCGATCCGTATCCATCGAAGGCATCTCCTCCCTAGATTATATCTCCGCCAGAATCAACTTTTCTCATCTTGATTCCAACTTTTTCACTGAACATATCAGAAACTTCCTTGGACAGGAACATCCGAAATTCCACATTTTCCGTGCTGAAATTCCAGACTGGACAAGGGATCAAGTCAATGCATTCCGGACCGATTTGAATTTGGAACATTTTGACACTAATCTAGATCAAACCCACAAATCTCGAGATCGGTTCAATGACTTGACGAATGATAGTCGAATGTTTCAAATGAAAAAAGACGAGAGATCAGTTTTCGTGTTTCACTTTTATCAAAACAAGACAAGCTTTGATAAAATGGCCATTGCCGTATGGTCGCTGAGACATTGACATTATCACTTTTTATGAATTGTTTTGCTTGATCTGATTTTTGTTTTTTTAATGCATAATAAATTGTTTTTTTTGTTATTTCCAATTTGAATTCAATAAATGTACTAAAAGGCCGTGCGCATCTTATAGTTTAGGCTCCGTCCACTTTTTCTCAGAAAATTTTTAACCCGGAAATGGGGAATAATTCTTCTAGAGAAATTATTTAGACCTGGGTGAATATTAACAGTAAGCAGTCAAATTTGACATTATCTAATTTTCCCGGTAAATGGTTGTTTTTTTTTCGCAAAAACCCAATAGAAATTTATTTCCAACTTGAAAATTGAGATTGCGGCTGAAAGCAGTTTTTTAGTTCGCCGAACTAGAAAGAAGCTCATTACGTTGTCTGTATGTAGTTCTGGTTTTGCCTAACAACTTTCAAAATCTGTCAGAGCAGGTTCTATCCCACCTGTTAAATCCCACCTGCTCCGTGTAGCTCTTTTTTTTGTGACCAAAAAAAGTTTTTTTTATTCCTGTCAGTTATGTTTGTACTAGATTTCACGGAGCCCAAATGGCTGATTCTGTATTACCATGTAATCGGTGTACTATCAATTAATTTGAACATTTTTTGCATCTATCTCCTACAATATCAGTGCAAACAACTCGAAAAGTTTCGATACTGGATCATTGCTTATCAGGTCGGCTGCTTTATCACAGATATCATTATCACTGTTTTAATGCAACCTGTCCCATTATACCCTTTACTGGCTTGTTATACAGTGGGGATACTATCCAGCTGGTTTGATATCCAACCTGTTTATTCTTGTTATATAGTGTGTGACTTTATTGCTGTGCAGTTTGTATTACTTGGTGTATCATTTGTCAAAAAACATCGTACTGTTAGTTCGCTAGCGGACTCTTTTGCTTTTCCAATACAATTTGATTATTTGATTTTCTTTTTTCTCATTTTTGGAATCGTTGTGGGAGATTTATTTGCCTACTCAGAGCGTCTTACAGAAGAAGAGCAATGGGAACTGATAAAGGAGGTATAACCAAGGCTGTCGAAAACAGGCGGACGGTTACGGCTCGGGTTGTGGGTAGTTTGAAGCGGAACCATCAACTTTTAGGGTCGCCAGGAATCCTACCTAGTCAAAAGTAGTCAACTTAGGATGCCTTAAGAATAAAAATAGTAGATTTTGTTGTAATAGACTGAAAGATAGTAGGTCTAGTAATCACAAATAGAGCTTCAATTTTGTAATTAATACCTTTTTCGTACCAATTAATCCAGATGAGATAAACCGATCGTAGCCAATCAAGTGCAGGAAATTCCAGAAACACAATTTTCAGGTCGTGCCGAACTATGTCGAAGGTTTTCGGTCTCTCCCAAACTTTGAAATCCTACCAAAAAGTCCGTTTCTCATTTACTCATTATTTTTTGTGCTTTTCCTTGGATTTCTGATTATTGTGATAGTTTTCCTTCTTATTCTAGACACTTTTCGAAAATTGCATCGATTGAAACGACAACTTGCTCCGAAGAACTATGAGAGACACGCACAAGGAGTCAGGTGCTTGGTGGTTCAAGTCGGGACGGCAGGTCTATCAATTTTTCCAATTATTTTGTTGGGTATTTCTGTCCTTTTCGAATTTCCACATTCACAATTGTTATCCGAATTTTGTATCGCCTGGTTTGCTACTCACTCCTCGTTTAATATGATTGCACTGTTGATATTTTTCCCGCCGTATAAGCTGTTCCTCCAGAAACACTTGTCTGGGTAAGTTAGGACTTTCCAGAGAGAGTAGAACAATACTATCTTTCAGATTAAAATCAAGAATAAATCAAGAGCGAACATCTGCAATCAGTTTCTAATGTTTTTTTTCTGTCCAGTGCTTGTAGGATTAGCTGCATTTAGATGTCTCAAAAACTGACAATATGTTCGTCTTATCCACTACACTTCTTACACAATTACTCTTTCTGATAAGAACGATGTCATTTAACATCCCCTTATCATGTAACCGGGGTAAGCTTCCCGCTCTTTTGTCTTTACATATTTCTTCAACTCCGTTACATCTTATTCTTGAATAAATTATATGAATGAAGCTTGTATTGGAGTTTAAAGAAAAGTTAGGGACCAAGGGTCAGATAGTCTATAAAGAAGGAAGTTGAGAACAATTCGCGAATTTTTGTCAAAGCAGGTTCAAGTTTTTCAATTCCACCTGCTCCGTTTCTGATTCTTTTTTACATACAAAAGTCTATTTCATTAGGTTTCTATCCTGCTAGCTATGTTTGAACTAGATTTTACTGAGCCCAAATGGCTGATTATCTATTACCATGTGATTGGTATTTTATCAATGATTTTAAACAGTTTTTGTATCTATCTCCTACAATATCAGTGCAAACAACTCGAAAAATTTCGGTACTGACTAATCGCTTATCAGGTCGGCTGCTTTATCACAGATATCTTTATGACTCTTTTGATGCAACTTGTCCCTATATACCCGCTACTTGGTTGAAAAATCTCAAGATCGGTTCAATGACTTGACAAATGATAGTCGAATGTTTCAAATGAAAAAAGACGAGAGATCAGTTTTCGTATTTCACTTTTGTCAAAACAAGACAAGCTTTGATAAAATGGCCATTGCCGTATGGTCGCTGAGACATTGACATTATCACTTTTTATGAATTTTTTTGCTTGATCTGATTTTTGTTTTTTTAATGCATAATAAATTGTTTTTTTTGTTATTTCCAATTTGAATTCAATAAATGTACTAAAAGGCCGTGCGCATCTTATAGTTTAGGCTCCGTCCACTTTTTCTCAGAAAATTTTTAACCCAGAAATGGAGATTAATTCTTTTAGAAAATCATTTAGACCTGGGTGAATATAACCAGTAAGCAGTCAAATTTGACATTATCTAATTTTCCCGGTAAATGATTGTTTTTTTTTCGCAAAAACCCAATAGAAATTTATTTCCAACTTGAAAATTGAGATTGCGGCTGAAAGCAGTTTTTCTAGTTTTTTAGTTCGCCGAACTAGTTCTGGTTTTGCCTAACAACTTTCAAAATCTGTCAGAGCAGGTTCTATCCCACCTGTTAAATCCCACCTGCTCCGTGTAGCTCTTTTTTTATGACCAAAAAAAGTTTTTTTATTCCTGTCAGTTATGTTTGTACTAGATTTCACGGAGCCCAAATGGCTGATTCTGTATTACCATGTAATCGGTGTACTATCAATTAATTTGAACATTTTTTGCATCTATCTCCTACAATATCAGTGCAAACAACTCAAAAAATTTCGGTACTGGCTAATCGCTTATCAGGTCGGCTGCTTTATCACAGATATCTTTATGACTCTTTTGATGCAACTTGTCCCTATATACCCGCTACTTGGTTGTTATACAGTTGGTATACTATCCAGCTGGTTTGCTATTCCACCCTTTCACTCTTGTTACATACTCATTGACTTTATCACTATGCAATATACATTACTTGTTGTTTTATTTATCAAAAAACATCGTACTGTTAGTTCTCTGGCTAATTCTTATGCTTTTCCATTACAATTTGATTATTTGATTTTCTTTATTGCCATCGTTGGAATCGTTTTGGCTGATTTGTTTGCCTATTCAGCGCGTCTAACCGAAGAAGAGCAATGGGAACTGATAAAAGAGGTATCACATAAATTACCTGCGAAAAGTAGCCAACATTTAGTCTAATGAAGCACAAGTTTGCTGATCACAACTAGAAATAGGTTAAGTTTGAAAAAAGTTGTGCGATTGACTTGCAGGTCGTTCCGAACTATGTCGAGGGCTTTCGATCTCTCCCAAACTTTGTCGTTATACCCAGAAGTCCGTATGTCCTTTACCCATTATTTTTTGTACTATTTATAGGAATTCTGGTGGTTGTATCAGTTTTCCTTCTTATTTTTGACACTTTTCGAAAAATGCATCGATTGAAACAAAAAGTTGCTCTGGTGAACTATCAGAGGCACGCACAGGGAGTCAGATTCTTAGTGGTCCAAGTCATAAAGGCCGGTTTATCAATGTTTCCGATTCTTATATTGGCTGTTTCTCTTTTATTTGCACTCCCAGATGCGCAAAAGACTGGCCAAATATATATTGCCTGTTTTACTGCTCACTCGTCGTTGAATATCATTGCACTATTGATATTTTTCCCACCGTTTAAACTATTCCTCAAAAAGAATTTGTTTGGGTGAGTTAGGAAAAAAGAATTCTCTGAAAAAACAACATTAAGTTTCAGATTAAAGTCGAAAATAGGGCAAGGGCGAGGATCTGCAACAAGTATCTAATTTTCTTTTTTGTTTATTATGATAGAGAATAAATATTTTTCAAAAAAAGGAAAATTATAAAGGAGGATAACGCAATACTGCTAGAGGCTGTCCGCTGTGTCCAGTGCTTGTAGGGTCAGCTGAATTATGAGAGTCGGCTGGTCTCAAAAATTGATAAATCTTATCCAGCCAATTTCGGAATGAGTCTGAAATTTGCTCTTGAAACATATGCCCCAAAAACCTCAAAACTCCAACTTTTGATAGCCATTCTGTAGTCTTTCACCACAAACATCACTATAGTTGAATCCAAGGCTGGATAAAGAGTAAACGCACAGAGTAGGACCCCAGTTGGCAAATCTATTTCCATATCGAACAACGGCAAATAAATAATGACCGAAATTGGGAAGAATAGAGTGACCGTTGGAGTTACAATTTGTAGAACAAGAGTTTTGAAAAATTGTCTGTGCAGTGTTCTTAACGATCTTGATAAGAGTTGTATTTTAGCTTCCATTTCGATGCACATCCGAATTGTGCAATAGGTAATCACCGAGAAATGGAAAAAAAGAATTGCTGTGTTATTTATAGTATTACACAAATTCCACCATCTGAGGGACCCATTCTCATCATAAGCCACTTGAGCTTGTCCAGCAATCTCCGAAAAATCAACACCGTACTTTTCAATCATATCTTTCCTGAGTTGTGAATACATAAATATATATGTACCCTGATTTTAACTTACTCTAAATATTTTATAGCATAATCATCAATTCTCTCAAAATAAAATAATCCCACAGCATACAGGATTCCGGAAGAAACAGCGTAAAAGACCCAAATGAAAAATCGGAGTCCTTTGAAATAAATCAAGTTGGTAGTGCTGAAAAAAACTACAGCTGATATTGCTTCAGATTAAAAGTTACTGAAAAATAGCCCAGTATCTGTATAGAAACTGAATGGCTAGAATTGAAACCGTTGATGCAAATACTCCTGCATAAAGTGCCATTAGCTTGGTGACTGACTCTTTTTCCAAGCCGAACGGGCGAGCCGTACTATAATAAATGTAGCCGGCATTATGAGAGTACACATTCTGAACTGACCAAAATTTATGATGCACTACTGAAACTACTTACCGGATACAGTACTACCTCGACTGTGGCAAAAAATACGCCAACTGCGGGGAAAAGTATCAAAAATTCTTGTAGCTTCCAAAGCTCCTGGTCACCCCAAACATGGTTAGATAGATCAAAAGGAATCCGAAAAATGTGCTGGAGACAAAACCGATTTGCGCCATTATTTGGGCGTATCCAACCCAATCCTTATAAGAAATCGGATTCTCAGAATTCATTAGGAACGAGTAGCGTGAAAAAAAACTAATATTCAGTTGATGTCTACTAATTTTTATACTAGAAGAACGGTACAAACATCTTTCTGTTCATCATACATCTAGTGTTTTCAAGACAGTATGATTCAAGAATACTTCTATTTCACATGACAGCGAGGTGGTGATGAGTAAACGGAAATGAGCCAAAGGTTGGCTGATCGTTGCATCTCGTGGAGTCTAGACAGTCTAGACAGTCTAGACAGTAGTTTTTATTGGCAGCAATATCGGAAATTAGAACTGTAGAAAAATATTTTCTGTTAATAACACCTGTAGAATATTCTTAACAACATTAATCTAGAATACTTGTCACATGACAGTTTTCTGTTCATCATACATCTAATGTAGAGTGTCGTCTCGCGAAACTTAGCTTCAGCAAACTGCGAGAAAGTTCAGCAACTCTCGCAAATGTCGGTCTCGTTCTGTTCTGTTCGGTTTTGCAAAAAGTTCAGCATTGTCTCGTTACATTAGTGTCTCGTTATTTCTTGTTACAGCGCTTTCTCGGTACAGCATTTTACAGCATTTTTTTATTTTTCGCAATTTCTTGCTGTATTCTCGCGAGAATATTTCACATTTACGTGAACAGACCGTGGCCTGGAAAACTCACCGTGTAGTTTACCAGGACAATGAATTTTGGCCTAACTTTCGATGAAATAATTTTCTCGGCCACCGTAGCGGATGGCTTAGAAATAATCTAACATTCAAACGATGTATTTTCCAAGACACCTACCATGGTAGCCTAATTTTCTCAGCATGAATTTTCTAGGCCAGCGTTTTTTTATGCCAAGAAATGGCCTGACATTCGCCTAATATTTTTTCTAGCCCAGTTACCATAATGACCTAGAAAACTCAACTTCCGAAAGTTAGGCCACCACGTCAAAATGGCCTAATAAACATACCAGGCGAATGTCAGGCTATTTTCAGGTCATTTTAACATGGTGGCTGTATTCTAGTGGCTGTATTCTAGTGTATTCTAGACAGTATGATTCTAGTATACGTTTATGTCACATGACAGCGAGTGGGTGATGAGCAAATGGAATTGAGTTGAAGGATCATGAAAAATGCTTTTTCTCGAAAAAAGCCCCTCGAGGAGTGTGGTGCTGCTCCGCTACCAGCTTAGCTACGGTTGTCTGGAAAAAGAGGGAAACTTGAAGTCAAGAATTGCTAACACGGATCGAAGAAAGGATAGTCCGGAAGAAGCTTCAGTGAAGTTTGTGACGTCTGTTTGTCTGAGACAACTAGTGAAAAAGATCCAAGGCATTTTTGAATGTATCTGAAAGCCAAACTATACCAGTTGGCTTGTTAAAATTGGCATTTCTTGGTGCCAGTCGCCTTCTTGGGTTCGGCGCGACCCGCCCATGTTTAAGAAGTTCCCTTAAAAACTCAACTTCAGCCCAATTGTCTACTGTACAGGAAAATTGAAACTAGCTAACTCTCTCTTTTTTTAAGGTGGCTTCAATTTAAAGAAGAATAAATACTTTTCACAGAAAAAATAGTCACAAATTAGGAACCCCCAATATTTCTAGAGGCTGTCCAGTGCTTGTAGGTGCATTAAGAGAATTATCTGATCTCAAAAACTGACAAATCTTATCGAGCCACTTTTGGAATGAACCTGAAAACTTGCTCAGAAAACATCTGACTTTAAAAACATACAATTCAAACTTTTGATAGCCTTCCTGTAGTCCTTTACGACATACATCACAATGATTGCATCCATGGCTGGATAGAGAGGGAATGCAGAGTAAAACCCCAGTTGGTACATCAATTTCCATATTGAATAGTGGCAAATAGATAATAAGCGAAATTGGAAAAAATAAGGTGACAGTTGGAGTGGCAATTTGTAGAACAAGAGTTTTGAAAAATTGTCTGTGCAATGTTCTCAACGACTCTGATAAGAGTTGTATTTTAGCTTCCATTTCGATGCACATCCGAATTGTGCAATATGTGATCACCGAGTATTGGAAAATACGATCCCTGTTATATTTATAGTACAAGAAATATTCCACCATCGAAGGGACCCATCCTCATTATAAGCCACTTGAGCTTGTTCCGCGATCTCAGAAAAATCGATACCGTATTTTTTCATCATATCTTCCCTGAGACACAGTTGAGATTTGAATAAAAAACTATCAACAACTTACTCTAAATATCTTCTAGTATAACCATCGATTCTCTCAAAATAATATAATCCCAACGCATACTGTATTCCAAAATATACAGCGTAAAAGACCCAAATGAAAAATCGGAATCCTTTGAAATATATTAAGTTGGAAGTGCTGAAAAACTACTATAATATTGTTTCAGACTCAAATTTACTGAAAAATAGCCCAATATCTGTATATAAACTGAACGGCTAGAATTGAAATTGTTGATGCATAAACTTCAGCATACAGTGCCAAGAGCTTAGTGATAGTCTTCTTTTGCAAACCGAACGGGCGATCCGTACTGTAGAAAATGTAAGTTATGGGAATACACATTCTGAAGGAACCTTCATAATTCATGATGTACCAAATAGTACTCACCGGATACAGTATTACTTCGATTGTGGCAAAAAATATACCCACTGCGGGGAATAGCGTCAAAAGGTACTTGTAGCTTCCAAAGTTTCTGGACACCCCAAACATGGTCAGGTAGATCAAAATGAATCCAGAAAATGTGCTTGACACAAAACCGATTTGAGCCATTATTTGGGCGTATCCAACCCAATGCTTATAAGAAATCGGCTTCTCAGCTCTCATTACGAGATAAAAACTAAAATTCAGGTGATGCCTTCTAGTTTTTAAAGACTGGGTAGCGATACCAGAAGTTAAACGAGAATTGTAATTTGTTTATTGAGAACGGTACAAAACACATTTTTCGTTAATAACACTTCTAGAATGTTCTACAAAGTGTGTTTTAATATACTATTATTTCACATGACAGCGAGGTGGCGATGAGCAAATGAAAATTAGCTAACCCTAGCAAGAGAAAAAAAGAAAATACAAAGTCAAGAGTTAAGAACACGGATTGAAGCAAGAGGTAGTCCATTAGTTTCTTCAGAGGGGTTGGTGATGTCTGCTGCCGGTCTGAGACTGCTAGTGAAAACATCAAAGGCATTTTTAAACATTTCTGAAAATGGAAAAATGCATGAGGGTCTACATATTATACATATCTCCTACTTTTGATTTCCATGCTATAGTCCTTCACAACATACATCACAATGATTGCATCCATGGCTGGATATAGAGTAAAAGCACAAAGAAATATGCCAGTTGGCACATCAAGTTCCAGGTCAAGGATAGGCAGATAAATAATGATCAAAACAGGAAAGAGCAAAATGACCGTTGGAGTAGCAATTTGTAAAACAAGAGTTTTGAAAAATTGCTTGTGCAAGTTTCTCAAAGACTCTGAGACCAGTTCCAGTTTTGCTTCCATTTCAAGACACATTCGAATGGTACAATATGTGATCACAGTATATTGAAAAAACAATATTCCAGTTATATTTATTGTACATCCCATGTTCCACCATCTTACAGAACCATCTGGATCATAGGCGACTAAAGCCATTCCGGAGATATCCGAAAAATGAACACCGTATTTTTTCAGCATGTCTTCCCTGATATCATTTTATCATAGTAATTTTTCGATTTATTAACTCACTCCAGATAACTTCTGGTAAAGCTATCAACGCGTTCAAAATAGTACAATCCCATTCCATATTGGATACCGAAAAATAGCGAGTAGACAATCCATATGAGAAATTTGGGTCCTTTGAAGAACCGAAGATTTATCGGGCTAAATTTATGCATTATTCTGACCTACTTGAAATTTCCTACAAAACTAGCTAAAAATCATTTTTATGGGTCAATTTTGAAGCAAGCTATGCACATTTGAAGTTTGCGAGAGCGCAGAGAAACGAGAGTGCCTGCGTCTCTCACCTTCAAACTTCAGAAACTGTATCTCTGCTTAAAGTGGTTCGTTTTGAGGGATTTTCAGTTTGTTTCAAAGAGAAAAACAAGATAAATTAGATGAAAAATGTTTAATTATGTTTTCAAACCCGAACCAACTGAGCTACGCGGTTGTGCATATGAAATAGGGGGATCTATAAACCCCAAAAGTATCTTACCTAACAATCGCCCAATATCTGTATACAAACTGTACAGCCAAAATGGAAATTGTTGATGCGTAAACGCCGGTGTAAAACGCGAGTAGCCAGGTTACGATTTCTTTCTTGAGACCAAAAGGACGATGGGTAGTGTAAAAAATATGACCAGCGTTATGAGAATAGACATTCTGAAATCGAGACCTATACATCATACATTCAGATTCCATACCGGGTAAATCACCACCTCAACTGTAGCAAAAAATATTCCAACCGCGGGAAACAATATAAGAAGATACTTGTAGCTTCCAAAGTTTCTGGTCACCCCAAACATCGTTAGGTGGATCACAACCAATCCGAATATTAGGCTCGAGACAAAACCGATTTGTGCCATGGATTCGGCGATTTTCACCCAGTGCTTATAGATATTTATTGGACAAGCGTGTGGGGAATGTTAGCACTAGATCAACTTTTATATAGGCTAAGTGTTTTTAAAGAGAAATATGTACCGGAAATTGGAACTATAGTTTTTGTTTCTAAGAAAATGATTTTTAGGCAAAGAAAAAAACCTTTCAGTGCCAAAAACAACCGGAAGCTTTCGAAAGCAAGGCAAAATAGGTTATGTTGATTGGTTTTATGGTAAAAACTTTATATAGTACATACAAGACATGATCATAGAGTGCAGGACATTTCAGACGCGCACATGACAGACGGATTTGCCCTAGGTTTACTGGGGAACGCCTCCTGCAACATCCCTTGAAAGAAAGGAGTCATGAGGTTTTTCGGAGTTATTTTTTGGGTTACGGTATGCACTTTGCCGTGACGATGAACAATGGTAGGGGTTCACCCTGGCTATCAGACCGGTTTCAATGTATAACATCGTTCGGCCTACATAGCTTACGCCATTGTAGATCAGCTGGTTCAGACGTAGTTCAGACGGTGGTCCCATAAGTTTGGTCATGACCGGTCATGTGTCATGTGAAAGGAAAGTATTCTTGAATCATACTTTCTAGAATCTTTTAGATATTTGATTAACACAAAACAAGGTTTGTACCGCTCTTCAATTTCCGGATCCGCTACCAACTTATATTATAAAAAACAAAGCACATCAACTGAATATTAGTTTTTTTTCACATAACTTGGATCTGATGACACCTGCGAAGACGATTTCTTATAAGCATTGGGTGGAATACGCCCGAACTATGGCGCAAGTCGGTTTTGTGTCAAGCTCATTTTTTGGATTCATTTTGATCTATCTAACCATGTTTGGGGTGTCCAGAAACTTTGGAAGCTACAAGTACCTTTTGACGCTATTCCCCGCAGTGGGTATATTTTTTGCCACAATCGAAGTAATACTGTATCCGGTAAGTACTCTTATTAATACATCGTGAATTATGTAGATCCCTTCAGAACATGTACTCTCATAACTCCGCCTACATTTTCTACAGTACGGATCGCCCGTTCGGCTTGCAAAAAGAGACAATCACCAAGCTCTTGGCTCTTTATGCTGGAGTTTATGCATCAACGATTTCGATTCTAGCCGTTCAGTTTATATACAGATACTGGGCTATTTTCCAGTTATTTTGAGTCTGAAGCAATATTACAGTATTTTTTTCAGCACAACCAAATTGATATACTTTAAAGGTTTCAAGTTTTTCATCTGGGTCTTTTACGCTGTTTATTTTGGAATCCAGTACGGGTTTGGTTTATATTATTTTGAGAGAATCGATGCGTATACTAGAAGGTATTTAGAGTAAGTTAATATTAGTGTACATATATGTATATTCATCTCTATCTTAGGGAAGATATGATGAACAAATACGGTGTCGATTTTTTCGAGATCGCTGGTCAAGCTCAAGTGGCTTATGATGAGAATGGGTCCCCCCGATGGTGGAATATATATTGTACTATAAATGTATCAGTGATAGTATTTTTCCAATATTCGGTGATTACCTATTGCACAGCTCGGATGTATATTGAAATGGAATCTAAATTACAACTCTTATCAGAGTCGTTGAGAACATTGCACAGACAATTTTTCAAAACTCTTGTTCTACAAATTGCAACACCAACAATCACTCTATTCATCCCAATTTCCCTTATTATCTATTTGCCGTTGTTCGATATGGAAATCGATTTGCCAACTGGAATCTTACTCTGCGGTTTCACTGTCTATCCAGCTATGGACGCCATTATAGTGATGTATATCGTAAAAGACTACAGAATCGCTATTCAGAGTTCAAATTATATGTTTTTGGGAAAGAAATTTCAAGAGAAAGTTTCAGATTCATTCCGAAAATGGCTGGATAAAATTTATCAGCTTTTGAGACCAGCGGACTCTTTTAATGCAGCTGACCCTACAACCACTGAACAACCTCTTTCAGTATTGAGAGTTCCTAATTTGTGATCATTTTTCTGTGAAAAATATTTATTCTCCTTCATAATGAAGCCTCCGCACAAAAGTAATTGATAGAAACGTATTCCATGCCCCTTTAAGAATTGTAAAAACCTTTAAAATTTGTCAGTTTAGAATCGATCTCGATTTTCAAATCTTTTCCCCCTGTCTCAAGCTTCCTGGAAATTTGTATCGTCTGTACTTCATTTCCTTTGATCTTATCGTAGGCGCACTACGCATACGAAATTTTTCAGCAAATCAAACATCTCCAATCTTTTGAATTTTCCGAAAAACAACACCACATGTCTGATGAGATGGATAGATAATGAAAATCATTTTCATTTCAAGAAGACTTTTTAGTTTTTACAAAGCTGTCCCATTTTAATGAAACATTCACCCACTCGGGGGGCAATTCACTCGCCCGCGGCCCCCCGGCGTCCCCCGCGAATATTTACGTGAAGAAAATGTTATATTTTTTTTGGTGTTTTTTGATTTCAGAAACTTTTTTTTGGAAAATACGTGGTTATCATTAAAAATTAGATAAAAATTCACACACACACACATAATCGCGGGGGGCCGCGGGTGATAGCCCCCGCCTGGTGACGGGTGGACCCTTTTTCCACCCGCCCAAATGGAAACCCTAGTCCGGAGTCCGGATTTTTCTTTTTTTCTGCCTTGGCTGGAATTTCGAAAATCAGCAAATCTATTTTTCATAATAAAGTCAGATTGTCCTCATAAGTTCTTGAGTAATATTTCTCAAAATGGGGTTGCATAGCTTCAGACCAGCTGAAGTTAGATGACCGGTGTTGTCGACATATGATATTGATTCTTCTTCATCAAAAGTTAGATATTTGTCGCCATAGAGAAATGCAGACGTTAATTCGAATACCTGAGAATCTGGAGATCTCTGGAGAGAACGGGAATCCGTTAGGTGTAACTCACCTCACAGTTTTCACACTTCACCATACTAAATCGTTTTCTCACAATCTTCATTTCATTTTCAGCCGCCCATCGATTCATATGAAGAGTTTCCGGAATCTCCGGTCGATTTATAAGATTTTGTAAGAAGAAATCAACGAATGAGTGTTGGTAAAGTGGGTGGGCGCCTAGGATGTAGATTTTCTTCACGAATTTCTCATAGTATTTGAGATTCTCATTCATTTTCTCAATATCGCGTTTGTTATGCTCAATGGGATCTTTCATAGGAGGTGAGTGTCTGAAAATTTGAATTTAATTGAATTTAATTTTGAAAGTTTTTTTTTTTTCTTGAAGATCCGCAGAATACGTCTTGTTCCAGAATATGTGATTTCGGACACTGTATTGCAAGAAGGTTTATAGTTACTATTAAGACACCAAATGAGTTGTTGGGGATAAAATCAGTAAACCAATTTTCAGAGTCACAAAATTCAGATGACAAAGAGGAGAATGTCCAGAAGGATTCGTAGTATTGGAAATAGCATCCAACAACACCGTATGATATGGTACATTTGATAATAGCGATAATCCAAATTATCATCGTGACGTTGAGAGTGAAAAAATTAGTGAAGATTCTCTTGTAATACAGTGGAAAGCATACAGCACACAATCGGTTGAAAGCCAGGAATAAATGTAACATAATCGACAAACTGGACATTGTTGTAGCAACTATACCAACATAATGAGAGTAGGCGATGAAGCTAATTGCCAATCTGAATAGTCATCTTAGTAACGATATCACCATGCTCTTACTCTAACTGCCATGGAAACGCAAAGAAAATAAATATAAAACAAAGGATCGTAGTGGAAACTGCTTGGTTTTTTGTAATAATACCAAAGGAGCTGTTCATGGAAGGTAGCTTTTTTGCAGCATACAAAAAAAGAATATTTGTTATGAGAATATTTGTTATAATCGTAAAAATCTGAGCTTCAGAATATAAAAAACGAAACGTTAAAATTGAACATACAGTATTGTGATAATTGCAGCAGCAAACTGCATTATGAAGTCAAATGTATGCACAAGTGTTAGGTCAGTATGACTGAAAAAAGGGAATCTAAATTTCATAGAAAATATCTTACTATTAGAAAAAAAAATCGAGACGAATGTGTTGATAAGTTTGAAGGAAACGTTTCCGTTTTGTTCTAGAGCTGTACTTCGGAGCATAGTTGCAAGCGGGCCGGCCCGGGCAGATAACTTGTCTCCAAAACGAGATATCCAGACAGGTTTGGTACCAAATGATATGTCTCGACAGGGCCCATCACGTCTATATCATTTCAGCCGGATTCCTGTCCATTAACATGCCTTTTTTTCTAACTTGAGAAAGAAACAGTCTGCCGGTTGACTTTTTATCAGCTAAATGTTGTGAGTATAATTACCGGCAAGTAATCTTTTGAGACCTATTTGCAGACATCCAAAATATTTCACCTGCTAAGTTATATAAAAAACTGTTCTTACATTCACCAAGATAAATAAACAGATTCTAGAAAACTTTCGATATTATTTTGATACACAATCATAACAATTTTACTTCAACCGGCTGAAAAACAGAATACTACTTCCAAAAAATAGGTCACCAATCAGAAAAATTCAGATACATCCTGACTAATGACTACTTGTAAAATAGTGTGCCGGAAATTGAACGGGTACAAAGAAGAAAACTTTGAATATATAATATTTTTGGTCAAAAAGTAGTTTCAGGGGCAAATTATTCCAACAGGACGACCGTGGTCCCATCTATCCGACCATGGCTCTATCAACTTTGCCAAGGTCCCATTCCTACGGATACTAAGATTCTGATTCAGAAAAGACTGTGATTGGAAGAATAGGACCATTGCAAGGTTGATAGGGCCATGATGGGAGGGATAGAAACGGAGGTATCTTCGGGACCAACGGTCCCATCATGGGACCGACAGTCTCAACTTGGAAGCTGTCTTCTGCAATACACCTAAAATAAGAACATATTTGATTTTTTCCATCATGCAGATTACGATCGGCTCCCGCGAGATGAAAAGGTCTTCAGAGCATCTGAAAAAAACATCCCATATTCGCAAACCCAAATCACCGAAACGCACTCTGAAAAGCTTTCCTGTAGTCCGTGACCACAAACATCAAAATGAATGCGTCGATTGCTGGATAGAGAGTGAGTCCAGAGAGGATAAATCCGGTTTGAACACTGGTCTCGAGATCAAAGTAGGGCAAAGTCATGATAAAAGCAATTGGTGAAAAAGAAATAAGTTGGAGTTGTGATCTGAAGTGAGGTTATTGAACAGTGTGGAAATGTTCATGATGTAACTGTACCCACCTGTAGCACTAGACTCTTGAAAACCTGTCGATGAAATGTATTCATTGTCGCAGAGAGCATATTGATTTTTTCCTCCATATCATTGTATAACCGATATCCACAGTATATCATGATACCATACTGTACCATCATGATGAATGTCATATTGATGGTGCACATCACACAACTCCAACGGATCAAATAGTCACTTGTGGTTGCGTTTCGGATTTCTTCCTAATGAAGATATGTATTGAAATTCATTATCTATAGCTTACGTAAACGAGATGTATCATACAAGGAACATCTGTGATGTCATGTCCATAAATATCTCTTAATTCCTGTCGCATGTACTCTCGAGAATAGTCATTGAACTTGTAGAAGCCGATACCCCATTCGAAACCAAACCATGTGCCATACAGTAACCACATAATAAAATACCAACGATTGAAATACTTGAGACGAGGCTTATCAAACACCGCAAAGTATCTGTAAATGAATTGAACGGCGAGCAATGCGATTGTTGTTGAGTAAATTCCGGTGTAAACGGCAAGTAACACAACAAGGAGTTCGTTTGAAGCGTTTAGTAAGTGATTAGTGGGGAAGAATATGTAACCGGCGTTGTGGGAGTGAAGAACCTAGAATTTTGAGTGTATAGTCTCAAATGCGATACGAAGAAGAACTTTTTTTATTAATTACCTATACTGGTACAAAGAAAAAACCATTTATAATAAAAGATTTTTTGGGCAATATGTGGTTTCCTTTATCATGGGCCATGATCACGATCGGCTCGCACGAGTGGAAAAAGTCTTCGCAGCATCTGAATGAAATGCTCGATTTTTTTTCAAATCCAAACAAAACGCACTTTGAAAAGCTTTCCTGTAGTCCGTAACCACATACATCAAAATGAAGGCGTCGAGTGCGGGGTAGAGAGCTAATCCAGAAAGGAATACTCCGGTTGGAACACTGATCTCGAGATCAAAGTAGGGCAAAGTCATGATAAACGCAATTGGTGAAAAAAGAACAATAGTGGGAGTTGTGATCTGAAAAAAAGCCATTGGACAAGTGCTTAAATGTTTTAGGTGTACCTGTAAAAACAGGGTCTTGAAAATTTGTCGATGAAATTTCTTCATTGTCGCAGAAAGCATACTGATTTTCTCCTCCATATCGTTGTATAGCCGATAGCCACAATATATCATAATACCATACTGTACCATCATGATGAATGCATTGTTGATGGTGCAAATCACACAACGCCAACGGATCAAGTAGTCGATTGTGGAACCGTTTGTAGAAATGTCTTCCTAAAGCACCTAGAGGTTTTTGAAATTCTCATTCTTGAGCTTACGTAAACGACATGTATCATACAAGGAACATCTGTGATGTCATGTCCATAGACATCTCTCATTTCTCGACGCATGTACTCTCGAGAATAGTCATCGGCTTCATTGAACTTATAGATACCAACACCCCCTTCGAAACCAAACCATGTGTCATACAGTATCCACATAATAAAATACCAACGATTGAAATACTTGAGACGAGGCTTATCAAAGACTGCAAAGTATCTGTAGACATATTGAACGGCGAGCAAGGAAATAGTGGTGGAGTAAAGTCCGGTGAAGACTGCGAGCAGGACAACGAGGAGTTCGTTTGAAGCTTTTAGTGGGCGATTTGTGGTGAAGAATATGTAGCCGGCTTTGTGATAGTGAAGAATCTAGAGTTTTGACAATAAAATCTTGCAGGAGGAGAGACAGTAGATTTTTAATTTTTTTTTGAAACTATGGTATGCATTTTAATAGGACGATGTACAGTAGCATTAGTGAGTGTCACTCTATACTTTCGTTCATAACTTTGCTCAAAACTTTTCCAATAATCGAAAACTTTTTTGTTAAATGTAGCTGAATTTCCAACAATATATGAGTTTTTTGAAACTCAATCAATTTTTGTTGCTTCTGAATCTTCACAGACGTGACGATGACTCCAGAAGAAAAAAAAATTTCTGTCAGAATTATTTAAAAGATTGCCTTTGTAATAAAAAAATGTTTGCTGTAGATCAAATATGTACGAAAAAAATTTGAAGCGGTTTGGAGCACTTGCTCTTGAGATGTGTTCACTGGAGCATAAAAGGTATGGTTCAGGAGTTTGGCTATAACTCGGTTCAAAATGATCCAAATTTGCTCAAATTTCGAAAGAATGTGTGTCCATAATTTTTCTACAATATACGTACAAAACTTTGTTTCTTGGGAAAAAACCTTTCATAATTTTTTTTCACTGATTTTTTCGTATTCAATTTTCAAATTTTTTTTCCAAATTTCGTGACACTTTGATTTTTTAAAAACGTAAATGACCCGTTAGAAACAAGCAGCGGTAAATTTTTCAGTGTTTCCATGAATGTGGTACATAAAAAAAAATTATGAAAAAAAATTTTCCAAAATACAAAGTTTTAAATTTATGTTGTAGAGCAATTAAGGACACACATTCTCTCAAAATTTGAGCAAATTTGGATCATTTTGAGCCGAGTTATAGCAAAACTCGTGAACCATCCCCTCTATGCTCCCAGTGAGCACATCTCAAGAGCAAGTGTTCCAAACCGCTTCAAATTTTTTCTGTCTATATTTGATCTACACCAAACATTTTTCATCACAAAGCCAATCTTTAAAAACATTCTGACGGAAAATTTGTTTTTTGTTCTGGAGTCATCGTCACGTCTGTGAAGATTCAGACGAAACAAAAATTGATTGAGTTTCAAAAATTTATATAATGTTTGCGACTGTACAATGGTTAATGGTCACACACAATTGTACCTATTTATGTTCAATTTCTGCTATCGTAGCTCAGCTGTTGCGACGTGGGAGTTCGAATGTTGGGTTCACAAGTTAAACCCCACAAGGGTCTTTTTTGACCGAAATTCAACCTACCGGGTATAGCATAAACTCCAAACTGGCAAACGCAAGCCCAACTCCGGAGAACAGTAGGATCAGGTACTTGTACGCTCCAAAATTTTTTCGCAGAAAAAACAAGGTCAAGGTAATCAGCGTGAATTGGGATGTAGTTGTCAAATAGAATCCGATTTGTGCAATCGTCTGATCAATCATAAACCAGTCGACCATTTTGCTTTTAAGAAATGGCTTCGAATATTTCAGCTGTAAGAGAAGAGTACCGTAGTTAGGAAGGAAATTGATAGCTGTTATTGTTTTTATTATTTTTATTATGCCGGAAATTGAAGAGGAGGGAACTGGTACGAAGAATAACAATTCTTATTATATAGTTAATTTTTTAGACAAAAGGACGTATTATGGGAAGGACATGATATAGTTTGGACGTTGGTCTTGATGTTAAAGTCGATGGACCATTGTTATACACTGCGTAACATAATTATAAGTTCACTTTAAATTTTGAATTTTTTCGAAAACTGTGGATATGGACTGAACAGGATATGATTGAAGTAAATACTAATTCGGATTGTCAATTAATGAATACCATTTGAGACCGCTACCATTTCTTCAATTTGGCAAAATTGAAAAAGTCGAAAAAATGGCCCGAAAAAACGTCACATAAGTATAAGTTCACTTGAAACAATGAAAGATAACTCAAAACACAGATTTTAAAATGTAATGAAAATACAAAATATAGCAAAAAGGGATCAAAATGCATTCATTAATGTGAAAAATTTGATTGTATCTATACTCAAAATTGGGCCACATCCGTTTTTGACAAACTGTACTGAAAATGAAGTTTTTCGTTAATAAAAAATCTGAAAATACTGACGGGTCTAAATTTTTTAGTTTCGCAGAACTATTCACAATTGTTTTACTCTGTCAACTGTCAAACACAATAAGATCATTCCACAAACCAGGAAAAATTTCTAATTTTAGCTCATTTTTACCACTATGTTCTGAGTGGTACTGCGTCTTTCTAGGTAGGCACCTGATTGAGCTGATTAGCATATGAGGAAGGCAATTATGTGTTCATACAGGAACTAAACTATGAAAATCTGTATTTTTAAACTATTAAACTGTGAAAATCTGTATTTTGAATTCCTGGAACCATGCAACATTTCTGACAGACATAATTTCAAGCATAAAAATATGCTATGCGGAAACCATGTTTACGGTGTTGTTTAGTAAGGAAGGAGTCACGCATTCTAAATTTTCTTCTTGTAATCATACTTGAATTTACACATAGAAAATTTAGATTGTTCAAAAAGTTCCGCTCTACACATACAATAAACCTTTAAAAATGTCATTTTTTGCAAAAGCTACCAATTTTTAAGCGCATACTACCCCCAGAATCCATTCCTTTGATCTCAAAGTTGCTGAAAACATTGGAAATGTCCAAGTTTATGTTTTTGTAGTTGATGTCCCTTTCCAAAACATTCATTGTGGAAAGATATACAGTACCGTAGAAAAGGATGTAAACGTAAGGCTTTTCGTTTGATTTTTCCCCTCAAAGTGGACCTATCGGAATTTCTGAATCACTTTGAACATTCTGTCATCCATGCTCAATACGAGACTGTATGTGCAACAATCATTTTGAATCAAAACATACAAAAAAAAGTATCGAAAACTTAAAAATCTAACGAAATAGTGGCATGTATTCCAAAATCAGTCCTTTGCACTTCGATGGATACACAATTTCTGGAGAAGTAACGCGGATGATCGAATTTGCCGTTTTCACCAATATTAAGACATTTCGTAGCAATATGTTTATTGTAAACACACAAAAAACCAATTTCCCAATTTTGTAGATTTTTGAAAAAAAAAGTTTTTTTTTTGAAATTTTGGAGAACCAAAAAAAAGTTCTAGAATATTTTTTTCTTGAGATTTTTTGATGAGATTCAGCATAAGTATTTATGCATATGCAGACATAATATTTGAAAAGTTTCATACCGACATGTCTACTTTGAGGGGAAAAATCGAACGAAAAGCCTTACGTTTACATCCTTTTATACGGTACTGTATATCTTTCCACAATGAATGTTTTGGAAAGGGACATCAACTACAAAAACATAAATTTGGACATTTCCAATGTTTTCAGCAACTTTGAGATCAATGGAATGGATTCTGGGGGTAGTATGCGAGCTTAAAAATTGGTAGATTTTGCAAAAAATGTCATTTTTAAAGGTTTATTGTATGTGTAGAGTCGAACTTTTTGAACAATCTAAATTTTCTATGTGTAAATTCAAAAGGTGGCAAGTATGATTACAAGAAGAAAATTTAGAATGCGTGACTCCTTCCTTACTAAACAACACCGTAAACATGGCTTCCGCATAGCATATTTTTATGCTTGAAATTATGTCTGTCAGAAATGTTGCATGGTTCCAGGAATCCAAAATACAGATTTTCATAGTTTAATGTATGTTCCTGTATGAACACATAATTGGCTTCCTCATATGCTAATCAGCTCAATCAGGTGCCTACCTAGAAAGACGCAGTACCACTCAGAACATAGTGGTAAAAATGAGCTAAAATTAGAAATTTTTCCTGGTTTGTGGAATGATCTTATTGTGTTTGACAGTTGACAGAGTAAAACAATTGTGAATAGTTCTGCGAAACTAAAAAATTTAGACCCGTCAGTATTTTCAGATTTTTTATTAACGAAAAACTTCATTTTCAGTACATGTTTGTCAAAAACGGATGTGGCCCAATTTTGAGTATAGATACAATCAAATTTTTCGCATTAATGAATACATTTTGATCCCTTTTTGCTATATTTTGTATTTTCATTACATTTTAAAATCTGTGTTTTGAGTTATCTTTCATTGTTTCAAGTGAACTTATACTTATGTGACGTTTTTTCGGGCCATTTTTTCGACTTTTTCAATTTTGCCAAATTGAAGAAATGGTAGCGGTCTCAAATGGTATTCATTAATTGACAATCCGAATTAGTATTTACTTCAATCGTATCCTGTTCAGTCCATATCCACAGTTTTCGAAAAAATTCAAAATTTAAAGTGAACTTGTAATTATGTTACGCAGTGTAGTTTAAAAGTGTTCAATGAAAAGTTGCAGCAACGTTGAAAGACCCAGACCGTGTAGCTGGCCGATTTGTTGCTGTAGTTGACCATTCTCGTATCCCTATGGCCATCTTTCTGAGCAAGTCTGAAAGTAAACATTTTCAAAAAAAAACTTTCCGCCAAGCACTCATACACATAACAGCTTTTCGATAGTCTTGAACAACATAGAGTACAATTATTGCATCCATAGCAGGGTATAAAGTAAAACCGCACAAAAATGTACCAGTTGGAATATCCCAGTCCATATCAAATAACGGGAGATAGATAATGAAGATTACTGGGGAAAACAAAGTGATAGTAGGAGTCACAACTTGAAGAATCAGTGTTTTAAAGAACTGCTTGTGTAGTGCTCTCAAGGAAGGTGACAAAATCTGAATCTTGTCTTCCATGTCAATATACATCCGAATTGAGCAGTATACAATTACACTATACTGGACCACCATTATAAATGTCATTGTAATGGTACAAAACAGGTTCCACCATCTAGGCGACCCATCTGGATAGTAAGCTACACAAATTATCCAGGCGTTGTTTGAAAATTCAACACCATATCTCTCCATCATCATCTGCTTCATATAGCTTTCAGCATAGTCGTCGACTTTTGTAAAATGATAATTTGCCATTGCCCACATCAATCCATAACTTAGAACGTAGTAAAACCACATGCCAAACCTCCATCCCTTGAAATACCGCAGCTTGGTTGTGCTGAAACGTACTGGAAAAATTTCAAAAATGAGAGCGAGTCATACCAAAAAACGGCCCAATATCTATATAGAAACTGAACAGATAGCATGGAAATCGTTGATGAGTAAACTCCGCTGTAAAATGCTAGCATCCAAGTGACCGCGGTTTTTCCCAAATTGAATGGATGGCTGGTACTGTAGAATACGTAGCCAGCTTTGTGAGAATGCACATTCTAAAATTAGTCTCTAAAAATAGTGCTTCATAGCCAAGCTTGTTACCGGATACAAAATGAACTCAAGAACGGCAAAAAGTATACCCAAACTTGGGAAAACTATTAAAAAGTGTTTATAGCTGCCAAAGTTTCGTTTTACACCAAAAATTGTTAGAATAATAAGAATCAGGCAGCAAATAGTTGTTGAGAACAGTCCGGTTTGTGCAATCCGGCGTGCGTATTCGACATAACGGGTCAAAGATACGGAGGGCATAATTGATAGCGTCTTCGATACAGAAACGGAGGAGTTGAGGGTGTAACATCGTCTTCCCAGGGGTTCCAAGTTCCGAGAGTAGATTCAAAACATGCAATAATACAAACATCATACAACACATGTTCCCATCACGAGATGTATGTACCAAAAAATAATATTATGTTCCGAATTGCTTGGAACCGTCTGGTCTATATAAAACTTTAGCGCGTAATTTTCTCAAGAGGGTTTTGTTGGCCTCATTATAATAAATGAAGTATGCGTTTCATTACGAACGTTTATAAGCCGGGGAAAAACGTGTCATAAAATGAATGAGATACATGTTTTACAATTGCGAATAGTTTGTTTCGTGTTAAATCAATTTTGTTATAACAAAAGTTTATTGGAAATACACATCAATTTGAAATTGGAGACTTTTGCCTCAGACACAGAGTCCTGAGGCGTATTCGCAGATTGTCGGATCAGGGCTGGTCGTAAAATTGTTTCAAACGGAATCAGTAAAACGTAAAATTTACGGATTGAAAAACCGCAAAATCCGTAAAAACCGTAAAATTTGAAAAATTACTGTTTTCGGCAAGCAATACCTATTTTTCAAGTTCGGCGCTTATTTAGGTATGTAACTTCAATTCAATAATTCGAAAAACATGCATTGTCACATTTGTACCACCAAAAATCTCAAAACTCCACTTCTGAGCAATGATAAAATTTTGAAAGGCATTTTTCGGCCTTTTTAAAAACTTTGGTACTGTGTGACAATGCATAACTTTCCAATTATTGAATTGAAATTTCGCAAAGATACATATCTGAAATAGCGCCAAACTTGAAAAAAAAATAGGTTTTGCTTTCCAAAACCAGTCAATTTCCTGATTTTACGGTTTTCACGGATTTTACGGAAACAATTTTACGGAGATCCGTAAAATTTTACGGTTGTCTCAAAATTCCGTAAAATCCGTAAACGTAAAATCCCAGCTCTGTGCCGGATATGGGCTGGCCAAGCAAGTAGCTCCTTGTTGGTAGATTTTTTGGTGTAAGATGCTTTCTCTGAAAAAAAGTATCGTTTTCTCAAACTAAGATGGAAGAGACTTACCGGTTCTTATATAGACAAACAACAACACAACGTTTCATTTCATTTTTTGAGGGGTCATTTTTGCAAACCACAAACAACACATTATGTAAACTGTAAAAAATTGTGAAATTACGGGTACTTTAAGCGGGATCTGAAATTCCGGGTACTTTAAGCGGGATCCATGAAGTTTAGCCCCGAAGGTCTATAAACCGACTGATAATATAAAAAAATCACATTCGGTATCTTCCAACACATACAGAAAGTTTGAAAGCGAGACTTTTTCCTCAAACACACAGTCCTGAAGCTTCCTCGCACTTTGTCGGCGATGAACAGGCCGAGCAGGTGTCTCCTTCTTTGTAGATTTCTTCGTTATAAATGTTTCCTCTGGAAAGAAGATTTGTTTGATCAAACAAAAATGGATGAGACTTGCCTGGTCTCGTATAACCAAACCAAAAAAACGAGCCTTAATCTTTCCGCCGATGAATCTGGCCCGCAGTCTCTGATGGCACAACCCACGGATCTAGTCTTAGCCCAAACCATTTGAGTGGCATATATTATTCCAGGTCCTATTCTAGTGTCGGTTGTGGAATTATCAAAAATGTTTGACGCACATCCGAAATCTTGGAACTCTTTCTCCCATTTGTTGGCAGCACGAACCCCACACGACAAAATAATCCAATGATTCGATTAGATTCCATTTGTAATAGACGTTCGCTCCAACTCTACTGACACTAGAAAACCAATCTGTGCAGGAGTGAGAATAGATTCGAGCTGAAGCTTCAAGAGAGTAGTCCCACTTCTTAATAGTAAATTATTGCACGGCGATTGTTAGAGTACTTACTATTTTTAGAATATTCGCTCCACGTGGTTTAGTTATTTCATTGGCGACATAGGTACCTTTGGCAATTGAAGATCTTAGAGTGTTATGAGCATCCACAATTTGTTGTCTAGCAGTTTCGCTAAACTGGGCAAGACTGCATGCAATGAGAGCAGAGAAGAGAAGAACAGCCTTCATTGTGGAAGAATGATGGATTCTGCGAGACTCTGTCTTCTTTACACACATGCTCTTACGACCTTGTCATCTCAAAACAACAAGGTCAACCTTTGGTATTACATTGACAAAAAAAATCAGGCAAGTTTTCAGCTTCGACGGAAAAACAAAGGTTAGATTGACCAGAGCACCAAAACAATTTAGTAAAGGGCAACTCTTAGTTTTGAGGCTGGATAGCAGTGATAGGAGCAGCGGAATAACAAAGATCAGAAAATTGTTTTTTGTATAATCATTAGAATAATAATGTCAGACACATCTGTATCCAAATATTACATTCCAATCCGAAGCACTGAAAGCACTGATAAAAAATATTTCACTGTTTAAAAAGGTTCATGATAACAAACTACTCAAGAAAAAAATGAAATTTCATTCTCTATTCGTTGTCGTTTTCCTTTTACATCAGGGCCAAACAGTTCATGCTGTGTGCCAATTTACACCTTTTCAAGGATTGAATTATACTGTAAGATGAACTAGAATTTCTTAAGACCAATCTGGAAATGTTTCAGTTAATTTCTACTAACGCCGATTGGGATGCTTCGAACGCTGCTTGTATCGCTTGTGGCGCTCAGATGATGGGAATGCCGTATAGAGACAATACGACTTTTGTAGAGCGTGAGTGGTTCAAATTTTTATTTCCGAAAGTATAGAAGTTCCAGGGACCCTTGGAGCGAATACGGGTTTTTGGGATACAGCGTGGGTGAATATCCGAAATGGCAGCTACTGCTATTTTTACACGTTCAAGTCTGGCGCAAGGTATGGAGCCGACTGCTCCACAAATGCGAAATATGTTCTCTGTGTTAAATGAATTTTGTGACATTAAAATTTTATTCAAATTACAAAGAAAGTTTGAAACTGGCTTCGAAATCTTCAATACAGTGCATTTGGAACATTAGCAGTTTGACTACGACTTTCCATTGGGTTTCCGTAATTTCTGACGAGCCATTCGTACAGTGGGCTCGCAAGTTTTCTCAGTGAGTCTAAAATTCTGATATTCATTGTTCTAATATTCCTAGCTTCTCACATTTTACTGCTCTTCGATAGTCCTGTACAACGTACATAACTATAATGGCATCCATAGCTGGGTACAATGTGAAGGCACATAAAAAGATTCCAGTGGGAAGGTCCAGTTCAAGATTCAGCATAGGAAGATGAATTATGGAAACCACTGGAGAAAACAAAGTAATCGTTGGGGTGACGATTTGAAGAACAAGGGTCTTGAAAAACTGATTATGTAAATTTCGAAGCGATGGAGACGGAATTTGAAGTTTCTCTTCCATGGATAGATACATTTGTACGGCACAATAAATGATTATAGTATATTGGACCAACATTATTGAAGTTAAACTCAAAGATAATAGAAAATTCCGCCATCTTATTGAGCCATCAGCGTTATACGTAACGAGGATAATTGCAGAAATATCCGATATATTCAAGTTGTATTTTTGTTTCATTCCCAATCTCATATAATTTTCAGAATAATCATCTCTTTTTCCTAGAGAGTGTACCGATAGACACCAAAGGATTCCAAAAAACAGCGCATAAACCATCCAGATGAAAAACTTCCATCCTTTGAACAATTTTAGTTTTGTCGTGCTACAATTTCAGAGAGTTTGAACTAGAAGACTCTGAACGAAATCTTACTGAAAAACGGCCCAATATCTATACAAGAACTGAACGGATAATAGAGAAGTTGTGCAGGCGTAAACTCCGGTATAGAAGGAAATTAAGCATGTTACGGAGTCTCTGTCCAAGTAAAATGGATGGCTGGTACTGTAGAAGACGTAGCCAGTGTTATGAAAGTAGACATCCTGTAACTTGTGAACAGGTGAAACAAATGTGAACTTTTTTGGAATTACCGGGTAGATAAGAAACTCAATAGACGCGAAAACAATTCCACACGCTGGGAACACTATCAACAGATATTTGTAGCTCCCGAACTTTCGTTTCAAGAAGAATGTGGTTAGAATTATAATGAGAAAACAGAAAAATGAAGTTGAGACGAATCCGAGTTGCGCAACATTCCGCGCATATTGAGCGTAACGGGTATACGGACCGGGGACCATTTTTGGTGGGAGAATTATTTGTGCTTTGGGTTGATGAAAGGAAAATAGTAGTAGCGTCGAAGGAACGTGACTGTTGTTTCCAAGACCGAAGTCTAGAGTGTCGTGTTCTCAGGAGAGTTGGAATCAGAAAAAAGTAGATGATCGAAAATGAAAAACACCATGGAGTAGATGTTGCTTCGGGGCTTAATTAAAGTTAAGACAATCTCTGGATGGAATTAACTCTCGAATCTCTCAATTTATTCAATTTCTTGCTAACAAACAAAACTCTTGAATACGGAAGACCATTCATTCCTTTAACTTTTTGGCCATCACTGATTTTCCAAATTTCCTCAAAATTTACAAGTGACAGAAAATTTGTGTATAAATTTTGCTACTTTTTTGAAAGGTATCCAAAAGATGCACTCATATTGGATGCATTTTGATTTGATAGATTTGAGAAAAGGTAAAGTTTCGGAAAAACGCCAAGTTGGCCAAGTCTTGGACAAGTCATGCCTATCTGTTGTCCAGCACTTGTCCTATTTCCGTTATACACCCCTTTTTTTGACAAAGTTGCTTTATGATCTCTGCCGTCACCTAGCTACACACACTTTCTTCGTGAATTTTGGAATATTAAAAATTCTTGTTGACAACCTTTATGTCATGTAATTGCTACTTCACTTAGTCGAAAAACTCAGCTGATTTCCAACTTTCATCTTTCTCTTTCTTCAACTTTCAAACATGAAAATTCTATATATCCTTCAAGTTTTCTTGATTAACTACAGTAACCAAGACATAGCTGAAAGCCTCAAACACGTTCTGAATAGTTATAAACACGGTAAGTAGTTTTTTCCGAGTTTTTTTCAATTTTTCATTTGCTAGTTTCCGACCCAAAATGTGTGTTCAACTACACAGAAGTGAATTCCCGAACGATCAAGCATTTTCCAAAATGTGATGAGGTGTTTGGGATTTTGGTCATTAACGAGAATACGGATTTGGAAGTGTCACAACTAAAGAAGGCGTTCAGCAAAATGACAGTACTCTACGGTGGAATAAGAGTTGAATATTCGAAATTTGAAAATCTGAATTTTCTAACAGTGGATCAAGATGGATGGTTTTATATGTACTGTGAGACCTGTTAGTTTTTGGATACATTTCAAATAATAACACACTGCGTTTCAGATGGTGTCTACATTTGGAATAATCAGAATTTGACAGATGTTTATGGTTTATGGGATGTGTATTTGGCAGAGGATGGAGATGGGAGAGAGTGTGACTTTCGGATGGAGAATAACCCTAAATTGAATGCTGAGAACTTTTGCACTTATGGATCTATGTATATGTTCATGGATTTGAAAGTTAAAGGGAATATGAAAGATTGTGGTACGTGAATAAGGCGGCATTCCAAAATAAAGGTCCATTGAGATAAAAAAAAACTCCGAAAAATGTCATGTCTCACTTCTTTGAAAAAAACCCGAAAGTTCCAAAAAATTATTTTAACCAAAGAAGCTTCTTAGAAGTCAATGGACCTTCCTTTTGATGAACGGACCTTAATTTTTTCAAAGGACCTCCGAGAAGGCAGGGACTCTTATTTTAGGTCAGAGCCTTAAACTCTTATTGTTATCAAATATAGCCCTTATACAGTGGCGAGAAGTGGTGAGGAGAATTTTTCGAACATCCATAACTTTGTTCAAAATTGCTCAATTGACTTGAAAATTCGCATGAGAATAGCTGTAAAATCCAAAAACATTTTCAGTATTTTTTCTGGCTTTGATTTTAAATGTCAAATGATTCTCAGCGTCCAAATATGCACAAAAAAACGTTTTGAAGAACTTTGGAAGTCGGACTCTCGAGTTATGATGCTCAGAGCACAAAATGTGTGTATGTCGGCATTTTTGCCATAACTCGGCTGAAAATGTATTTTTGATGCTTAAAACTTCACAAATGATGTGTTTTAAGTTGTTTATCAGTTTTATGACAAAATTTTTTTAATTGCAGAAAATTTTTTTAAACATTTTTTTCACCTCTAGGGAAATTTTCTAAAATCTAAAAATGAGAAAATTTTTTTCTACAATTAAAAATGTTTTAGCATTAAACTGATAAACAGCTCACAACACATCATTTGTGAAATTTTGAGCATCAAAAATACATTTTCAGCCGAGTTATGTCAAAAATGCCGACATACACACATTTTGTGCTCTGAGCATCATAACTCGAGAGTCCGACTTCCAAAGTTCTTCAAAACGTTTTTTTGTGCATATTTGGACGCTGAGAATCATTTGACATTTAAAATCAAAGCCTGAAAAAATTCTGAGAAAAGCTTTTTTTGGATTCTCTGACCACTGTTACATCTGAAACTGCTCTGAAAATGCTGAAAACGAGAAATTTTCAAAAAACAGATTTTTATGTTTTTGGATTTTACAGCTATTCTCATACAAAATTTCAAGTCAATTGAGCAATTTTGAACAAAGTTATGAATGTTCGAAAAAATTCTCCTCACCACTTCTCGGTCACTGTACATTGTGAGAACCCTTCTAACAGAGGTTTTATGGGAACTTGAACATTCTATCATTTTCAGGATGTCAAGGAGATGAGCTCACCCAATCCTCCTTCCCCAACTACAACAATTGCACAAAACTTTTTAGCGGATTTCACTTGGACAACCAAACGATGGTAAATAACTTGGACGCGTTGTCCAACCTCGACACCATTAGAGGAGGAATCGACATCCATAATGCTGGAGTTACTAACTTATCCTTTTTTGGCAATTTACAAATTATAGAAGTCAATAATGAGATGGATCACGAGAAACTGATTTTAAACATTGCCGGGAATGCGCTTCTAGAAAAGTTGGCGATTCCATATCTTAGAGAATTGTCGAACTCGAAAGATGGTGTTAAGCTAGCTAGGATCGAAAGGAACCATCCGGATTTCTGTCTTACGATTGAAGAAATCGCTTTCTTTTTGGAGAATCATGTGTTCTTTGTGAGCCTGGAAATGAAGTTGTGCGAGGATACGCGGACTAGAATATCCAATATAAATGTTTGTCGTTATCGATCGATGAAGAGCTTAGAGGAGAATTGTAACTTGATAATTGGAGACATAATTATCAACTCTAGGGATGAAGAATATATTCATAAATTGTCAAATGTGTTATACCTTTTTGGATCGCTAGCAATTCAAAATACAACACTTGATCGTTTGGACTCACTTTATAATCTCCGTTATATTCTACACTTGAATAATCCCAATCCGATTTTTCAAATAGTGGGAAACAAAAAGTTGAAAGAAGCTCGCTTAGTGGATGTTGAGGTTGGTTTTCTATTGCGCGCCAGTGCTATTTTTCATTTTCAGAACGTGATCACCAATGGCAATAGAACGGCTATTTTCCAAGGTAACCATCCAGATCTATTCCAAGATGGCGGAGGTGACTGTAGATTATTTGACGGAATGGATAACGATGAGACCAACTATAGATTGCGTTTGGATTTCATTGGAGGAGATTGTGGGGAGGAAGTGATGATTGTTCATCGATCATCATGGCGAATTCAGATTTTGGTAATTTTCACTTTTGTGATTTCCAGAATGTTATGATCCGTTTTTTTTTTGCTTAACCTTCGGGTCCCTGATCCTAAACGTCCCAAAGCGACCATCTGTTGCCCAGCTCTTGTCCTATTCCCGTCATTCTCCTAATTGGTATCCGCCTTTACCTAACTAAACACACTTGCTTCTAGAAAATCGAATAACTTAGGATTCATGTTTATACCTTGATGTCATGTAATTGCTGTTTTCTGAGTATAAAACTTATTTCTTGATTTTCAATTTCAAACGTTTTCACTTATTCAACTCCAGTTCATAAATGCGCTTAATACTTTTGCTTCTCTCAATTTCTCAATTTCACTACAGTACCCAAGACATTGCGGAATACCTGAAGCACGTCCTGGATTACTATAAAAGTAGTTAAACATTTTTTTTAAAACTTCTTCATACTTTTTCACAGGTGCAAGCCCGGAATGCGTTTTCAATTATACAGAGGTTAACTCAAAAACGATAAAATATTTTCCACAATGTGCTAAGGTTTATGGAATTATTGTCATAAATGAAAACACGGGTTTGAAGAAATCACAACTGGAAAAAGCGTTTCAAAACATGACATCCCTCTATGGTGGATTACGAATCGAGAATTCGAAAATGACGAATCTCTCATTCTTCCCCGCAGCTCAAAATGGGTTGCTCAAGATAATCTGTAAAACATGTAAGTTTCAAAAATATCTGAAGTTTTGAAGCTTTAAACATTTTCTAGATGGCGTCTACATACAGAACAATCAAAATCTAAAAGATGTTTCAAGCTTGGAAAAAATGTACATGTATGAAGATGAATTTGGAGAAGAATGTGATTATCGAATCGAAAATAACACAAAACTAGACGCAGAAGACTTGTGTGATACTGGATACCCACGATTTTTCATGGACCTCAAAGTTAAAGGGAATATGAAAGATTGTGGTAATTTTCAATGTTTTTTTAGTTTTGTTATTTAGTTTATAAAGGAACTCATCGAAAATGGCAAAACATTCGCCTTATGTGTTTCCTAGGACATTCACCATGATGGCCTAACATTCGATTAAAGCTTCCATGCGGTTAGGAAATTCAGCCGACCGACCGGCCACCGACCGAGACTACTGAGCTGACCGATCGGACGGCTGTCGGTCGGCTGAGTCGGTGGTCGATTGGCGTTCAGCGATTTTCGACCGACCGAAATGGAAGCTTTACATTCGATTGGTCAATTTTATAAAATCGTAAAATTCGTAAAATTCGTAAAAAATACTGTATCATCTAATTAAATGGAAAAAAGCAGCAGTTTTATCAATAAGTTATTGAGAAATGGTGTGCAAATGTTATAAACCGTAGAATCGAATGATTTTCTTGAGTTTCAACAATTTTCTGAATTTTTTTTTCTGAATAATTCGAAATTGGGAAAGGAGCCTTCAAAAACTTGACCAAAATAGTTTGAAAATAACGAAAATTCGTGTTCAAAAATGAGCGTTGTGGGAAAGATCTTCTCAAAAATAGAACAAAAACATGATAATGGATCTAAAGACTGCTAATTTTGGACAAAAAAAACGGCAAAAACGCTCATCCAGTTTTTACGAATTTTACGGAATAAATTTTACGACACTCGTAAAATTTTACGAATGCCAAAAAACACGAAAATCCGTAAAATTCGTAAAATTCGTAAACGTAAAATCACATCCCTGTTTACCATGGTTGCCCAGCATTCGAACGGTCAGTATTCTAGTCCACCAACTTTTATAGCCGAAAAACTGCCTGATACCTTACGTGGGATTTTTCAGATTTTTCCAGGCTTAGTAACAAAAAAAATAAACAAAAATGAGCAAAAAATGACCTAAACTGAACTTTTCAAAAATTATGGAAAGTTCAAAGTTTGAAATTTTTATGGAAACAGTGACAAAACTTGATACAATCGGTAAATCTCAACTTCCAAGGGAAGTGTTTTCAGACGGGGGTTGAGAATTTACTCAAAATTTTAGTACTTATAGTTTGAGACTAATTTTTCAAAAACAATTCTAGATGATAGAGAAATGTTCAAAAATGAGGTTCGCATTCGAGAACATCATGAAAAACAAGTTTTAAAGCTCGGAAAATGAACGTTTTTGGTCCAAGTTTAGCACTGAAAACACTTTGAGAGCCCATATCTCGATTCCTATTGGATCCGGGGATGAGATATTGCTGAAACCGTTTTCAGCATGTTCGAAAGTACCTTTTCACAAAATTTGAGCAAATTCTCAACCCCCGTCTGAAAACGCTTCCCTTATTAGGCATAATTTTCTACTTGCCCCCCCCCCCTTTGATAAAAAATTCAAAAATGATAAAAAATTCCAGGTTGTCAAGGAGATGAAATCATTCATTTATCCTTACCAAACTACAAAAACTGCACGAAACTTTTCCGTGGATTAAATTACGAGAATGAAATAATGATTAATAACCTAGATGCCCTGTCTAATCTCGAAGTCATCAAAGGAGGTATCAATATTCAGGACAGTGGTGTACATAATTTATCGTTCCTCGAGAATCTCACAAGCTTAAAAGTCAACAATTTGATAGTTGGGCAGAAGCTGATTTTGAATCTTGTTGGCAATGTAATATTGGAGAGATTGGCGTTCCCACATCTTCCAGAATTGAAAAATATGGACGGCAAGGGAGTTAAACTAGCCAACATCAAATTCAACCATCCAAGTTTATGTCTCACGATTGAAGAATATTGCTTCTTTTTGGAAAACAATGTGTCATTTATCCACTTGGACACCAAATTATGCAAATATACCAAAAATGAAACATCTACCATGAACATTTGTCGTTTCCAATCGATGAAGGAATTAGAGGATAACTGCAATTTGGTTATTGGAGACATAATTATGAAGTCAGGGGATGAAGAGAATTTTCAAAAACTGAAGGATCTAGTATACTTGTTTGGGTCGCTGGTCATTGAAAACACAACTATCGAAAATATGGAACCACTTGATAAGCTTCGTTATATTCTTCACTTAAATGGTTCGAACCCAATTGTTCAAATAGTCGGGAACCAAAAACTAAAGCGAGCGTATCTTCCTAGTGTTCAGGTTAGTTAACTTTTTACATTAATTTTAAAGGAGTTGAGATATCCAAACTCGCGACTGTGTAGCTCATCAATACGGTACCCCTAAAGTATACTTTATTTTGATACTCTTGGGAGTATAAGCTATTCAACCTTCCATATATTTTTTTTACAGAACATAGTTGTTAACGGGAATCGGACGGCCATATTCCAGGATAACCACCCGGAATTTTTCAAAAATGAGGAAGGCTCATGCAGTTTATTCGAAGGAGTGGATAGCGATGAAAGCAAACTCAGACTGCGTTTGGATTATATCGGAGGAGATTGTGGGGAAGAGGTGGTCATTGTTTATCGATCATCATCGTCGAAACTTTCTGTTTTAATTGTGTTCAGTTTTGTAATTGTGCTACATTTTGTAAGCGTTCATTGTAACAATTGATATTATCAAATCCGTATTCTAAAACAAAAAACCCTATAAACTATCACAAATTTTTGTATAAATTGGTCGAACGTATTCAATCCCATGAGCTGATAAATGTAGAGGTGTCGTAAAATATGAAAAGCCTCGAGTATCAAAATACTGGAATGCGTTCATTGTCTTGTTCCAGAAGGCGTCCACGTAGTCAATTAATTCGCATTTCGATCCGCATTCTTTTAAAAGCTTTGCATGTCGATGACGTCCATGTTCAAAGCCAGTCGGATCATAGAGAGAATTCTGAAAAAAGGTTTTAGATTAAATGAGAAACGGGCTCCAATTCACAGTTCATTTACTCATCATTCTTATAATGAATAAATGAATTTGCGTCTTTTTTCCCAACGATCATAAGATCCGGTCCCAACGGTCCTAAGAGCGGTCCCATCCCTCCGAGCATGGTCCCACGAACCTTGCCATGGCCCCATATTCCTCATCAAGGGACGGAACTGCAAATTTGATGAGGTTGAAGGAATGGGACCGATGTTACTTCTTTAGGATCTCTTTTCTGGGATAGACCCAAAATTATTACTTTAGACTATGACGTTTTAGGGGCGGAGCCTAAAAAAAGTAAATCTACAAAAACGCCTTTTAGTTCTATTTTTCAATCAAAAGTCCGCCCCTACCCACTCACGTTAATTTCCTCCATTGTCTTCTTCGCCGTTCTCATCTCTTTCACTATATTTTTTAAATTTTCCATATTTGCTCTTGGAAAGGAATCCAGAATAAACAATTTCCTTTTGATATTCGGTAGAATTTTTGCCAATTGACTTTTCATTTCCAGATAAATTGTATCGTTTTCCAAATGGTTCTCGTCGATTTCATACGGTTCTCCGACAGCGTACCACCTAAAAATTAAAGGTTTGTTGCAGAAGAACGATTGGGACGTTTGTCCTATTATGAGATCGTTGTCCTTATAATGGGACCATCGGTCCCAGAGAGCTACCTCGGTACGATTCCTCCGACCATGGTCTCAGCCACCAAGCCATAGTCACATCAACCATGCCATGGCGCAAAACACATTCTTTAATATTCAAAATTACAGAATCAGAGTCTAAAAATTAATTAGGATGAGACCATGAGAAGGTTGATGGGCACTCTTGTGATCGATGGTAACTGGGTGTTTTTTGGGACAGCTAATCCCATTATGGGACCGAGGGTCTCAACATGGGACCACCCTTACGGGTCAGACCCGAAACTCACAAACCTCGTCAAAATAAACGCATAATTCGGCTGCGTCTCATTCACAAACTCTATGAACTCTCTTAATTTATCTTTACACTCTCTTGCCCATGCAATCGACATTCCTCCATTATCGACTGGTTTTCTTGGAGCTGCCAATGGCTCGCATCCTGTTTCGTGTTGCAATGAGATCATTTTTACACGATGTTTACATTCTTGAATTATCATTTTGTGATGATTCTTCGCGTAACTATTTCCAAGTAAAGCGATTTTGAATTCAGTTCCATTTTCTTTAAAATCACACCACCATCGATCTCCGCGCCGTTTGATACACCCAGGCTCCTGGAGTTCCGCAGCCATATGATCATGTTGGTTCCAATACGTGTTTAGCCTCTCAGCATCATCTGAAAACTTTAAATGAAAACTGTAGTAGTAGGGCCCCTCTAATAGAAGGGCCTTGTTTTACCAAGAGTCATATTCATTGTAACTCCATCCAACCGTGGAAATTTGCGCTCTGGCGACCTGAATTTGATTTTCAAATTTTCAAATGTTTATTTCGAAAAAAGTGAACTTACAATGGAACCACTTCAGTGTTCTCCATTTGTTTCGAAATCTCCTCTTTTTTAATCATAACCGCCGCCAAACAGAATAGAGTCAAAATCAATGTAAACACTATTGCATTTGATTGTTTCAGGTACCACTTTTCATAAGTCTCATGAACCAACACGGCCAACACAATGGAGAGCAAACACGCTCCAGTGAGAATCCAGTAATTTTCTTTATATACAAGTTTGAAAAATGCGTAAACCGCCCAGTGAATAAGATATAATGCATATGAAATGTCTCCAAGATAGATCAAGAATCGAGAATTTAGAATATAATTTGCAGCCTCGATTAGGATCAAAAGTCCAGTTAGTATTTTGATGAAGGGTCTGGAAAAATTTACATTTACCTTCAAACTTGCGATGATAGGCTAGCTGAATTTAAAGCTGGGGGCATAAAAAATTATCTGAATTCAGTCCAAAATCATTTTTCTAGCTCTTCTGGAATCCGAGTTATATCGATTTTGTGCTTACAAAGCTAGAGACGCAGACAGCGAGACACTCTAACTGTGTTCGTCACTTCAATACTTAAAATGACTGTATCTTGGATTAGGGGTGAGCTAGACTATTGATTTTTGGCCTAAACTGGAAAAAAAACAAACCTGGACCAAGTAAAATCCAAAACCGCTGGAAACCATAATACCATGATCGCCAAAATCAGCATAAAATACTTTACATATAGTAAAACTGAAGAGCTCTCGGATCTCGTAATTTTTGGTTCCGGATCCTCAGAACATTCTTCTAGCAATCGTCCTCTATCCTCGTTTTTCTGCTCCACTCCAGGAGATAATTTGCACAGTTTTGCGGAATGGTTTAGCATAAAATACGTCAGCATTCCGAATAAAAATTGCCAGATTCTAGCAAAAACACTATTAAATGATGTTAGTGGAGGTGAGAAACTGTGGAATGCAAAAGAGCAAAGTGCAATAACTGCATAGATCATATACTTTGTAACTTTTTTAAATTGATGACCAATTAAAAAAAATAATTGGGGCAATTAGATAAAACTGAATTTCCACGGACAGGGACCAGGTATGCGTGAATAAATCGAGTGCTAGAGACAGCTGAAAATGGGAGAAAATTTTTTTAAATGATCCTATGACCCACTTTCTCAAAATACTGTTCATCTTGTGTATGAGGTCTATTCGAAACTAATAGCAACGCCTTCCAAGCCGAATCTTGGTTTTGTACAATTGCAGTGTCCGGAAATACTGTGTATAGTGCCAGAACAGTACAAAATAAAAAAAAGAAAGTAGAGTGGTAGGATTCGTTTCAACCGGCGTCTATAGAACTCGACAACTATGGCGAACATTGGTAGTTTTTGAGATCTGGTGAGTAGCATGCACATAAGAAAACCCGAGAGAACGAAGAATCTGGAATTATTGAATTTTAGTTTAGTTCATTTCAAAAATGACTCACTGATCAACACCTAAGTAACCGTTTGGGAATAGTTTTGGGTAAAAATGAAATCCCAGTACTGAGAGAATGGCCAAACCACGGATTCCTTGTAAATCATTTCGTTTTGAGGTGGTCATGGTCTGTAAATGTTGTTCAGTTCACTTTTTATTCAAGAATAGGCTTTAGAATCCAAACTTTAAGAGAAGCGGACAAGAAAAATAGTTTTTTTTGGAATTTTGTTCATATAAGCTCCTCGAGGAGCTGAACTTGTGAGCCCAACTTTGGAGAGGTCCGCTACAAGCTGACGGTACCCGGAAGCTGAGCAGTCGTTTCAGAACAACAATCAATGTACACTGTCGCGTCAGAATGCACATCTCCAAACACACAGAAACTATTTTAATTCTCAAGATTTCAAAAACTACCATGAATCTCTATTACAGTTGACCGGTAAATTTGATCTCATTTCTGCGAAAAAAAATGTTGACAGACAAAATGTTTTAAACATTTTAATGAAGTAGCGAACCGTGTTTTGGCTTTGAAAAATGTTCATGAAGTGCATACTCATTCGAGGTGTTGCAATTTTTGAAGAAAATCCAATTATCAAACTTTTGCTCTCTTATCAGTCATATGGGTGTGTCATTCGTGTGTTGGCTATGATATCAACTGAATTTTCAATGAAACAGAACTAGGAAAATTGGATTAAACATTCTGGAACTCCAGCAGACACTAACAAAACAAAAAAAAAAGAAAGATTTATTGCTTCACCTTTTGCTCCCAGACATGTGCCACCCAGTCACACATCCATGCGCTTAGAATACGTTTTCCGAGAATTTTTGTTTCCCGAAAATCTCGCAAAATGAAGAGTCCAAAAAACCAATGCACTTATGTTGAAGAGGTCATGTATGCCTAATTTATGTGTACACAGGTGAATCGCGCAGAACACTATATGGGCGCATTGTGGCCCATACTGTGAATGTGCGCATATAGCGTTCGTTATGCCCGCTATATGGGTTGGTGGTTGCTGGTCGGTGGTGGTGGGCGTTCAGTTAACAGGGAAAGCATATGCCCCGTCCGTGCTCGCATATAGGATCCATATTCCGTAAACACTCTTATACAATGTCTCTCCGAACCGTTAGCTTTGAGCCTATATATCTGGTTTCTTATAAAAGATATCAGAAAGTGGTCAACTGACAAAATGTGTATTATGATATCAAAAGCATTTTGTCAGTTAACAACTTTTCAATATCTTTCACGGGAACCCAGATAAACTGGCTCAAAGTTGAAAGTTAAAAGGGAAGAAGTGGGCCATTCTATTAATGTGTTCATGGAAACCTGTTAGAACATTTATTTACAGAACAGGACAGTAATACAGAATACAATACAGAATACAATGTAATACAGAACATGTAATTGTTTTTTGCAGAAAGAACAGCTCGAAACTCTCTTCTTGATATTCTCAGGATAAAATTTTTGGTTCTCAACAAATTGTATGTATGACTGTTTGACTATCGAAAAAAACGGTTAAAATCATAGTTTACCAAGAAATTGCCCGCGGTATGTCCGGGGTATCAGGTTCCTGTGATAAAATAGAAGAAAATCAACAAGAAATGTAACAAAATCGGTTTATTATGAACAAGTTAGAAAGATACAACAAAATAAAAGCTTAGAATTCAAGCAAACTCACTTGAAATCCTTAAAAGTCTCTCGAACAACCACGAGCCAAATCCAAGCCCCCCCTCAAAAACTAGATTCAAACTGTGCGCGCGCCGAGCGGGATAGCGGAGTGTCGTTGCGTGGTTAGAGGGAACCTTTAGAAGGAGTTGGAGGGTAGATGCACCAGGCAACTAAGACATATGTTGCCTTTTGGAAAACATATATAGATGTTGGATTTTAGGCTTGGAACAAGAATTCCATTAAACTTGGTCGGAATTTTGTCTTTGAGAAGTTCAACATTTTCTGCAGGCCGTGTTGCGAGGTTTACTTCAAAAAAGCATGTCAAAATGCGGTTTCTATGTTAGCACAAATTGACCTGATGCTCTATCTGCTTCTTTTACGTGAAATTATTCTATATTTTCACATGAATCCGATTTTTTGGCCGATTTAATTGTGTAATTACGCTGAAGAAGTGCACAACGACGCTTCGATATCCCGCATCGCGCGTTGTTTACCGTAAATCTACACACAGATTTTCGATGAATTTGCAGATGTTTTTGCCTATTTTTGTTCGATTTTGTTTGATTTTATACGATTTCATCGGTTATTTTTCTACTTTTTTTACTTGCAAACTCATTTTCATTGTTTCTAGCCGTTTTCCTCAAGTTTCTATCAATAAATTCCACAAAAAAAGTTATTTTAGTCCAATCGATGGCTTTCAACACCTCGCTCGTCTACTTGAAGCTGAAAACCAGAAGTTTTCGATGATTAGCTACTGGTACGTAACATGCATTGCATTCAGTTTCTCAATGAGTTTATTTTTAGAATCGGAGTTCGGGATTCGGTGACGGCTGAAACCTTCACCTTCTGCACTGGCCACACGACAAGTGAAAGAAGCAGCACCGACAGAAAAAACGAAAAGGTTAGTGAATTTTGTGGTTGAAATGCTCGAAAATGTTTAGAAAAATAAAAACCTGCGAATTTTTTTGACTGAAGTTGCAATGAACATTCTACTCTTGTGGTTATGACTTCAGTCTTTCGGAGCTTTTGAAACATTATGATGAAAAACGTGCCAAAATCTGCTAGAGATACCGCTTCACACGAAATTCAGCGCTCCCCATAAATTTATAGGATTTGCACAAGCAGATTCGTTTTCTAAGTACTAGACTAAACAAATTTTCGGTGTGAATAAGTAAAATTATCGAAAATGTTCTAAGTCTATTCAGTTTTCATTCAGAAAAAAAAACAACCAAGATCAACTTCTCGATTGGATGGTCGCCTAATGGACGCAAAGAGGGAAAAAGGCAACGAAAAGATGGAGTTCAGCGAGCCAGGAGGCAAAATGTTTAATTTTTTCGCTTTTTCTTTTCTTTTATGTTTTTTTTCTCTTATTTTTTTGTCATTTTTATTAATTTTCAATAAATTTGTATTGGTGAACTCTATTTTCAGTTTACAGAGAATATTAGGACCTGGGGAGGGGAGGAACTGCTGCGCGGCGGCGTGGATCCTATATGCTTTGGTCGGCGCATGGATCCTATATGCTCGCACAATGCGCCCACATATGTTTCGTATTTCGAGCATATACAACACCGCGCGATCCCATATAACGTTCCTCGCGATTCACCTGTGTAGTTTGCATTTGTGATGAGGCGGTTTAGCAAGCCAGCAAAAAATTAGCTGTTCCCTCTTTTGCTGGTTTTCGAACTAATTTCACCTTTACAGAAAACTCATTAGTTTTAATCTTTTTATTTTACATGGTGACCTCGTTTGTATAGGTTCATTTTAATCCAACTAAATACTTTGTCTAAGTTAGTGGCTACACGACTTATGTCATATACAGGGTGGCTGAAAAGTATTGAGACACTTGTTTTTTGTTGTATTTTCAAAAATGGAGTTTCAACAAAAGAACCAGATTTATTTTTTCAACAAATGATAGTAATAGAAAAGATATCAGAGGAGATATTCGAAGTTTGAGCCTTCGGCCTTGATGCACGCCTTCAAACGAGCTGGAACAGAAGCGACGGTGCGCCGGAGGTAGTCATCGTCAAGATCATCCCATGCTTTGAGCAAAGCGGCCTTCAGTGAATCCACATTTGGGTGCGATCGAGCCATCACCTTTTCCTCCAAATATCCCCAAACGGAAAAGTCGAGTGGATTCAGATCGGGCGAGGAAGCGGGCCACATGTCCTTGCCCCAGTAGCCAGGGAAATGAGCGTCGAGAACAGCTTTCGTGGATTTCGAGCCATGGGACGGGGCCCAATCTTGTTGAAGAATGAAAGGTTGCTGGCCAAAGTGGCTAGTGACCCACGGACGTAAAACATCCATCAACACCAACTTTTGGTACACATCCGAGTTGATTTTCACATTTCTATCAATGAAAACCAATGGGACTTTACCTTCCGACGTCAATCCAGCCCACACCATCACTGACTTTGGAAAAAGTCTCTTGTAGGCCAGACGACGTTTTGGGGACTTTGCTTCGTCCTTTGACAACAATTGCCGAGCATTCTGTCGGTTCGGAAGCGGCTCAACCGTAAAAATTTTCTCATCAGTCCAAATGACTTCAGAGAGGCGGCGCACCTTGAGTGCGTCGAGCAACTTTTTCGCTTTTTCGAGCCGATTCTTCTTGGACTGTTCTGTGAGGTATTGGCCACGAAGGAGCCGATAACTGTTCAGACCCAAGTCCTTTTTCACAATGGATTGAACCGATTGTCTTGAGATTCCGAGCGATGAAGCCATTTGGTTCATGCTGACCGCATCATTTCGTGTGATTCTCTTCTTGATGATGCCACGAGTCCGGCGAGTGTTGACAGTACGAGGTCTTCCGCTTTTCTTAAGCTCCAACACATGTCCTCGATCTTTCAATTGTTGCACAACTCGATAGACAGTTGCTCTCGGAAGAAGAAGTCTTCGAGCGATGTCACCGGTGGAGATGCCGTCGTTGAACAGCTTGGCAATGGTTTGGCGATGAGGAGAAGCTCGCATAACTTCGTGAAGAGATAAAGTGATGGGAAATGGCTCTAATGTCGGCTTATATACGCTCCCTATTTTCGAAATAATACGAAACTTTTCGAAAATACGACTTGGCACGGTGCCAAGAGCCATCATAACAAGTGTCTCAATACTTTTCAGCCACCCTGTATATGGGTCAAGGCTTTATGAGCTCCTCGGGGAGTTGAACTCGTGGGCCCAATGTTGGAAGCACCAAGTTCTTAGGTTGCTGTGGCGCAGAGTTGCTCTGCCGCCATATATGAAAGCAGCACGAAATCCACTAATTGTCTGAATTGATTACTGTACACCATCATGTCAAAAGGCACTGTAGCTCCAAAGAAACCGAAAAATCATTTTTGACTTCATAAACTTTTGAATATTTTTGAGTTGAATGTTTAGTCAAACAACAAAAGTAATGGCATAATTACAACCTTCGTATTCTCCAGCATTTCGAATTTTCTCAAAATTCATGAATTGAAATTTTTCACAAAATTCAAAAATGAAAATTTCGATTTATTTTCTCTTCTCTATGTTTTTTTTATTTTCCTTCACCATTGAAAATAGAGTAGAGGATTATCAAATTAATGATATAATTATATCAAATGTGTCCGATAATGTAACTTGGCTCTCCAATGTCACTGCAATAAATGGAACAATAAATATCACGAATTCCGATATTCAAATTTTGAAATTTTTGAAAAATCTGAGAACTTTCGAATTCCAAAACCAGGGTTTTCAAGAGAAAATCTCATTCAATCTTCAAAATAACTCACAAATGACAAGATTTGGATTACCGGCTTTGGAGGTACAGTAATTGAAAAATATATGAAATCCCAAAATTCCGAAATTCTAAAAATCTAAAATTCTGAAATTCTGATATTCTGAAATTTTTAAAGTCTGAAATTCTGAAATTCTAAGATAGTGGAATTCTTAAATCCTTCAATTCGTAAATTCAGAAATTCAGAAATTCAGAAATTCAGAAATTCAGAAATTCAGAAATTCAGAAATTCAGAAATTCAGAAATTCAGAAATTCAGAAATTCAAAATATTTGAATCATTGAATTATTGAATTGTTGACTTTTTCTGGGATTCTATTTGTTTGAATTTCTGAAATTCAGATTTTCTGATTTTCTGAATATCTGAAAATTGTAATCATTTCGAGTTTTTTAAAAAGTTTTTTCCAGACAATAAAAAATACAGACTTCGCTACTATGGGTTCTGTCGAATGGGAGAAAGGACTTTTAATATTTAGGTAATTTCGAAAATCTTCACCCAGATTTTTGCCTAACAATCCAGGAATTTCTATTTTTTCTTGTAAGCAACGTCGCTTTCCACCATCTGCACTCTAAGATTTGCGAAGAAACTGGAGATTTGACCACAGTTTTCAGTTATTTTACAGAAGGGATGGCACTCTGTAAAATTGTTTCAATGAGTGTTTTACCGAATAACTGTTTGATTGTTGTTGGAGATATTCTAATCGATTCGGATAGTGAAAAACATATTCGGAAACTAGAAAGAGTTTCCTATCTATTTGGTTCCTTGACAGTGAACAGTACCTCGCTTAACAATTTGGACAGTTTCTACGCGATTCAAGCTATTGAATATTTTGGTAAAGTGTTAAAACAAATTTTGAAGATAATGTGATTTCCAGGTAACGGTCCAGTCATCCGAATAACTTCAAATAAGAATATGAAAAGTGCAAAGTTTCATACTTTAAATGTATTAATTAAAATCCAACAATTTTGAAATTTTCTTTTATACCCTTCAAAATTGAAGGGCATGGATTACAAGTTCTACAAAGGCAAAACGAAATTCTGAAAAAAAGTAAAATTTCAGTTTGATTCTTCAAGAGTTTCTGAAAAAAAGTATGAACACGATTTGGCTCCGTCAATCAAGATTTTTCAGTTTAAAGGTGCACAGGCGTCCAGAAATCTCATAATCGAGGGGTCCTAAAACTTCCCCAAAAATTTTCAGAACATCTATACACGGGACGGCGCCCGTGAGGCACTTATTCAGGACAACCATAAAGATATTTTCAAAGAACATAAAGAAAAGTGCAATCTTATTGAGCCTTCGGAAAAGTATTGGGTATGTCGAGCTAGAATGAAGTTCACCGGCGGAGATTGCGGTAGGTACTAGGTAGAAAGTTCTGGAATTTTAAGTAAACGTTTTCATTTCAGGGCAAATGGTAAATCTAACAGAACTGGATTTGGAAAGCTATTCGGAGGCATCTTTTTCAAACATAGGTTTTTTGATAATGGCTTGCTTTCTAGTTTTTTGGTTTCAATTTAATTGACTCATTTTCATAATTACAAATGTTTTTTAAACTGAGTTTTTTAAATCCGAAAAAAATCAGTATTATTTATATACATTTTTTGATATTTCTGGATTTTTGATGAAATGATACAAAAATTTGAAATGAAGAATTTCTTATTATAGTTCAATACAAAAAATATATACATATATACAGTACCGGTCGATAAGATGTACAAAAACATATTTTCAGTTGATATTTGGTCATTTGGACCATTTTCAGGAGCCTTGGAGCTTGGCAGTCAAGTTAATGATCACTTTGAGAATTTTGAAACCCGTGAAACAACCTTGTATTCGTTCGAAAACTCCCAGATTTTCAGGTATTTGCTGATCTCTGAAGGACGCTGGTTTTTCACGTTTTCAGTACGAAAACGGGTCCAATAGGGGTGTCTTTAAAGGTGGGGGGACAGAAGATTTTTCGGGAATTTTTTGGAGCCAGGGTGTGCATTCTACCGTGACGGTGTACAACGCTTAATGTCACTCTGTGAACAGCTGTCGTCCTCACTCTTATGTTTACCACCGGGCGCGCGCCCTCTTTTCGCCCGCGTGGCGCAGTCGGTAGCGGCCCTGTACCCCTGACCAGCTTGTCATGAGTTCAACTCCTCGAGGGGCACATTTAAACGAAATTTCAAGAACATTATTTTTTCATGTCCCCCCACCTTTAAGAAAACAGCGAATATCTGGAAAACTGGAAATTTAAAAAAAAATTAAAAATTGGAATAACCCCAAAATCTCCTGTTTCTGCTCCTTTAAAGAGTCTTTAATGATATATTAAGACCCCGAACACTTGTTTTGGTATCCTCTCTTGGCGTGTCTTCTCCCAGACAGACGAGAAATGTCTTGGCCAAACCGCTAAGGAACCCTGAATTCCGAAATTTTAAATAAATCTCCAAAATAGTTCCACCTACTCCCATAAGCCAGCTTGTACTCTGTAACCACTTTCAGCAAGATCAACGTGTCTGCCAATGGATAGGCGCCGAGCTCATAAAGCACTATACTTGAGTTGTAACTGAATTTGAAGTCAAAAAATGGAACAAGAACTGCCACAGAAACTGGCAGATGAAATAATAGCGTTGGTGCAGTTGTTTGGTAGATCAAAGCGTAGAAAAACTGTCTTTGAAGCTTTTCGAGAGACGTTGAAGAGGTTTTAAAATACTTGCTTGTTTTCCGGTACATATAAAGCCCACATATGATCATGATGGTGTAGTGGAAAAGCATAATTGTGCAAAGAATCAATACACAAGGCACGTTTTTCCATCTGAGCGTGTTTTCGTCATTCTGAAAGTTTTCGAACGGCTTATAAAGAAATTTAAGTCAAACTTACGAATGCTAAAATTGAAAAATAGGGCACTGATGTAATTTCCACCCCATAACTTTTCAGAATCACAGATCTCAAATAATTGTCGGAAGCCGAATCCGCAGATGCAAAATTCAGAGCAGATGCCCATATAGTAGAAATGAATAATGTGTAAAAAATTGAATATGACAGATTCCAGCCATCAAAACATTTGACCCAGTTGTTTTTTGATTTGGAAAGCAAACACGCTCTATAGACAAATTGAATAGTTAGAAATGTTAGGATTGATCCGTAGATTCCAGCATGGACTACTGAAGAAAAATACTGAAATTCCTGAAATTTCCTAGGTCACTCACGGAGAGAAATCTCTGAAATCGTCTTGGAGAATCTGAATGCGCAACCCAATGCGAAATACATGTAGCAGCCGTTGTAAGAGTGACACATCTGCAAGGCTGTTGAAAATAGGGCTCTATTTTTCGATTAGGGTAATTCAGGGATATGTAGGATCCTGCGGCCTAGAACGGTGAATTTAGTCCATGGCAACCTGCCCGCGACCTATCCGGCGGTTAACCGCGGCAGTGGTTCGGCATAGGGTGCGTGGTCAATATCACGTTAGTCAGAATTTCATGACTTTTTAAATAAAATGACTGTCAAAAATAGTCAAAAAGTCAAAAATAGTTTTTTCGTGACTGTCAAAAGTTTTGAAAAGTTGACTCAAAAAAGTCAAAAATGACTGGAAGAGTAACTGAAAACTCAAATAAAAATATATTAACAAGTAGTTCAGCAATCTCCACAGCCGCCGATCGGATTGATATCATAGTCCGACTCACCAAAAGCAATATGCTCGTCGACTTCATCATCATCAAATGCATCACCTTCGTATTCCTTATCTGGACTTGGATTTTCCCTCCACGCTTCAAGTTTCTCCATTCCCGATTTCGCTTGAACAAGCAGCATATAGTTTTCTTCTTCTACTCCTCTGTTTACTCCTCCTAATTCTTTTTTTCATGGCAACGACTAAAAAGTTCCGACGATGAAACCAGGGAATGGGAGGAGAGAACGGAATAAAAATTCTACAGTAATCTACGGTATCATGAACTGATAAAATGGAAAGAAATAAGCATCGCGAATTTTCGATCAACGAGTATACAAAAATATGGGCGACTCCCAAAGATGAAAATTTGTATGTTTGACATTGAAAAAATGGCTTCTAAACTTTTTGAAATGTGGGAATTTCTTTCTGGTTTCCCATTTCAGGGTACTGTAACTTTTTTGGCAAAAATCAAAGTCATTTTTTGTCATTTGTCAGTCATTTTTGCCAGTCACGTTTAAACTATTTTTGACTTTTTGACTATTTTTGACAGTCAAGTAAAAAGAATTCGACTCAAGTCGACTTTTCCAACTTCCAGTTTTTTGACTTTTTTACGTAACCAGATTTTCCATTTTTTGACAAAAGTCATGGACTGTCAAAAATGGTAGTGACCACGCACCCTATTCCGGCAGCCTTAAACGTATTCAGCTTACCGGCCTCACCAGCATGTCAGCCGTTGAAAAAATCATTCCAACAGAGGCAAAAACTACAATCATGTTTCGATATGTCCCCGTAATTTGCCTAGTGCGGTTTATGGTCAAACAGATGAGCATACTGTTGAAAAGTACAGTAAGAATATAGCAAACTCTGGAAAAGTATTCACCAATAAGAGCTAGAGGATCGAAGATCATAATGTGGTAATGATAAGAAAAAATTATATTGTTATGCTTATCATTATTATGTGGGTCGACAGAAATTTCCGGTGTAGGCAGAGAGGGGGGGGGGTTGTTTAGAAATTTCCGGCAATCCGCCTACGCATAAAAGGTGAGGGACACATCGTCAAGAAGTCTAATGCGAACTTTGTCAGACTAGTCAATAAACCTAGTGGAAGATTGGAAGTATTGTCTATTCAAAATAATCGCGCGGGTGAACGAGTAAAAATGTATGCGTCTCTACAGCGCCTCTACAGGTTAGGAGACTCTCTACACGTTTTTTTACTCGTTCACCAGCGCGATTATTTTGAATAGACAATACTTACAAACTTCCATTAGGTTTTTTGACTA
>NC_013488.2:3623698-3629409 GCF_000004555.2 Caenorhabditis briggsae | reverse complement strand
GCGCGATTATTTTTAATAGACAATATTTAAAAAGTTGTCGAAGCTTCGATCATATGCACTGAATTTGAACTTGTGGGCCCATCTTCTGAGGAGCCGCGCCTCAAGCAGCTGAGCTACGGTTGCGAACGCTGGGCAGTTTTTAGCAATTTGAACCATTTTCAGGAGTCTGTAGCTCCGCTATCAAGTTTCCAATCACTTAAAAAAATTTCGTAGGGTGTAACACAGAACTAGATTGAAAACGTTGCATTCATTTACAAGTTTTCCAGATAATTGGTGATTTTTTTAAATACACCTTTTTCGGTCCGTTTTTGTACCAGCTTCATTCAACATGTTTCTTGGTGTACAAATAGAAAAAATACTGCCCCAGCGTAACACAAATATATGAGCTTAAAATATACAACGCGAAATGTGAAGGTTCTGGAAATGCAATCACTAACATCTCTTTGGGTACAGAGAATGTTTGGCATAGTGCCATATGAAACCCAAATACAGTATTCCTTTCAGATTCCGGCACGTGAAGTTGCATTGCGCGAGTGACAGCCATGTCGAGGCACCAAAGTCCTGGAAGACTTTTTGGGTACGTTTCGCAGTTCACAAAACTAACCAAATCTCGAAGTTGCTATTGACATCAGAAAAATGAAAATGCTTGGTCCTTTAGAAATGGGTTCCCATACGGGCGACCCCGGCATCCAAATGGTACATACTGCGAGGAATGCGAAAACCTGTTGAACCACCAATCCCACAGATCCAGCTTGAACTAGCCCGTATCGTTTCTCCATTAGAGCATAAAATGCAACTCCAGCCATTCCAGCGATTGCTCCATACGATTTAACTATTCCAATTGTGAAAATTGAAAGGTCTGACGCACCTTTGGCATAGCCAACTGCCAAGTTGTCAAACCCCATGACGGTTTTGTAGAATAACGCCATACCGAATGCAGCGCAAAATGTCGACTGCTTCCAATAAGTGTGAAAGACTCCAGAAGGTTTTCTAGCAGTTTTGGGAATTAGAAAGGGTTCCTCTTCTTCACACTCCATAGAATGTTCCAGCGCTTTGTAGTTTTTATTGTTCCGATTATGAAGAGAACTATGAGAAGTATATAAAAGAAATAGAAGTGTAGATTTCAAAGTTAGTGAGATCATTGAGCCTATGGCAAAGCAAATTAAGCCGCAGAAGATTCCATGAGACGTTATCATAGTGCCAACAATCACTGGAGCTAATATATTCAGCAATTGATCAAATCCAGTTAACATTGCGTTTTGTCGAGCCAGCGCATTTTTATGGTTCAATGTGACGACCCAGTCTCTGGTGATTATTGATTTTTCGGCATTCAAAAACAACCGATTGATAGCACATAACACTACAGAGATGTACAGTAAAATGGGATGATCCGAACTAGGATTATGGTACTTCGAGGTTAGTGAAAGAACTGCGAATAGAATCGAGAAGTTGTTCAGGACAACCACTAGAATGATAGCTGAAAGTTTTTTTTTTTTTGGAAAAAAACACAAACTCTAATTTTTTAGAGTTCATTTTTTCTAGAAATTCTATCGATGAATTGTCCTAAAAATCCGCCAAACATCATTTGCAAGAAGCTCTCCGAAAACTGAGCAATCGACACGAAATACATACCGCCTAGTAACTCGAATACAATAGTGGCAAAAAAGGACCAGGCACGATCTTCCAAACAAGTAAATGTATAAGCTGCATAAAGTAAAACATCTTTTTTGGGGAGTGAGATCATGAGGGGTTCGAAAGTGTTGGAAAAAAAGAGATGTGGTTTTTATAAATCAGAAACAATTTGCATTTGGAATTATGCAAAAAATTACATAGTGGGATAGTGAAAGGGTGGGTGGACAAAGATCAGGTAGATTTTGAACCATCTATCGTTGTGCTCTGGTGAAGATAACCAGAAACATTGAACTCTTTTCCTAGGAGGGATAAAGTGTCCTAACTTTTTCAACATGATATTTCTAGGCCACCGGATTTGATAGTCCAGAAGTGGTCATGCACCTAATGGGTTTTCTAAATCCTTTTCACATGTCGGCCAAACATTGGCGTTCTAGGCCATCAATTTTTATGACCTAGAGTTCGTCCGATATTTACATGGTGTGTTTGTAGGTAATTTACCACAGTTTCCTAACTTTTGCATGTGTTCTCTAGGCCACCAAACAACCAACTCTTAATTTTTCAAACAGGTAAATTTCGAACTTTCAAATCTTTTTTTCTATTTTGTTCCCATCATAAGTCATTGTTCGCTTATCAGACTACACTGTTTCCTTTGCCTTCCTTATCACCACGTGTTCTCACTGCCTGAGTCTCTCCGATTTACACACTATTCCTTCTTTCTGTGTTTCCTATAAAACGGTCTGGTCAGTTAAAAAAGGACAAACTTTTTTTGTCGGTTTATACATTTTTTAATATACCTAGATTTCTAGTTTTTCCGGTATGACTAAACCCAGGATTGACTTTTATTTCGATGTGGTGTCGCCATATAGTTGGATTGGTTTTGAGGTAAGTTTCTTTATTTATCTGACATTGAGTCTAAATTCAAAAATAAATCAGGTCCTCCAAAAACTGGAACCGAAATGGAAAGATGTTAGCATCCACTATATTCCATTCTCCCTTCGCCAAGTAATGGTTACTTCCGGAAATCGTCCCCCAGCAATGCTTCCAGCCAGATCCATCATGTTGATGCTTGATGTTCAACGCACTTCGAAATTCTGGGACATTCCTCTGAATGTACCCCCAGAATTCAAAAAATGGATTATGAAGTACAGTACCGTTGGTGCCATGAAGCTCTTGTTGGTTTTGGAAAAGCAGGATCCGGACCTTATGCTTCGGGCAGCTCGGGAAATGTGGATGAGATTATGGTTGAGAAGTGAAAAAATATTCGAGGACCAGGATTATATGGAGGTGTTGAAAGTGGTGGGAGTGAAGAATCCAGAAGAAATCATCAAGAAGAGTAAGGAGGAAAAATATGAAAAAATTCTAGAAGAGAATACCAACAAAGCATTGGACACTAATGTAAGCAATGCGTAGTTGAGACCAACTGAGAAGTATAATTCAGTTAATTTAGGCTTATGGAGCGCCATGGATCAATGTCACCACTTCCGATGGCGAAGAGCATTCGTTTTTTGGATCCGATCGTTTCAATTTGATTGCTGATCTGCTTGGACAGCCACAACCTCTTCCAGATAAATATTCAAACTCGAAATTGTGAAAGCGAAGCAAGTTTTTCGAGGTGAAATGAATGTTTGACTACAAAAACATCACACGTACTTCACCATAAACACAACTTCCTGAATCATGTAGTTTTAAATAAGTCATTGATAATGTTGTATGAAATAAATAATTTTGCGCTGATAGCAACTGGGAAGATGTCAACAAACCTCTAGATCATTCGTTTATTTATTCCAGCTCATTTTCCGTATTTTTCTCAATGAATGCTTGAAAAACGGTTAAAAATGTGGCGACAGTAGTTAAAGCCGCTGGTACTGTCCAAAAAGTTATAGTTGCTCCGCAAAAAGAACAAAAAGAAAAGGAAAATCGATACAAATTCAAAATTCGGAAGACTCGTCAAATGATAACTTTGTTGCAGACTATGTTGAGTAAGTTGACACTTAAATCTTTCACAGGAAATAAAATATATGGCCTCAAATTTGACAATTCAAGGAGTCATGTCATTAGCGAATCTGACCAGGGAGCTACAGTGCGGTCAATATCTTTGAGACCCCCCTTGTTTATGGGTGTACAGAAAAAACTAGGAGAGCTATCAAAAAACTGTAAACGCCATTTGATTAACAATTTTAAGATCCCCGGATTTTTCGATGTTTCAATGATAATTTTTATGGGAAAATGTTTTGGAAGTATAAAATATCAGACTAAAAATTGTTTTTAATAATTTTTAAAGCAAATAAGAACGGTTTCTGAAAGTTTCCCGATCAGAAATTGGGCTCTGAAAATTCGTCTCACGATTTTTGCTCTTTTTGAGAGAATTTTCGGTTTTATGAAAAAATACAGCGTTCTACTTGATGAAATTCTATGGAATTTCATATTATTAGAAAGCTCTAACCCCCGTTTTGATGTCTTAGTCAATTGGTAAAAATTCAGTCAGAATTCAGATGAGTACAGACTCTCAAAGTCGGAGCTAGGCCGTTCGATGAGTACTGAAACTAACGTCGAAAAGATTTTTGGAAGAGTTCGGTCAATTATAATGAATTTTCAGAGTCCAATTTCTAATCGGGAAACTTTCAGAAACCGTTCTTATTTGCTCTAAAACTATTTAAAATAATTTTTAGTGTGATATTTTATACTTCCAAAAAAATTTCTCGTGAAAATTATCACTGGAACATCGAAAAATCAAGGGGTCTTAAAGATATTGACTGCATATGGGTTTTTTCGATGGTACACGGACAGGGATTGTGCTGATTTCATGAAAATTTGTCTCTAGAGGTTAGTTTTAATTGTGAATCGAATGGCGTTTACAGTTTTTTATAAGCTTTCCTAGTTTTTCCTGTGCGTCCATAACCAAGGGGGTCTTAAAGGTATTGACCGCACTGTATTTGGACATGTCTCCAAGTAACAATTCATAACATACCAAATTTCCTTTCATAGAAGACCATGGGCTTCTATTTTTCAACCTTTTTCTGGGGGTGGACCAATTTCAGAGAAAACGCTCAAATTAGAAGGCTTTCGGTTTTCAACTGAATTGCAATATTTTTAAAACGACAAGAATAAACAGAAAGTTCCAGAAAAATAAACAAAAATGAGTACGGATACCCTAAGAGAAAATAAAATATCGATTAGAGGTTTTTCAACCTTCAAATAGAGATGGGCTTCTTTTAGAGAAAATACGGTATGTATCATAAGAAAGCCCATATAACTTTTTTTGAGATTATCGTAAAGTCATTCTAATTATTTTTAAAACAGTTAAAAGTTTTTCTATTTTCAGAAAGAATATCTCTATCTCAAAACGAAAACCTCATCAGTGATGTTAACGATATGAAGTTACCGGAGAAACTTGAACGCATCGTATCCTGGCTTGACAAAAATCCTCTATAAAAAACTTTGTTGGAATCAGAAGCGAATTCACTGGGTGAAATCATAGCAGATACAGAAATGTATCATGAACACTTGAAGTCCCTAATTATGGTCAACAGTGTTCCAACTGACTCCAATGTTACAAAAATGTAAAATTCGTGTCTTTCATAAATTTCGAATACATTTATTAGGAATTCGTTTCGCTTATTTCAGAATATTATTTTTTGTCAGCTGTGCGTTCATCAACGTTAGTCACTGGTAACTACGCTTACTATTAAAGTCAAAAATTTAAATTTGCTACAATATTCGAGGATCAGGATTCAAATCACTACAAAAATAAATAATTTGAAAGAGGATGAATTCCTGACAAGAAATTTTGTGAGATTTTTTATGGGACGATTGTCATTTTATGCTCATATTATACCGGGTCAGCCGGTAGACGCGGCATCTCTCGAGGTGGGCCCACTCAACTCCTCGATGAACAAGAAAGTATTCCATGTCCCTCTCTTTCAAAAAACCTATTTTTACTAACATTTCAACTTATGTTTTCTTAATGGCGCGTTCAAAGTTGATTTCCAGGAGTAATTTCCTGGAAAAACGCTGTCCAAAGCTGGCATTGTTTTCCAGAGGCCTCCGCTTCGAGATCCGCCGTAAATCGACATGAATCA
>NC_013488.2:3619578-3623619 GCF_000004555.2 Caenorhabditis briggsae | reverse complement strand
CAAGCATCAACATGATGGATCTGGCTGGAAGCATTGCTGGGGGACGATTTCCGGAAGTAACCATTACTTGGCGAAGGGAGAATGGAATATAGTGGATGCTAACATCTTTCCATTTCGGTTCCAGTTTTTGGAGGACCTGATTTATTTTTGAATTTAGACTCAATGTCAGATAAATAAAGAAACTTACCTCAAAACCAATCCAACTATATGGCGACACCACATCGAAATAAAAGTCAATCCTGGGTTTAGTCATACCGGAAAAACTAGAAATCTAGGTATATTAAAAAATGTATAAACCGACAAAAAAAGTTTGTCCTTTTTTAACTGACCAGACCGTTTTATAGGAAACACAGAAAGAAGGAATAGTGTGTAAATCGGAGAGACTCAGGCAGTGAGAACACGTGGTGATAAGGAAGGCAAAGGAAACAGTGTAGTCTGATAAGCGAACAATGACTTATGATGGGAACAAAATAGAAAAAAAGATTTGAAAGTTCGAAATTTACCTGTTTGAAAAATTAAGAGTTGGTTGTTTGGTGGCCTAGAGAACACATGCAAAAGTTAGGAAACTGTGGTAAATTACCTACAAACACACCATGTAAATATCGGACGAACTCTAGGTCATAAAAATTGATGGCCTAGAACGCCAATGTTTGGCCGACATGTGAAAAGGATTTAGAAAACCCATTAGGTGCATGACCACTTCTGGACTATCAAATCCGGTGGCCTAGAAATATCATGTTGAAAAAGTTAGGACACTTTATCCCTCCTAGGAAAAGAGTTCAATGTTTCTGGTTATCTTCACCAGAGCACAACGATAGATGGTTCAAAATCTACCTGATCTTTGTCCACCCACCCTTTCACTATCCCACTATGTAATTTTTTGCATAATTCCAAATGCAAATTGTTTCTGATTTATAAAAACCACATCTCTTTTTTTCCAACACTTTCGAACCCCTCATGATCTCACTCCCCAAAAAAGATGGAACGCGGCATAAGTCATTTTTCACTATAAAGTAAACTATAGAGTGTGAACCCAACTTTCTGAATCACACAATTTGTCACTGATAAGGTTGTATCACAGGCGGAGTACGGTGAAATTTTTATTGCATCAAAATATGGGGAAAAAATTTAATAAAAAAGTTCGTCGCACGCCTCGAAGTGAATAAATAGCCACTTGAAAGGAATTAACTTCACAGTCATTCGCTTACATTTTCTCAATGCACGTTCACAGCCATTCGCTTACACTTTCTCAAAGCGCACACGCTGTGGAAAATGTGGCGGCAGTAGTTCAAGCTGTTGTTCCGTTCAAAAAGTGTTCAAAGATCAAAAACAGAAGGAAAATTGTTGCCAATTCCAACTTCGGAAGACTCGTGAAACGATCGGTTTGTTCCGGACTATGTTGAGTGAGTTTACATTGCAATTCAGGAGATCTTACATCAATTCTTCCATTTTCAGATAGAGTATCAAAATCTCAAAACCGGGACCTCATCGATGATGTTAACATTATGAAGTTACCGGAGAAGCTTGAATACATCGTGTCATGGTCTGGGAAAATCCTCTATCAAAAACTTTGTCGGAGACAAAAGGACTGGATCTGATAATGGCAGAAACAGAAATGTGCTATGAACATTTGAAATCTCTAATCATGGTCAACAGTGTTTCACTGGCTTGAAAGTTATGAAAATATGGAATTCGTATTTTAAATAAAATTTTCACACATGTTAGAGTTCACTGATAACTGACCATTTCGTGATAATATCACGAAATTATCATCAATATTAGTCACTAGTCGTGCGTTGCCGGCCCCTTTCTGTCGGAGGTAGGTCAGATTCCGACACAAACAGGGGTTCTGGTCTTCAACTTAGAACTTCCGACTGAAATCTGACTGTGGCCCGTTATACAGCCGTCTTTGGACGAGTTCTGACCAGAACTTGGTCAAAGTCTGTCAAAAAGTTACAAGCCAACAACCAAGTAGCAACGCCCGCCCTTTGCAAAAAATGGATCAAATTTTTTTACTGTCTGTGCAAACAAAGATTGTGTCATAGACTATGTATTTACGATATGTACTTCGAAATAATTCAAAAAGCTGACACGTTTATTTCCATTTCAAGCTGCAAGCTAAAAAAAATCATCTAGAAAAGTTTGTTCAAGTCAATATCTGGAATCGATGAGCACGACACTTGACTGCTGTTCAAATCGAACATATCCGTGTTGATAGAAGTGATAATATCAGTGTTCTGACAGAAAATCTTGGCAAGTTTCACTCGTCGAATCACATCAATTTGCTGTGGTGTGAAGCCAACGGTGTTGGCCACCTGGTTCTCGTAGTAGAATCTGTCTCCAGTTTTGAGCGCTCGGAATTGCTCAGCAATAATCCACGAGGCAGTGGGACCGAGTTGTCCGCCGGAGAGTGGTGTCTCCATGACAAGTCCAGTGAACAAATCGATATCAGCTGGATCAGCGTACACAGTTCTCAATGCTGCTAGATTGGCGGCAGAGAAGGTGGAGGAAAGATCATTCCAGGTGTTAACAGATGTTAGGCCAACAAGACTGCGGTATTTGACGTATGGCAAAAGTCCGACATCTCTTCCTCTCATGATATTCACAGAGATCAAGTCAACGCCAGAAGCATTCTTTCCGCGAATCTCGAAAAGTTGATTACGAATCGGGAAGGAGGCATATCGATCCACTTGCATTGCGGCGGTCTTGATAAGTCCCATGAGCATAGTCTCCCATCCTCCATAACTGATTTTGTAGAGCTCGTCAGTGTAGAAGATGTTGTATCCCAAGTCATAAGTTTTTATAGTTTTGTTGGAGGCATCTTGACGAGCGAAATCTTGTCTGGACTGGCTGTGTCCGAAACGGAAAGCTGCCGCTGCAAACTCTCCACTTAACGCGGCATTCATCGAGGTACTGTATCCAGTGAAAGCTCCGGCTCCAGGTTTCATGGTTTTCAAGTTAAAGTCTGTCATGTACTTGTCGGTCAACAGTTTTGGAAGGTATTCGTTGTAGACAATATGTTGCCATTGAGCCACCATGACGCGTCTGACGAATTGATAGATTTGCTCATCGTTCCACGATGGCTTGGCGGATTTTGTCATGACAGCAAGACGGTTGTGCTCTTTGATGAAGACAGTGTGGACTGAAGTTTCAGTTTGAGCTCCTCAGAAATTTGAATGCTCCAACTTACGTGGCAAAAGTCCTGGGTGAAGTGAGTTTCTGAAATCTCCAGCGGTAAAGCAATAATAGGGATTTGTAGATTGGCAATTAGTGTCATTCTTGGCTTGTGGTGGAAGAACGTATCCCATAGCGGTGTTGGTAGCCAGCTGTCCATTCACAAAGCTTCTAACTGTTCTTGCCTCACAATCTGATGATCCGTAAACTGATGACATATCCAAATAGTGGGAGTTTTGATCGATTTGAGTTCTGACTCCGAATCCGGACTGTCCGTTGAGAGCACGAGTGAGACGGATGCATCTGGCTTCGGTGCTGGAGACTGGGGTGAAGTACTTGTCATCGGCTGGAGCTGGGATTGGAGCACAGTTAGAGGAAACAGTGGTTGGAGAAGAGCATGATGTGCAGTTCAAGCTGGATCCGTCCTTGGCTGTAATTATTGATTTTGTGATAACTATCAATAAACGTTTAATTCATTTATTCTAATTTTGTGTCCTATTCAAACCAAATAACCTAGAACAATCCAAAAAGTAAACTTCTCACCAGTAGAGGAAGGCATAAAAATGATATCGTGGGCGATGAACTGTCCGATTTGCATATGAAGATGATTGATGGATGGGGAGAAGTTTGGCGAGGATCCTTCATCATGAAGTTTGTTGGAGATCTGACGGGCTGATGGAAGTGGAGCACCGGTGACAGACTTATTGCGGATAGCTCCGAGTCCTGAATATATAAAGTGTCAACGTTGACTGAATGTATTTCGCATTACTGTAATAGGTATCGAAAGCTTATTAGGGTAGATGTAGCTCAGGAAAGTTTGTATTACGGTAGCTTGAGCTTATTACGGTAGCTATAGCTTGCAGAAGT
>NC_013488.2:3607205-3618578 GCF_000004555.2 Caenorhabditis briggsae | reverse complement strand
CATTTTGCAACAAATATCACGTTTCTAGCTCAATTTTGAAGTGAGTTATAGCCTTATTTGCTTCGAGGGCGCGGTCGGCTGGAGGCGATGAGCGGCGCGCGCGACAGTCAGGCATCACTCCTCACTGTCGCCCGCGCTGCTTGTCGCTTCTTGCTGGCCGCGTCTTCGGCTATGACTCGCTTCAAAATTATGATAGGAGTTCGATTTTTGTCGCAAAATGTAGAGTAAAAATTGCTTGTATCAAAAATTACCTAACAATAGAATCCTTGCAGTTTTCGGAAGGTCGGCAGCCAGAATAACCAATATAAAAGTCATTGCCATAATGTTGGTAAGACCCACTGAGATCTGAAGTACGCATTTTCATGACCTACATAGCTTTTTCGAGGCCTTCATATGTACCTTCTCTCCAACATTCTCGATATCCATAAAAAGTGCAATTATAGTTAACAAGTTGATAAAATAGGCTGGCACCATCACCAGAGACACGTAGAAACCTGGATTTCTCTCTATGCGAGCCACGAATCTTTGAATTGAACTCAAGCTCGGATTCAATGAATCCTGTTCAGCTACACCGACATATGTCACTTTCCATTCTCCATTTCCCAACTGAGACATTGGTTTTGCCATTGCTTCCATCTCCCCATGAATCTTATACTCATCATTGAAATAGTTATGGAATAGTACGGAAACTCCACATTCGTGTTGGTCCATTGGGAATTTGAACACCTGCAGATCAGAGGGCTACTGTAAAAACAAACTGTCGCCACTTACGTCCAGCTGACAAATAACAGAGGATACTGTATATGTGTACAAGCCAACTGTTCCGATGTAGTCGATCTGGAAATGGGGTTTATGATATGATATGGGGTACTGTCATACCCATGCAGTCCGTGGAGCGTCGTCGGATTCGAAGAATTTCACTTCATGACTGAAAAATTTGGTTATTTAAAAAATATATGGTACCATTGCCGTGGTATCCATAGTAAATATGGTACCTCTGGAATATATGAAAAATACTACCCATGGTGCCTATAGATCAAGGTACCATAGTAGCCATTGTACATATGGTACCCCAATACTCATTCTGCTTATGGTATCATGGCGCCTTTGAATTATACGAAAGCCATATGGTACCCCACTACTTATGGTACTCGAGGCACCTACGCGGATTATAATACCCATGGTACCTATGGAGCATATGGAATCATTATTATGGTTGCCATGGTAAATATGGTATCACCACTATGGTTTCCATGTTACATATCTACTTCTTACTAAAGAAAATTTTCTGTGTGTGTGTGTGTGTGTGTGTGTGTGTGTGTGTGTGTGTGTGTGTGTGTGTGTGTGTGTGTGTGTGTGTGTGTGTGTGTGTCCGTCTCGGACATTAACTTGAATAACTCAAAGGCGCGTGGGACTCCTATAGTGGTGTGTGGTATGTAGTCATGGACTGCCGAGCGCTTCATGTCTATGGTGTCCTGGGCCTTCTAGCTAATCGGGAACCTACAGGGTTGAGAATCGAAAATTTCAAAATTATGTTGAAACTCACTAAAACTTCAGGGAATTTTACAAAACAGTTTTTAGACTTATCTATGTGCTGCCTACAAAAAATTGAGCTGAAAGCTTCGCAACAGAAATTTTTTGTAACATTTTTTTCGTGATTAACTCAAATTCTGTAACCTACTGTAAATTTGGTTGCCGTGTTTTTTTCGACTGCAAAACATTCTAGAGAATTCCAGGACAGTTTAGAATACTCTCGAAAGCTCTACATCATTCCAGAAAATTGCAGAAACTTCCAGAAAGATCCAGAAAATTCTAGAAAATTCCAGTAAATTCCAGAAAATTCTAGAAAATTCCAGAACATTCTAGAAACTTCCAGAACATTCTAGAAAATTCTAGGAAATTCTAGAAAATTCCAGAACATTCTAGAAACTTCCAGAACATTCTAGAAAATTCTAGGAAATTCTAGAAAATTCCAGAACATTCTAGAAAATTCCAAAAACTTCTAGAAAATTCCAGAACATTCTAGAAAATTCTAGGAAATTCTAGAAAATTCCAGAACATTCTAGAAAATTCCAGAACATTCTAGAAAATTCTAGGAAATTCTAGAAAATTCCAGAAAGTTTCAGAACATTCTAGAAAGTTCTAGAACATTCTAGGAATTTCCAGATTATTTTAGAACATTCTAGAACATTCTAGAAAATTTCAGAAAATTTTAGAAATTTTCAAAAAATTACAAAAAATTCAAGAAAGTTTCAGAACATTCTAGGAATCTCCAGAACAATTTAGAACATTCTAGAACATGCTAGAAAATTCCAGAACTTTCTAGAAAATTCCAAAACATTCTAGAAAATTCCAGAACATTCTAGAAAATTCCAGAACTTTCTAGAAAATCCCAGAACATTCTCGAAAATTCCAGAACATTCTAGAAAATTCCAGAGCATTCTATAAATTCCAAAAACTTCTAGAAAATTCCAGAAAGTTTCAGAACATTCTAGAAAGTTCTAGAACTTTCTAGGAATTTCCAGATTATTTTAGAACATTCTAGAACATTCTAGAAAATTTCAGAAAATTCTAGAAATTTTCAAAAAATTACAAAAAATTCAAGAAAGTTTCAGAACATTCTAGGAATCTCCAGAACAATTTAGAACATTCTAGAACATGCTAGAAAATTCCAGAAAGTTTCAGAAAATTCCAGAAAGGTCCAGAACATTCTAGAACATGCTAGAAAATTCCAGAACATTCTAGAAAGTTCCTGAACACTCTAGAAAATTTCAGAAAGTTCCAGAACGTTTTAGAACATTCTAAAAATTCCAGAGCATTCTAGAAAATTCCAAAAACTTCTAGGAAATTCCAGAAAGTTTCAGAACATTCTAGAAAGTTCTAGAACTTTCTAGGAATTTCCAGAACAATTTAGAACATTCTAGAAAGTTCCAGAACAAATGAGAACATTCTAGAAAATTTCAAAAAATTACAAAAAATTCAAGAAAATTTCAGAACATTCTAGGTAATTGCAGAAGACTCTAGAAAACTCCGGAATATTCTAGAAAATTCCAGAAAGTTCCACAACGTTCTAGAAAGTTCCAGGACATTCTAGGAATTTCCAGAACATTCTAGAACATGCTAGAAAATTCCAGAAAGTTCCAGAAAATTTCAGAAAGTTCGAGAACATTCCAGATAATTCCAGAACATTCTAGAAAATACTAAAAGTTCTAGAAAGATCCAGAAAACTCTAGAAAATTTCAAAAAGGGCTAGAAAATGCCAGAAATTTCGAGAATATTCCAGAAAACTCCAAAAGACCCAAAACATTCATGAAAGCTCTAGAAAAGTTCAAGAATATTCCAAAAAATTCCAGGAGGGTCTCGAACTTTCTCAAATTTTAGCTTTCTCTACAAAAATATTGCAACATTTTCTCTATACTTTCATTGTGATCTCGAACCAAAGGCTTAGAAATATTGATGTATGTGGGTAATTCAAAAGTTCAGGAATTCGGAAAAGCCGAGTATTTAAAAAACTCGGAAATGCAGAAATTCGACAATTAAGGATTTTAGGTTAGAAATTCGAGACTTTAGAAAAAAAAACATGTATCCTGCCATGTAGAAACTCGGAAATTCAGAAAATCGGATATCTTTTTTCTCAAAAAAGCGACAAGACTTAACAGAAATTATCAGAAAAATGTAAAAAAAGTACGTCTGTTTTATCAGAGGTGGGCATCAAATAGATGTGGGCTTCTATTGGAGAAATTACGTTATCTAGAAATTCCCATATTAGTAACATCCAAAATTTAAAAATCGAAATACTTGGAAGTTTCAGGCACTCGGAAAAGTGGAAAATCTAGACTTTAGAAATTCAAGTGTAAGATACAGTGAACGAAAGCCAGGAGGTTGAGCCCCCGATAGGGGGCTCAAACCGACTGGTATAACCCTAATGAATATTTTGCTTATGGTATGCATGGTGCCTATGGATCATATGGTACTATTCCTATGGTACTCATGGTAAATATGGTACCCTAATACTAATTCCGGTTGTAGTAAGCTTCGTATCAATGGGATTACTACCCTATGGAATGTCTATTGCAGCAGCGGTATTATTACTCGAGACGGTTATGGCAATTATGGTGCTCATGGTCTTTGCTGTTAATAAAAATGGTACTCATGGTACTTATTACGGAAACTTACGCGTCTGCTATGGTAACTTCCGGTAACCATATCGCTTTCTGGGGCACATAAATATGACTAATCCCTCCATACTCAAGCGGATTCCATTTCAACCTATGATCCGTCCATTCAGCGGTATAATCGAATATAAATGTGACCTTCTCTTCAACCTCTACCTGAAAATCTCTAATTAACGTTAATTACCCAATTAAGTCTTAATTACCACATCTACTAATTTCAACATGGCCATTCTGAGGGTCAATTGAAGGATTGGTGGATGGATTGTGTTATTTTGATCAATCCATTGAGATGAGTCTGAAAATTAGGGTAATTAAGTGGGTAATTAAGAAAATGCACCCGGTTCTAAATCGTTTAGTGTTCTAGGCTGTCCCGGATTACGTAGTGTATAGATTGCGCTGATTTCCGGATCGTAATCGTTGAACAAGTCCTTCCATAGTCGTTTTTGATCGGCCAGAAATTTTTCGTAGTTCGCTTCTGGGAGGGACTAGAATTTTCTAGGCCAGGAGTTTTCTAGGCCACTCACTTTCATCTTTGGTCATTTCTTGTGACGTCACAAAATAGGTTAATAAACAGAATATATCGAACTTTAGCATTTTTGAAAATAGAAGAACAAGAACAATTTTTTATAAAATTTTCATTCTATTTACACAAACCAAACTAGACGGAATTTTTGGGAAGACATGTAAAACGATATGAATTGGAAACATTTGTACGTATATAGGTCAATATTCATTTTTTGAGAATTAAAAATCATCTTTATACAAACAAAATTACAAAATTCACAAGATTCGCAATTTGTAAAACAACCATGAAGATATATTCCACTTTCAGCCATTTCCAGAATTTTTGAAGTCTGAAAAATTGAATTTCAGAATATCGGAATTTCAGCATTTCTGAATTTCAGAATCTCGGAGTCTCGGAATCTCGGAATCTCGGAATCTCAGAATTTCAGAATTTCAGAGTTCCAGAATTTCAGAATTTCAGAATCTCAGAATTTCAGAATTTAAGAAGTTTTCAAAAAAACTCTGACCTTGACAATTCCTGAAATTTTGGCTCTCCATGGTTGTTTCGTTTTTTCAAACATTTTCGAATCCTTGGAAGTACCAGAACCACCCCAATCGATGACATAACAATACCCAAACCCAACGATGACGTAGATTGCTGAAAATTAAGAATGAGAAATCAGGATTAAAGAAGAAACGTTTTTCTTCATTTTGCCACAAAAATCAAGCTTCTAGCTCAATTTTGAAGCGAGTTATAGACTGATTTGTTCCGAGGGCGCGGNCGGCAGGAGGCGATGAGCGGGGCTCGCGACAGCCAGGCGCTCCTCACTATCACGCGCGCCGCTCGTCACCTCTTGCCGACCGCGTATTTCTAGTAACTAAGACTATAACTCGCTTCACAATAGAGCTAAAAGCTTGAGTTTTGTAGCAAAATGTAAAGAAAAATTGTTTGTATGGAAAATCACCTAATAATGGTATTCTAGCAGTTTTTGGAAGGTCGGCAGCCAGAATAACCAGGATAAATGTCATTGCCATGATGTTGGTAAGGCCTACGTTCAGCTGAAAATTTAAAGGATGGCCTAGGTAAAGCTACAAAAACCTAGGCCACCAAACCTTCTCCATCACGTTCTCAACATCTAGAAACAGTGCAATGATGGTCAGAAAATTGATACAGTACGCCGGTATCATAACCAGGGAAATGTAAAATCCAGGATTCCTCTCCAGTCTGGCAATGAATTTTGTAGTCGATCCAATGATATCGTTGCTCAGCGGTATTTCAGCAACACCCACATAGGTCACTTTCCATTCTCCGTTTCCCTTTAATTAGTTTTTTAATTAGGTAATTAAAAGTTTCTTACCAACTCCGATAAAGGCTTGACAATATTCACCATTCCTCCTTTTATCCTATACTCGTCTGGGAAATATGTGTGGAAGAGCACACTAACTCCACATTCGTGCTGGTCTAGTGGAAATTTGAAAACCTGCAGGTCGGAGGGTTACTGTAGCCAAAAAAACTAATGTTTCTCACGTCCAGTTGGCAAATAACAGAGGATACTGTAGCTGTGTAGAAGCCAACGGTGCCATTGTAGTTGATCTGAAAATGGGGGTATGGGAACATATGGGGATTGTCTATACCCATGCAGTTCGGGGCGCATCATCGGACTCGAAAAATTTCACTTCTTGTCTGAAACTCATTCTCTATCATTGCTCTTACCATATCTCCATAAACTTACGCATCTACTATGGTAATTTCAGGTAACCATATGGATTTCTGTGGCACATAAATATGACTAATCCCTCCATATTTATATGGATCCCATTTCAGCCTATGATCCGTCCATTCAGACGAATAATCGAAAAGAAATGATACCTTCTCTTCAACTTCAACCTGAACAGGTTTTAATTAACTTCATAATTACCCCGAATTAACCAACCACATCGACCAGTTTCAGCATAGCCATTGTGAGTTTCAGTTCCATCATTGGTGGGTGGTGGATCTTCTTGGATTGGTTTAGGAACTCGGATTTATCTTAAATTTTTTCAATGTTGTAATACCTAAGAATTCGAAATCACGTGATGTATAAATCGCGCTGAGGTTCGGATCGTAACTCTTGAACAAATCATCCCAGAGCCGTTTTTGATCCGCCAGAAATTGTGTATAGATTGACACTGAAACAATGGCCTAGTTTTAGATTTCTAGGCCTTTGGATTCCTAGCCCATGAAACACTCACTCTCATCTTCAGTCATCTCTTGGGGTGTTGAAAATCGAACTACAAAGGTTAAAATGCTAATAGAAAGCTTTAGAAAATATCTCATTTGAGCACAAAAGATGAAATTGGAAATGTTCATTTACAATTGAAGTGCACCATGTAAGCTAATACCTATGCACCCCGAAAATATTATTTTTTCGTGTTTTGTCATTCCCCTTTTTCACACGCTATATGTTTTAGGATGTTTTGGGTATTTGTCGACGGGCGGACAGCGAACAGACGGCGGACGGATGAACGGCTGACAGATAGACGAAGGGAAGAAGGATAAACGGACGGACAGACGGCTGACAGACGGATGAATGGATGAACGGGCGGAAGGCGGACGGGCAGACGGACGGACGGGCAGACGGACGGACGGATGAATGAATGGATGAACTGACGGAGGATGGACGTCGTCCGGACCGATGAATGGGCGGTCGGACGGCAGACGGACAGACGGACGGACGGGCGACGGATAGATAGACGGACGACGAACGTATGGTTGGACGGCTGGAAGGACGACGAACGGATGGACGGATGGACGGACGACGAACGGACGGACGGACGGACGGACGGACGGACGGACGGACGGACGGACGGACGGACGGACGGACGGACGGACGGACGGACGGACGGACGGACGGACGGACGGACGACGGACGGACGGACGGACGGACGACGGACGGATGGGCGGACGTCGGGCGGATGAATTGATGAACGGACGGACGGATGGATGAACGGTTGGATGAACAGACATACGGCGAAGGGAAGAAGGATAAACGGACGGACAGACGGCTGACAGACGGATGAATGGATGAACGGGCGGAAGGCGGACGGGCAGACGGACGGACGGATGAATGAATGGATGAACTGACGGAGGATGGACGTCGTCCGGACCGATGAATGGGCGGTCGGACGGCAGACGGACAGACGGACGGACGACGAACGGATGGACGGACGGACGGACGGACGGACGGACGGACGGACGACGGACGGATGGATGAACGGTTGGATGAACAGACATACGGCGGACGGATGGATGTACGGGCATCATTCATATTTTTTAAAAATTAATTAAAATGAAACAAACAATAAGTCAAATAAACAAAATAATGAAATTCACAAAATTCGCAATTTGAAACACAACCATCATCACATATTCGATTCTCAGCCACCCACAGAATCGGCCAAACCTAAAATCCTTTTAATTTTATCTAATTATCTTGAGGTCCATACCTAGAAGTCTCACGTAGCTTCTCTTTCTCACTACTGTTTCGCTTTTTTCGCCATTTTCGAATATATGGAATGAGCAAACATATCCCAATTGAAGTCATAACAATAACAAGTCCAACGATCACGTAGATTGCTGAAAACTAAGAATGACCAATTGGGAATAAGGTGTTAGGTACCTAATAATGGAATACGAGCGGTTTTTGGAAGGTCGGCAGCCAGAATCACCAGGATAAATGTCATTGCCATGATGTTAGTAAGACCTACCGTAATCTGCAATTTTCCGATGTCTTATTCTGCAAACTTTGATCCAATTCATCTTAGTTCCTACAAGAAGTATAAAAAAAGTGGTCAACTGACAAAATGTTTAGCATAATATCATCAACATTTTATCAGTTGATCCCTTTTTGATTCCTCTTACAGGAAATAAAATAAGGTCAATTGTTACCTTTTCGCTAAGATTCTCCACATTCACAAAAAGTGCGAAAATTGACAAAAAGTTGATAAAGAACGCAGGAACCATCACAAGAGCCACATAGAATCCTGGATTTCTTTGGAATCTTGCTATGAACATAATCGTTGATCCATAATTTTCGTTTCCAGATTTTTCTTCCTTCACACCAATATACGACACCTTCCATTCGCCGTTTCCCTGAAAAAGTATTTACCGTAAAACCTGTCATGGTTAAGCTCAATTATCTCAATTCCAAGGCAAAATATCAAAAGTTTGTCAAATGACAGAACACTTCTGATGTTATGATAAACAATTTATCAGTTGATAGATTTTTGATATCTCTCACAGAAACCGAGATAATTGAGTTTAAAGTTAAACCTGTAAAGTGCCCAAAAGTGTAAGGTAATGTTCTATTTTCTAAGCCCCGAGGGTTTTTTATTAGAGGGGCGATATATTGAATGTCCCTTCTATTAGAGGTCCTACGAAATTATTTTTGATTTTCCAATAATAATTTCAAACCCACCAATTTCGAAAGCGGTTTTGGCATATCTTCCATGTCCCCGTTCATTTTATACTCATCGGCGAAATATGTGTTGGCGACTACACTAACACCACACTCGTGTTGGTCCATTGGGAATTGGAAGACCTGCAAATCAATTGGTTACTGTAAATATCGTGGTTTACTTACATCCATTTCACAAATCACAGATGCTACTGTAGAAGTGTAAAAGCCAACGGTGCCATTGAAATTTATCTTTAAATCAAAAGTTTAAAAAATTAAGCTTCAATGGAATTTTTAGAATTTTCAACCCACCCATGCAATACTAGGAGCATCTTCGGATTCGAAAAACTTCACTTCATGACTGCAAAAACAATAAAAACCATACTTGTAAAATTCCGGGCCGGGCCTGAGGAAATTTTCAAGGCCCGGGCCCGGCCCGGAAGGCCCGGTGTCAAAAATTCTGTATTTTTGAGCCAAATTTTGAGCTCTCAATATAATTTTTTCCATTTTTTTTTGTATTTCGGATTGTTTGTCTGTCTGATCAAAAAAGATCGAAGAACTCGAAAAAAAATTTTTTGGTCGAAAAAAATCGCATAAGGGCCCTCCCCTTATGTGTTTTTTGAAAGTTTCAAAACTAGTGAAATGACGGGCCCGCCGGGCCGAGCCGGGCCGGGCCTCCGAAATTCCGGAAAAAGTCCGTCCCGGCCCGGCCCGTTACAAGTATGATAAAAACAACTCCTTATTTAAAACTTACGCGTCTGCAATAGTGATTTCTGGGAGCCATATGGATTTCTGTGGCACATAAATATGACTAATCCCCCCATATTCTAATGGATTCCATGTCAGCCTGTGATCCGTCCATTCTGCCGAGTAATCGAAAAGAAACGTGGCTTTCTCTTCAACTTCTACCTGAACAGATTTAAATAGCTAGCTAACTACGCCCAATTAACAAACCACATCAACCAGTTTCAACATAGCCATAATTAGATTCAGCTCTGTCATTGGTGGGTGTTTGGTGGCGTTCTGGTTGATCCATTGAGATTTATCTAGAAACGCTCTAGAATGTTTAGAGAAAGAAACTCTTTGAAAATGGTAAAAATGGTCCTAATGGTACAATGGTACAAATTGTACAAATGGTACAAATGGTACTAATAGTGCTAATACTACTAATGGTACGAATGGTACAAATGGTACTCATGGTCCTAATGGTACCAATCGTACAAATGGTACAGATGGTGCTAATGGAACCATATGGTACACATGACACTCATGGAACGAATGGTACAAAACGGTACTCATGGTGCTCATGGTACTAGTGGTACTACTGTTACTTATGGAACCAAATGATACTCATGGTACTGATTGTACTGATGGTACGGATGATACAAAACGGTACTCATGGTACTAATGGTACTTATAGTACCAAATTGTAATGATGGTACTAAATGGTGTTCATGGTACTTATGATATACTCACGTAATGTATAAATCGCGCTCAACGTTGGATCATAATCGGCGAACAAGTCTTTGTATAGTCGTTTTTGATTTGCCAAAAAGTTTTTGTAGACCGTCACTGAAAAAATGGTGATGGCCTAGGATTGGGATTCTAGGTCATTCTTACTTTCTTCTTTTGTCATCAATTGTGAGATGGCAATTGAAATCATAGAGAAGAAAAATAATAGTTGGAGCATGGTTGAGCAGAAAGTGACTAACTAAACTTTTAGAGGAAAAAGGAAACTGGTAGGAAAAAGGACATAAAATGTAAAACAATATTCTGAAACCAGGAAAAAGTATAAAGTTTCTATCTACAGAACACAAATTTTGACACAATCTTCATTTTAAGAATATCAAGTGAACAAAATAATGAAATTTACAAGATTCGCAATTTGAAAAATAACCATCAACACATATTCCACTTTTAGACATGAACAGAATCTAGCGAATCTGGAACTTATAATCTAAATGTTTTTTTATTTGAAAGGGACTACCTGGTAGTTTTCTTTTTCTTCATGACCCCATTGTTTTGCCATTTTCGAATATGTGGAATCAGCAAAACCACACCGATTGAAGTCATGACAATGATCAAACCAACTATCACGTAGATGGCTGATAAAAGTTGTTTTGATTTTTGCATGGATAAATTCTAGCTGTTTTCCCTTTCATTTTGCAACAAAAATCACGTTTCTAGCTCAATTTTGAAGCGAGTTATAGNCATATTTGCTACGAGGGCGCGGCTAGCTAGAGGTGATGAGCGACGCG
>NC_013488.2:3603653-3606531 GCF_000004555.2 Caenorhabditis briggsae | reverse complement strand
CCTCTTGCCGACCGCGACCTCGGAACAAATTGGTCTATAACTCGCTTCAAAATTGAGCTAGAAACTTGATTTTTGTTGCAAAATGTAGAGAAAAGATGGCTTGTCTTGAAAATCACCTAACAACGGAATCCTCGCAGTTTTAGGAAGGTCCACGGCCAGAATCACCAGAATAAAAGTCATCGCCATGATGTTAGTCAACCCAATGTTTAGCTGAAAACTTTACCATTTTTAATGATTTTTTTCTAAACCATACCTTCTCGGCAACATTCTCGATATTGCAAAAAAGTGCAAGAATTGTCAAAAAGTTGATAAAATAGGCGGGTACCATAACTAGCGACACATAAAACCCTGGATTCCGTTTGATTCGAGCTATGAATTTTTGCGTAGGGGCCCAATTTTTATTCTGCTCCTCTCCGACACCCACATAGGTTACTTGCCACTCCCCATTGCCCTAAAAACGGATATCACATCGAAATTCCAAAAAAAAAAAAAATATCTAACCAATTTCGAAATAGGTCTTGCGAATTCCTGCATGGCGCCTTTAATTTCATACTCATCTGGATAATAATTGTGATACAGTACACTAACTCCACATTCATGCTCGTCCATTGGAAATTTGAAGACCTGCAGATCATATAGATTACTGTAGATATGGATTACGACTTGTTACATCGAGCGCGCAAATTATAGAGCATACGGTAGCGGTGTAGAAGCCGACCGATCCGTTGTGGAAGACCTGAAAAATGGCACTGGGTAATTTGCAATTTGTGATTTTTAGAAACTACCCATGCTCGTCTGGGAGCGTCATCCAGTTGGAAGGTTTTGACTTCGTGGCTGTAAAAAAAAAATGATAGGTATCTATTTTCCATGGTACTCATGGTACCATATGGTAGATGTGGTACCAAATGGTACTCAGGGTAAAGATAGTACTTATAGCACACATGATACCAAATGGTAATCATGGTACCAAATATTATTCATAGTATCCAATGGTACTCATAGTACCAAGTGGTATTCATGGTACAAAATGTTGCTCATGGTACTGAATGGTATTCATGGTACCAAATGGCAATAATGGGTCCAACATATGGTATCAAATGGAACTCATGGTGCTAAATGATACACCTCGTACTCATGGTACCAAATGGAACTCATGGTAACAAATGAAACTCATAGTACCATAGGCATCATAGTACCATAGGCATACCATAGTACCATAGGCATAGCTATCCATGGTTACAAATGGTTTTGTTGGTTCCAATTGTGTTCATAGTAAAATATGGTATTCATCGTTTCAAATGGTGTCCATAGTACCAAATGGTTCTCATGGTCCCCATGGCACCAAATGGTACCAAATGATATTCATGGTACAAACTGGTACTCATGGTACTCTAGCTACTGTATGGTGATCATGATACCAAATGGTATTTATATTACTCATGACACAAAAAGGCACTCATGCTAGTCGTGGTTCATATGGTACTCACGGTACCATATGGGAAATATTGCACACAAACTCACGCGTCCGCAATCGAAACTTCTGGCATCCAAATTTCTTCTTGGGGTACATAAATATGATCAATACCACCATAATCCTGTGGATTCCACGTAAGCCTTGGGTCCACCCAATCGGCGTTATAGTCAAATATAAATGTGACTTTTTCTTCGACTTCGACCTGAAATGAAAATTATGTTGCTAGCTCAATTTTGAAGCGAGTGGGGGCGCGGTCGGCTAGATGTGTCTTGCGGCGCGCGCGACAGCCAGGCTCTCCTAACTTTGGCGCGCCGCCGCTCATCACCTCTCGCCGACTGCGTCTTCGGAACAAATCGGCCTGTAACTTGCTTCAAAATTGAGATAGGAATTTAAGTTTTCTAGCAAAATGTAAATGAAAAGTTGCTCGTATTTATGAAGATACGTTTTTTAAAAATACACTATTCAAAGCTGAGATACGCGGTCTAACGTGTGAGTGATTGCCCACCACATCAATCAATTTCAGCATAGACATCGTCAGCAATAATTTTGTACTTTCTGGGTGTATGGTGGCATTTTGGTTGATCCATTCGGAGCTTCCTGAAAGTTCTGAAACTCTTACAGCTATGGATTTTGTAAAATCATACGTAATGTATAAATCGCATTCCGTTTTGGATTGTAATTCTTGAACAAATCATCCCATAACCTATCTTGGTCGCTTAGAAATTTTTTGTAGTTTGTAGCTGAAAGATTGTATATTTTAAGCCGAAAATTGAACGATTTAGCTTACTTCCAATATTTGATAGATTTTGTGATTTTACCAGAAGAAATAAAAAGGGAAACTGAATAAAATGCATTTGAAAAGAAAACTTCTGTTTAGACAGAAAATATGAGCAATGAGTGTAAGCTAATATTCTTTAGCACCTGCCACAAAAATGATGTTTTAGGTTGCTCAAATAATGGAATAAGCCTATTTATATTTATTTGGAAATCTAAAGATCACATGAACAAAATAATAAAGTTCACAAAATTCGCAATTTGAAACACAACCATTAGCACATATTCCACTTTCAGCCAGGAGCAGAACTTTCCGAATCTGAAAAAAATTTTTTTCTGATTTTCTGTATATCCGAATGTCTCCAACCTTGTCTGATCATCCAGTACTTTTTCTTGATTCTTGTTCCGTTTTGCTTGATATTTTCGAACATACGGTAGTACTAGCACCACACCAATGGACGCCATAACAATAACGAGCCCAACGATAACGTAGATAGCTGAAAAAAAGTTACTCTATTTATTGGGGGAACTAGCTGGATAATACTGAAAATTTCCTTCATTTCGCAACAAAAATCACGTTTCTAGCTCAATTTTGAAGCGAGTTACATCCTTATTTGCACCGAGGACGCT
>NC_013488.2:3574555-3603400 GCF_000004555.2 Caenorhabditis briggsae | reverse complement strand
GTGTCATGAGTAATATAAATACCATTTGGTATCATGATCACCATACAGTAGCTAGAGTACCATGAGTACCAGTTTGTACCATGAATATCATTTGGTACCATTTGGTGCCATGGGGACCATGAGAACCATGTCCTCGGAACAAATTGATCTATAACTCGCTTCAAAATTGAGCTGGAAACTTGATTTTGGCTGCAAAAGTTTTTGGTTACAACTTGATTTTGGTTGCATTTGGTTTTCACCGAGTTGAGTTTTGGTCAAGGCTGTGCAAAATGGCGGCCGGCCGCGGCCACGGCCAGCCGCGGCTAGCCTGATAAAATCCCGTGAAGTGAAACCTAGTTTTTTTGAAAGATTGTGAACGTATAGTCTACTTGCGCGCGCCGCTCATCACCTCTAGCTAGCCGCGCCCTCGGAGCAAACAAGACTATAACTCGCTTAAAAGATGAGCTAGAAACTTGATTTTGGTTGCAAAATGTGGAGTAAAAGTTGGTTGAATGGAAAATCACCTAACAATGGAATCCTTGCAGTTTTTGGAAGGTCGGCAGCTAGAATCACCAAGATAAAAGTCATTGCCATAATGTTGGTAAGGCCGACCGTAATCTGAAATTTATCGAAATTTTGTGGCTCAGAATTTGGCAATATACCTTCTCCCCAACATTCTCGATATTGATAAAAAGAGCAATTATTGATAAGAAATTGATAAAATAAGCGGGGACCATCACAAGAGCCACATAGAAACTCGGATTTCTTTGGAATCGAGCTATGAACCTTTGAGTTTCTCCTAGATTGCCGTTATTCTCTTCAGCTACTCCGATATATGTTACTTTCCATTCTCCGTTTCCCTGAAAATTAGAAATCTTAGAATTCGGGATATCCGTTGACTCCCAAGCTCACCAATTGCGACAATGGTTTTGACAACTTTTCCATCTCTCCTTTAATTTCATACTCATGGCGAAATATGTGTGAAAGAGCACACTAACACCACATTCGTGCTGGTCTAGTGGAAATTTAAAGACCTGCAGATCAGAGTGTTACTGTAGTTTTAAAATGGGTATGTTACGTCTAGTTGGCAAATCACAGACGCTACGGTAGATGTGTAGAAGCCAGCAGTGCCGTTGTAGTTGATCTGAGAATTTTGAGTTACTGAATGTTTTCGAGAATAACATACCCATGCAGTTCGTGGAGCGTCATCTGATTCGAAGAACTTCACTTCGTGACTGAAAACTTGGTTCTCCTAGAAATTACTAGTAAGAAGTTAATATTGTACCATTATTACGGTAGCCATGGTACATATGGTACCCCGATACTAATTTTTTTATAGTACGAATGTTATTCATAGTTTTTATACCTATTCGACCTATGGTACCATTACTATGGCAAACATCGTAAATATGGTACCCCAATTCTTATTTTGCTTATGGTAAGCACGGTTTATAACATCCATGATCATAAGGTTATATTTCCACTGCTTATGGTCGGCGTGGTATTTATAAAGAGTATTACCCATAGTGGCTATGGATCACATGGTACCATTATTATAGTTGCCATGATACAAATGGTGCCACAATTTTTGTTCTGCTAATGTCACGCATGAGCAGATCAGAGTGTTACTGTAGTTTTAAAATGGGTATGTTACGTCTAGTTGGCAAATCACAGACGCTACGGTAGATGTGTAGAAGCCAGCAGTGCCGTTGTAGTTGATCTGAGAATTTTGAGTTACTGAATGTTTTCGAGAATAACATACCCATGCAGTTCGTGGAGCGTCATCTGATTCGAAGAACTTCACTTCGTGACTGAAAACTTGGTTCTCCTAGAAATTACTAGTAAGAAGTTAATATTGTACCATTATTACGGTAGCCATGGTACATATGGGACCCCGATACTAATTTTTTTATAGTACGAATGTTATTCATAGTTTTTATACCTATTCGACCTATGGTACCATTACTATGGCAAACATCGTAAATATGGTACCCCAATTCTTATTTTGCTTATGGTAAGCACGGTTTATAACATCCATGATCATAAGGTTATATTTCCACTGCTTATGGTCGGCGTGGTATTTATAAAGAGTATTACCCATAGTGGCTATGGATCACATGGTACCATTATTATAGTTGCCATGATACAAATGGTGCCACAATTTTTGTTCTGCTAATGTCACGCATGATATTCGTGAGATGTATTACCTATAATGCCAATGTACCATATGGTACTATTTCTATGGTTGAATTTATATGGTACCCCGATATATGGCATTTATGGGGGTTATGATGTCATAGATTCTAGGGATCATATGGTAAAAACTCACGCATCTGCAATCGTAATCTCTGGAAGCCATATGGATTTTTGTGGCACATAAATATGACTAATTCCCCCATATTCCAGTGGATTCCATTTCAATCGATAGTCCGTATACTCAGCGATATAATCAAACAGAAATGTGATTTTTTCCTCAACCTCAACCTGAAAATGCTAGCTTAACCATATTGTGCCGTTTTCTGACCTACCACATCCACTAATTTCAACATTGCCATTGTCAGTTTCAACTCTGTGATTGGTGGATGTATGGTTTTGTTTTGGTTGATCCATTGGGATTTGTCTGAATTATGTAGATTGGATCTTGGAAAATTTCACAGGAATTACGTAGTGTATAAATTGCGCTAATGGTCGGATCGTATCCCCTGAACAAGTCATCCCAGAGTCGCTTCTGATCGGCAAGGAATTTTTCGTACGAAGCCACTGAAACACTTTGTCGGCATAGGATTATTTAAGCTGTCCCTTACTTTCAGCTTTAGTCATTTCTTGAGCAAAGCACAGCGAGCAAAAAACAGCAGTGGCAAGGAAAGTGGTAAGCATATTTATTCAAACGTAAAAAAGTGAATCTTCGAAAGTAAGTGAGGGGGGCTTAAAAAGAATACATACATGTAAACGAATACTTTTGCACCGAAGACGTCCCATACGCAAAATGTTGTTAGCTTACACGTGTAGACATTTAAGTTAAAAAAAGGTGGAAAACTAATATACATCGGGTCCAAAAAGTTATTGGCAATTGACGATTTGGTAGATTTTGTCGTGGAATGGGAAGCAGCGGAAGAGACGTTTGACTTCCATGGTTTGAAGGAATAGTTCCACGGAGCGCTGAAAATCAGAATTGTTGAGAAAATGTAGCAGGTTAGTTGTCGGGTGTCTCGGGGTACAAATATCGCGCTCCTGTTTAACACCGACACTCCGCTATCCCGCTCCAAGCGATAGTATGTATGTATACTCAAGCAATGCATTTAACCCTGTTTGAAATAAATTGTTGTCCTAACATTTTATGTTGATTTTCTTCTCTTTTTTGGAATAGGAAACTTATGTCCCGGACACACCGCATGGAGTTACCGTAAACGCTCTAATAGAAAGGCACCCTATACTTTGAGTTCATATATCTCGGTTCCTGAATTATGTATCAAAAATGTGTCAACTGATAGAATGTATGTTATATTATGATAAACAATTTATCAGTTGACCACTTTTTGATATCTTTCATAGAAACCGAGATAATTGAGCTCAAACAAAACATGTGCTGTTGGGTTCACGACCGCGTAGCTCGGTAGCAGTGTGGAACCCTTATGCTTGACAGTTCAACTTTCCGAGAGGAAAACAAAATTTGACCAGTCTTTTTTCATGTCCCATCCTTAAAAATTTCGAAAAAAAAATCTCAAATTATTATCCACATATTTGCCCTAATGGAAGATCACCCTATCCGTGCACTTTGAGCTCAATTATCTTTGTTCCTATGAAGAATATCAAAAAGTAGTCCACATATCAAATGTTTGTGATAACATGATAAACAATTTTTCAGTTGATCACTTTTCGATATCTTCTAGATGAACCCAGATAATTGAGCTCAAAGTGGATGTATAGGGTCCGCGTAGCTCAGCCGGTAGGAAAACTTTCTAAGATCGTCTGGTCAGCTGTCTAAGCTGCTCGTCTACTATTACGTAAGTTTCAGTACATATCAAGCTAGTTCCAAACATTCTCTTTTAACCTTCCTACGCATAAAATTTTGAATTTTGATGTTGTATTTACTTTAGTGTGTGCCGGGTAACACAATACCCATGACCTTTCAAGTGTGCTACTGGGTGGCGAAAAGTTCAAAAATCCATTTTACACTTTTTTGAAACAAGGGACTACGGGACTCTTAAAATTTCTCACCTCTAACGCAGGCAACAACATTAACAGTCCGCTCAGCCTGTACGCCGGGTCCACATCCGGCGTATCCTTCTCGTAAAACGACATGAGCTCTGCTATAACTTTCTGTCTAACCGGTCGACAAAGTGGATAATACGAATCCGGTTGTCCTTCTAGAGAATCATTCCAAGTACATAATGTTACTAGAGCCAGGAATTCGATTAACGAGATTTTTTGATGGCACAAAGGTTGGAAAACATTACGCTTCATCTGGTCGAAATACGGGCGGTACATTCTACAAAATTTTTTATAATGATTTGGAGGTTACTGTAGCTACTCACGCAATTGCTTCTGTAGACTTACACCGCTCACGGTGCTCCGGGTCGTAATAAAAAGTGTCCAAGTTCATAGTATCTATGAAATCTCCATTTGCCAAAACGAAAACTTCCGTTCCTTCCAGATAACTCTTGTATCCCATTTCAAGGATCATAAATGATACAAAAAAGTATTTGAAGACATGCTTCTTTTCAAAACCGCCCATTTCCTTGAACTGAGGAAAACTGTCTTCTAGGAATTCATACTGTAGGTACACATCGTTCACATAGATGTTACAGAATTCTCCGTAAGTTGTCGCTCGGGGTTTCTGGAAAAATATACAAATTATAATTTCATATATTTTCAGTTTTTTGAATTTCCGGACTTACCATTTTTGGCGCATGCAAGCCGTATCTTTTTTTGTACAAATTCTGATAGCTTTGCATGACTCCGCAGAGCACTGGGGTCATCTCATGGTAGTCAACTAGGTCGAGCTGAAAATCTCAGACAATTTTTTTCCAGAGGTCTTTTTTGAAAAGCTAACACTGAGAATAGGACTGTTGCATGATGCAGGAGAGGATGAGCAGGATGGTAGGCTTTCGATTTCCATGGAAGATGATGATTTGTTGGAGGATTGGGGGGATTGGACAACTAAAAATGGAACATTTCGGTTTTAAAGGGACAGAAGGTTTTTGTGAGGCTTTTACATGAGATATCGATCTGTACAACTTCTTCTACCGTAGCTCAGCCGTTAGCGACGCTCGACCTCAAACGGTGAGTCCACAAGTTCGTGGTCTCGACTAGCTGATAAGAACCAAATCTCGAAAATTTTATTCTCTCAAATTTTTTTTCAAGTTTTCTCGCAATTTGGGTAAAGGATTTCAAACTACAACTGTATCCCCTTATCAGGTATCACTTTTTGAACTATATCTCTCATCTCCATGTATCGTTTAATGTTCCTGTTTTTATTGCATCCACCGATCAACAATCGGAATTGTCATCATTTTCTAGCGTACAGTATCTTTCTCATCAAACTGCAAAACGTGTCTACCATGTGGTGGTCATGTGGACCGTAATGTTGAAAGTATGAAACATTTTCGGCCTATCTCAGATGGGAGATTCCAAATTGGGATCGTCGGTTCCATGATAGGACCATCGGTCTCAAAGAGGACCAAACATGACGACCGTGGTCCGACCGCCAAACTGCGGTCCGACCACCCAGCCTATGGTCCGGTCCTTCCTTCAGATTATGGTCCAAAAAACAAATTGAAAGGCAAAAATGAGCTTGCGACTTTTTAAAACCTGATTTAGGCGTTGGGACTATGGTTGGAGGGATGAAACCGCTGTCCGAGGGTATTTTTTGGGGACCCATGGTTCCATCATGGGACCAGCGGTCCAAAAGACCTCTATTGTGAGATAGACCCGAATCTAACTTTCGGAGTTTTTGAAGCTAAAATGATACTGCACCGCTTCCGGTCTTCGAACTAGACCAATAACTATTCGATTCTGTTTCGATGCTCACAGATTAAAATAACATCATTATTTCATAATCCTCACCTTCCGGATTCATTCCAACATTCAAACACTTTGCATATCTGCATGATTTGCAGCTGTCACGACTGCTCATCTTTATGATGCACTCGTTCTTTTTTCGACACAAAAACTTGGAGGCAAGATTCATGGAGGTGGTTCGGCGAAAGAATGCGGCACAGGCTCTGGAAAAATAATTCGAAAAATGATACAAATTTTGGCCATATTTAGGACCATGTCTAAAAACTGATACACAAAATTTGACTCACTTGCACGCGATGGCTCCAAAATGGTAGCCATCACCAAGTTGATGGCACACACTACAAAATTTTCGCTCCCTGGATACAATCATTGTGTTGACCTAAAACATCCACACCGCTATTTATATAAGGTGATGACAGTAGTCCAAAAAACAAGATAGATAAGATAACAACCCGAGACATTATGCCTACGTGAGAAATGCAAATTGAAATGGTGGAATTTAGAGGAATCATGCAAAATGTTATGGGTGAGGGGGAAGGGGGGTGTTTCCCTTGCCGTAGATAGAAAAAGATGACAATTCGTTCGGCGAGAGATACGGGGAAGTGGAGGGTTGAGGGAAGTTAGAGAGCGTACTAATCACGTACGCGTCGGTCGTTCGGGGTTGCCAGCTGATCTTTTGACTCTGGAGGAAGAGGGAAGAGAAAGGAAAAGTGAATGGGTATGTGTGTTTTGTTGATAGACACTTGGAGAGGGTGGGAGGTAAGAAAATGTTCATTGAACGTTTCTTGTGTACCTTGTAGGTATCTTTTTTGTATGATGTAATCTTTCAGAATAAAATATAACATCTTTTATTGCACAATTTGGAATGGTCAGTTCCACTAGTCACCCGCTGGTCTGTCTTGAAAGGCAAAGAAGTAAGTCATGAAAGAGAAAATAATAAATTAGCAGATTCTGCAAGTGGTAGCACATCTGGCTCTGCGTTGAGCGGCGGTGTAGAAGGTGTTGGTGCAGAATCCGTTGGCGGCCCAGGCGGCGCATTGAGTGGTGGTATCAGCGATGTAAGATGTGCAGGTTCCGGAAGATCCAGTAGAGGTGACGGTTCCAGAAGCAGCAGTGGTGGATGGACATCTTCCACAGGTTCTTTGACAGTAGCTGTTCACGAAGTCTTGCATGCCGACAGTTTGGCAAATGGAGAGATCGTTGGCACAGTTGGTGACGGCGTCGACGCATCCTCCTTGGTTACAGAATCCGCAGGCGGATGGGCAGTCGGTGGCGATGATGGTTCTCCAGGTGACGGAGTCGCATTGAGACTTGGTGATGGTGGCACAGTTGAGACGTGGGACTGAAAAAGTTGGATACAAATGATTTTTGGATTAGTCACACTCACAGGCAACATTAGCGCAGTTGTAGGCGTCAGTCTGGCAACAGAATCCGCAGGTCTTGGCGCAGTTAGCAAGAGCGGCTTGCTTCATATCTGGAACCACAGCAGCTGGGGTGGCAGTAGCGGTGGTATAACAGGCATATGCTCTTTCAGCATCATTTCCAGCAGCTGGGTAGAGGGTGTCTGGAGCAGCATAGAGAACAGCGCAAGATGCATCGGAGATAGCGTTGTCACAGGCAACAGCGGCTGGGGTGTACACAAACTGAAATTTTGAAAATTTAAATTTGCTTGGTCACAATTAGGTTCTTACCGCGGTTCCGTTATAGCTGGTACAATTCAAGTCACCACCAATAACGGCGGAGACTTCTGGAGCCAAGAATGAGGCGAGAAGGACCGAAACGAGGGCGAACATTGTTGGAATTGATAGAAGAATTGATGGATGATCGAATTCTTGGATGATTGTTACCACGAACCGATTCTCATTTTATACCTTTTCCCCTATTTGAACACCTGTTTTAGGATTCGAAACGTTCAATCCATTGTTTCCATTCTTTTTTCTCGTTTTTCTACAATGTGCAAACATGGTGTATGTTGCTAGTACTTTTACAAAAATCATCGAGACTGCGAGTCACCCTTTATTAGTTCAGTTTTTTTCATGGAAGCAGTGGTCAAGTACTTTATGTAAGTTAAGGTGGCAATAGGATAGCTTTCTTCTCCCAAAAAAAAAACACACACACACACCCAATAAGAAACATTTATTCAGCACAGAATTGGTCAGGTCCCGTTCAGCAAAAATAAGTTAGAAGAAATTTAAAAAATTAGCAAATCTTGCAAGTTGAAGCACAGTAGGATTTGCGTTGAGCCGAGGTGTAGAAGGTGTTGGTGCAGAATCCATTGGCTGCCCAATCAGCGCAATGAGAAGAGCTATCAGCATTGTAAGATGTGCAGGTTGAGGAGGAAGGAGATGCAGTAGTGGTAGATGAGGAGGTGGTAGAGGATGGGCATCTTCCACAGGTTCTTTGGCAGTAGGTGTTAACAAAGTCTTGCATTCCAACAGTGGTACAAATGGAGATGTCTGTGGCGCAATCGACAACAGCGTCCACGCATCCTCCCTCGTTGCAGAATCCGCAGGCAGATGGGCAGTCAGTAGCGATGATGGATCTCCAGATGACAGAGTTGCATTGAGCGGTGGTGATTGTGGAGCAGTCGAGGCGAGGGTCTAAAAGTGTGGGAAATATGAGTTGGGTAAGATAGCTTTTAGCAGAGGTGTATATAGGAGATTCAAAATAAGGTTATCAAAAACTGGATTTTGACTGAATATAGGCGTATTCTAGAATTAGCGTAGTCCTACTTGTTCCTTTCGTATAACCTACCGTAAAACCTATATTGGAAGTACTAACTTAACGGTGACTCATATTTTTGAAAAGTTTAGCTTTAGTTTTTTAAAATTTTAATCTTTTTACATAGACGTTAAGCTAGCTAGGTTTAACCCTAGCTAGGGTCGAGCTTGTAACTATTTAAAACTTACAGGCAACATTAGCGCAACTGTACGCATCAGTCTGGCAACACAATCCACATGTTTTGGCACACGTATCCAAAGCGGCCGTCTTCATGTCTTGAACAATAGCAGCTGGGGTGGCAGTGGCTGTGGTATAACAAGCCAATGGTCTTTGAGCATCAGTTCCCGCAGATGGGTATCCAGCGGTGGTGTCGGGATCGACGTAGAGAACTTCACAAGCGGCATCGGAAATGGTGTTGGAGCAGGCGACAGCAGCAGGGGTGTAGACGAACTGAAAAGAAGGTGATTTGGGGAATGAAGGAAAATTTAGGCTGGGTTTGCTTACAAGTTTTATCCAAGCTAGCAGCTAAAACTTGAATATTAAAATTATCTAGGCACGTACCGATGTTCCATTGTAAGTGGTACAATTCAAGTCACCGGTGATAGCAGCATTAGCTGTAAATGGGACCAAAAGGAAGGAGAAGATGAAGAGCATGTTTAATGGATGCTATGACTTTATCCCCAAAACTTTGTACGCTATATATATCCCGACTGTCCTCATTATGTCACTGATCAGTAAAACAGATATTGTCCTGGATAAATTTTGTTGTGAATTTTTTTGTACCAGAACATGTAACAAAGATTCTTTTGTATACAAACAAAACAATGAGTATTCCATGAAAGGATGCGCAGGCGATTGGTCACTTTTGATGCTGAACTCTGTAAGGTAATTTGGTGGAAAGCTGAGCCAATTTTCTAATCCCTGGAGGATAGACGACGTGAAGTATAAAAGAGTTGTTTTCCTGCCAAAATGTATCAACTTGTACTTTACAACATGCTCTTCCTCTTCTCTTTCCTTTTGGTCTTCTTCTCAGCTAATGCAGCAATCAGTGGAGATCTGAACTGCACCACTTACAACGGAACCTCAGTGAGTTTTCATTTATACCATCTCCCTCTAAAAATTATCTCTTCCAGTTCGTGTACACCCCAGCGGCTGTCGCCTGCTCGAACCTCATTTCCGATGCCGCTTGCGAAGTTCTCTACGTCGATCCAGACACCACCGCTGGATACCCATCTGCTGGAACTGATGCTGAACGTCCATTGGCTTGTTATACGACCGCCACTACCACCCCAGCTGCTGTTGTTCAAGATATGAAGACCGCCGCTTTGGATACTTGTCCAAAGACATGTGGATTGTGTTGTCAGACTGATGCTTATAACTGCGCTAACGTTGCATGTAAGTTATAGTTACAAACTTAATCATATTGTAGTTATAAACTTAAAAGCTTAAACCCAGCGAAGTTATAAGCGTTAAGCTAGTTACAAGCCCTAAACTAGCGTAGTTACAAGACTTAAGCTAAAGAATATGTCATACGTTTATACGCATTTAAGAGTTGACTTGTGTTTATCTAATCAGACCAATAATTCGCGGGAAAACTGACTCAAATAGTTGGGACGCCGTTTCAAGAACCATCCAATCCCAAGACTTCGTCAACTTTCAGACCCTCGCCTCGACTGCTCCACAATCACCACCGCCCAATGCAACTCTATCATCTGGAGATCCATCATCGCTACTGACTGTCCATCTGCCTGCGGATTCTGTAACGAGGGAGGATGTGTTGACGCTGTTGTCGATTGCGCCACAGATATCTCGATTTGTACCACTGTTGGAATGCAAGACTTTGTTAACACGTACTGCCAAAGAACCTGTGGAAGATGCCCATCCTCGACAACCTACTCATCTACCACTACTGCATCTTCTTCCTCCTCAACCTGCACATCTTACAATGCTGATAGCTCTTCTCATTGCGCTGACTGGGCAGCCAATGGATTCTGCACCAACACCTTCTACACCTCGGCTCAACGCAAATCCTACTGTGCTTCAACTTGCAAGATTTGCTGATTTTTTTAATTTCTTCTAACTTATTTTTGCTGAACGGGACCTGACCAATTCTGTGCTAAATAAAATGATTGAACGCTTATTGAATTTGCGTTTTTTTTGGCGAAAAATGATAGCTATCCTGCGTTATTACCAGCTTGACAAACAAAGAGCAACATGAAATGACCAGTTAAAATGGACACAGCTAAAGCATTATTGCTTAAAATCAGAGAAAATTTTAAAAGGGATTTTGAATGGATGAAACACAAACAGTTTCAGAATCCGATTAAAAATTGGTGTTGATCATTAGACAAAGAAAATTTAGATCTGTAGAAAGTTCCAAAAAAAGGTGTGGATCTTTTCAGGAAATACGACGAAATATATAATTTGAAATCGGGGAACCACAATCCCAAACACCAATTTTGAGTATTTTTTTTTAATGGAATCACCGTAAAACCTGTAATAGAAGAGCCCTCATACTGTCAACTTTGAGCTTAGTTATCTCAGTTCCTATGGAAGATACCAAAAATTGTTAACTGATTAACTGCTTATCACAATATCACAAAAATTCCATCATTCGACACATATTGCTATATCGCAAGGAACTAAGAAAAATTGGCTCGAAATTAAGAGTCATTCCATTAGAGGTTTTACGGTATTGGTTTTATAGAAAAATTTTTTAAAACGACTAAAACCCTGACTAAATTCTACGACTACTTCTAAATTTAGATTTTAATCTAGATAATCTTCGAACTCTTCTTTCTATTCTCTTTTTTATTGCCAAAACACACATATGCCACCCATATACGACCTGCCATGACCCACTAAGCTAATAATGACTTCCAGTTGTTCCTATCCTCTGAATCTTCTTCTACTCCAAAAGCCAAAAGCAAACACAACCATTTTTGTTCCAGAGATTTTCTGTTCTGATCGATTTGCTCTTTCTTTGTCCCCAATTCCAGACACATCGCTATTAGTGCAAAAAGAAAAAGGGTGTGAGGACAGGCAAGCTGACCAAATAGATTGGTCGTAGTATAAAAGGAAATTGTTTCGGTGGATGAAAAGTATCGAACACATTTTTATAAATCATCAACTACCCCTTCTAAAAATGTTCGCTCTTGTTTCACTTCTCCTGGCTTCATTCTTGGCTCCAGAAGTCTCCGCTGTTATCGGTGGTGACTTAAATTGTACAAGCTATAACGGAACCGCGGTACTAACCCTAATTGTGATCTAGCAATTTTAAAATTCCAAAATTCCAGTTTGTGTACACCCCAGCCGCTGTTGCCTGTGACAACGCTATCTCCGATGCATCTTGCGCTGTTCTCTATGCTGCTCCAGACACCCTCTACCCAGCTGCTGGAAATGATGCTGAAAGAGCATATGCCTGTTATACCACCGCTACTGCCACCCCAGCTGCTGTGGTTCCAGATATGAAGCAAGCCGCTCTTGCTAACTGCGCCAAGACCTGCGGATTCTGTTGCCAGACTGACGCCTACAACTGCGCTAATGTTGCCTGTGAGTGTGACTAATCCAAAAATCATTTGTATCCAACTTTTTCAGTCCCACGTCTCAACTGTGCCACTATCACCAAGTCTCAATGCGACTCCGTCACCTGGAGAACCATCATCGCCACCGATTGCCCATCCGCCTGCGGGTTCTGTAACCAAGGAGGATGCGTCGACGCGGTCACGAACTGTGCCAACGATCTCTCCATCTGTCAAACTGTCGGCATGCAAGACTTCGTGAACAGCTACTGTCAAAGAACCTGTGGAAGATGTCCATCCACCACGGCTGCTTCTGGAACCGTCACCTCTACTGGATCTTCCGGAACCTGCACATCTTACACCGCCGACACCACCACCCAATGCACCGCCTGGGCTGCCAATGGATTCTGCACCAACACCTTCTACACCGCCGCTCAACGCAAGGCCAGATGTGCTACCACTTGCAAGCTTTGCTAATTATTTCATTTCTTTGACAAAACTACTTCCCCCAATTTTTTATACTGCACTTCCCCCAAGACAAACGACCTCAGGTGACTTATGGAACTGACCATTCCTACTAGTACATGCATATAGGCTTTTGAAATTTTGTACATTTTTTCAATAAACTGTATGGAATTGAAGATTTTGATTTTGCAAGAAAGGCTAACCTCAATGATGGTATTCGCCGAAGAGTCCTTTATTGTGAGCTGTCATATTTGAGCACCTGTAAAATTAGTATTAGAAAATTCTTTTAAAAAAATACTTTTTTTCTAATTGCGGTAAAAAGGGGGAAATAAGAATTTATATGAATAGGACCAAAGTGTGGGGATCGTTACAGGATCTACAGTAATCCTCGGTATCCTGAAATAAAAAAGTTTCTAAACCAAATAATACCGTAAAACCAGGAGAAGCCCGTCCTGAATTTGACTTTGAACCAACTTTTCTCGATTGCTGTCAAAGATATAAAAAAAGTTGTCAACTGATAAATTGTTTATCGTAATATCACAATTATTTTATCAGTTGGTACTTTTTTGATATCTTGCATAGGATCCACAAAAAATTGTCCCAAACTTGACAGTTTGAGAGCCCTTCTTTTACAGGTTTTTTCTTATAAACCGAAATAAATTGAGTCAAAATATGTTGTTCCAGGTTTTACAGTTATTTTTATCTCAAAACCGAAAAAGGTCTTCAAATAAATATAATCTAGATAGGTCCTAAAATTTAGAAACTGGATTGAATATGAATATAATTCAAAATTTGAATATTCGGTAGTACAGATTTGAACGGAAAACTCGATATGTCTATTTCTGGACCTACTGGTATCCTTCTAATAGAATGAACCCCTTAATTCATAATTGTAAAGTTCCGGGCCGGGTCTGGAGAAATCTTCAAGGCCCGGGCACGGCATTGAAGGCCCTGCATCAAAAAACCTATTTTTTGAGCCAAATTTTAAGCTCTTAATATAATTTTTTCCAATTTTTTTTTTTGGATTGTTTGTCTGTTTTATCAACAAAAAAAAATCGGAAAAATCGAAAAAAAATGTTTGATCGAAAAAAATCACATAAAGGTTCCCCCCTGATGGGTTTTTTGAAATTTTCAAAACTTGTGAAATGACGGGCCCGCGGACCGGGTCGGGCCTCCGAAATTCGGAAAAAAGCCCGGGCCGGCCCGGCCTCTTACAACTATGCCTTAGTTTCAATCTTTGAGACTGTTTATCTTAGTTCCTATGAGAGATAAAAAGCATATGTCACCTGAGAAATTATTCATCATAACATCACCAACACTTTAAATGTATCAGTTTATAAATTTTTATATCTCTCATAGTTACCGAGATAATTGAGCTAACATTATAAAAATTTACTTATAGGGTGGGCTGATATTAGAGCACATACAGTAATAGGAACAGGAAACTCAATGTGACTGTTTCTGGACTTAACTAACACTTCGATTTTATTTTTAAGTACAGACAAAAAACTCAAGACCAAAATTTTCACACCACCGTCATCTGATGGGGACATAATCCAAAATGAGCCTCCTCTTCTGAATATTCCGCGCGCAAAAAAGCTGCGTCAATAACTATGCCTAACACCCTCCACGCATTTTACTAGACTCTCCCACGAGACGACAGATCAAATGCATTGTTTCAATGATGAAAACCTATTCATGTGATACAGTTTGCAACTGTACAAACGGTCGAAAGATGAATTATTTCTATCTGGATATGCACGAGTTTCATTGTAAATCCAGAGTAACAATGGAGGATTAACAGTTGTGCAAATTCGGGACCACCCGGTATAAAAGCCTCAGGATTAGCACTTTGAAACCATCAGCAGCTACTGGTTTTCCAATAATCTCAACTAGCAACAAAAAAAATGTTTGCCCTAGTTTCAATTCTCTTCGCCTCTTTCTTGGCTCCTGAAATCTCTGCGGTTATCGGTGGTGACTTGAATTGTACCGTCTACAATGGAACATTTGTGAGACTTTAAGAGTATGGTTTCAATCTTTGACGCCTTGAGAATTTCAGTTCGTGTGGACTCCAGCCGCCGTTCAATGCCAGAACACCATTGCCGACTCTTCATGCGCTATCCTTTACCCAACCACTGATACGCTAGGATTCCCAGCAGCTGGAAACAACGCTGGAAGACCATTGGCCTGCTATACAACCGCCACTGCCACACCAGCCGCTGTTGTTCCAGACATGAAGACTGCTGCCTTGGCAAACTGCCCCAAGACTTGCGGATATTGCTGCAACACTGATGCCTACAGCTGCAAAAACGCTGACTGTAAGGGATACAGCGCCTTCTTCTGATTTCAAAGCTTTTTTTCAGTCCCACGTCTCAACTGTGCCACTATCACCAACACCCAATGCAACTCGCCAGCCTGGAGAACCATCATCGCTTCCGATTGCCCATCCGCCTGCGGATTCTGCGGACAGGGAGGATGCGTCGACGCTGTCACCAACTGCGGAAACGATCTGTCCATCTGTCAGAACATCGGAATGCAAGACTTCGTCAACAACTACTGTCAAAAGTCCTGCAACCGTTGCCCATCCACCACCACATCTGCATACGGAGGAGTTACCGGAGGATCGTGCTCGTCTTACATCGCTGACACCACCACTCAATGCGCCGCCTGGGCTAGCAACGGATTCTGCACCAACAACTTCTACACTTACGCTCAACGTAGGCAGAGATGCGCCACCACTTGCAGACTCTGCTAAGAAGTATTTAATGGTAAACTTTGACCTAATTTCTTTCAAGACATCGACATACTTACTTTATTGTTATTATCTTTTGGAACTGACCATTCCAAAATGTGACTAGTGAATAAAATATTAATATCCAAAAATTGGATTTTCAAGTTGATAAATACCGTAAAACCTGTACAATTAGAGAGGCCCCTGTAATAGAAGTGCCCTCCGGAAACACTTTGGAACAAAACATATGAGGGTCAGCCTTGCTAATATAAATTTCACAATATTTGGATGAATTTTTCAAAATAATTATATTCAAAGAATGTGATGTCAAAGAGAAAGTATGACTAATTTATTTTCTCAAATAGTGGGACACTTTGAACTTAATTATCAGGGTTCCTATGAGAGATACCAAAAAATTGTCAACTGATAAAATATGAGTGATATTATGATAAACTTTCTATCAGTTGATCACTTTTCAATAACTTTCAAAGGAACCGAGATAATTGAGCCCAAAGTGCAGAGCTTCTATCAGAGCAGAAACGTTAATTCAGAAAAATGATTCAAAATGATTCTAAAATAAAAATGAGAATCAAAATGTTCTCGATGTTTTGACCAACCAAATGGACAATCGATCCTTATATAGTTAAGCTGTACTAATAATTTTTACATCCTCCCCATGAATCATTTTGCACTATACATGAAACTGTTCCATTGTTACACAATTTGCACCTGTACAAATCGTTTTGAGCCAAAAAAACTAGAGACATGCAGTTGTACAAAGAATTTCTGGCTGGGTATAAAAAGACCGAAAAACTCAGAATCAAATATTCAAGTTTTAGCTTGCAATTAGAAACCATGATTGCATTCGTTTCAATTCTCCTAGCTTCATTCTTGGCTCCAGAAGTTTTTGCAGTGATTGGTGGAGATTTGAATTGCACCAGCTATAACGGAACCGCGGTGAGTAACACTGATTGACTAACGAGTAAGCTTATAATCTTTCAGTTCGTGTACACTCCAGCCGCTGTGGCCTGCTCCAACGCCATCTCCGATGCATCTTGCGCAGTTCTCTATGCTGCTCCAAACACTCTCTACCCAGCTGCTGGAAACGATGCTCAAAGAGCTCATGCCTGTTATACCACTGCTACAGCCACTCCAGCTGCTATTGTCTTGGATATGAAACAAGCAGCACTTGCTAACTGTGCCAAGACTTGTGGATTCTGCTGCCAAACTGACGCCTACAGTTGCAGTAACGCTGTTTGTGAGTTACCAAGAGTTTTACGGTTGTTAAGTCTGATGTAGGAATAGTGGAAGAGAAGAAATTAAAAGTTGTTTCTAACTTTCTTAATGATACCTTCAGTTTATCCCCCGTTGCTAAAAAGACCCCAACTTCCAGACCCACGCCTCAACTGCGCCACCGTCACTCTCTCTCAATGCAACTCTGTCGCCTGGCGAACCATCATCGCTCAAGACTGCCCAGCTTCCTGTGGATTCTGTCTCTCCGGAGGATGTGTTGACGCCGTCACCAACTGCGGTAACGACCTCTCCATCTGCACCACCGTCGGCATGCAAGACTTCGTCAACACCTACTGCCAAAGAACCTGTGGAAGATGCCCATCTAGCACCACTTCTGCTTCTTCTGGAACTGCCACTACCACGGTGACATCAACTTGCTCATCTTATATTGCCGACTCATCGACTAACTGTGCTAACTGGTCCAGAAACGGCTTCTGCACCAACACCTTCTACACACTTGCTCAACGTAGAGCCAGATGTGCCACCACTTGCAGAATTTGTTAATTAACGATAATTTACTATTGATAATTTATTTGATCCATTGTTCTTTCAAGGCTTTCACGCATCGGGTGACTGACTGGAACTGACCATTCCAAGCTGTGCAATAAATATGTTCAATGTTTTATCTGGATAATTATAAACCACATTCTAAAGCATTATTTGCTGTTATAGAAGCTAACCGTATACTTGCACATTGAGCTGAATTATCTCAGTTCCTATGAGAGATATGAAAACTTTGTCAACTGATAAAAAATTAATAACATTACGATAAACATTTTGTCAGTTGAAAATTTTATGATATCGATTAAAGGAACCAATATAAATAAAATCAAAATTCACGTATAGGATGGGCTTCTATGAGAGCGGATACCGTAATCTCGATCACCTAACATAGTTTTATACTGAATTTGAATTGATTTTATGCGTTGATTACTGAATATCAAGACATTTCTAAGATACAGCAGGCACATTTGGATTCTGCCCACCCGGTACCGTCCAAAAATAGGAGACTAGTTCTAGTCAAAAAAAAAAGAAAATATTACTCGATTGACATAATCAATTGGAATTAGATCAGAGCAAAAACACCTTAAACCTTTAATAGAAGAACCCTTAGCTGTTATCGTTCAGCTCGTCTAGCTAATTTTCCGTAAAAGGTATAAGAAAGTTGTCAACTGATAAATTCTTTATCATTATATCAGAAGTGTTTTGTCAGTTGACGCATTTTTGATACTTTGCATAGGAATTGAGGTACTCGAGGTCAAAGTTGACAGTGCGGTTATATACAGCGGCGAGAAGTGGTGAGGATAATTTTTTCGAACATTCATAACTTTGTTCAAAATAGCTCAATCGACTTGAAAATTTGCATGAGAATAGCTGTAAAATCCAAAAACATAAAAATTTGTTTTTTGAAAATTTCTCACTTTCAGAATTTCCAGAGCAATTTCAGATGTAACAGTGGTCCGAGAATCCAAAAAAAACTTTTTTTTCAGATTTTTTTCTTAAATGTCAAATGATTCTCAGTGTTCAAATATGCACCAAAAACGTTTTGAAGAGTTTTGGAAGCCGGGCTCTCGAGTTATGGTGCTCAGAGCACAAAAGGTGTGTATGTCGGCATTTTTGCCATAACTCAGCTGAAAATGTATTTTTGATGCTCAAAATCTCACAAATTATGTGTTTTAAGTTGTTCATCAGTTTTAAGTTAAAAGTTTTTTAATTGTAGAACAATGTTTTCATTTTTTTCACCTCTAGGGAAAACTTCTAAAATCTAAAAATGAGAAAAAATTGTACAATTGAAAAACAACTTTTGACATAAAACTGATAAACAACTCAAAACACATCATCTGTGAAATCTTGAGCATCAAAACTACATTTTCAGCTGAGTTATGGCGAAAATGCCGACACATACCTTTTGTGCTCCGACTTTCAAAACTCTTCAAATTTTTTCGGTGCATATTTGGACACTGAGAATCAATTGACATTTAAAAAAAAGCCAGAAAAAATTCTGAAAACAAGTTTTTTTTAGATTCTCGGACCACTGTTACATCTGAAACTTCTCTGAAAATTCTGAAAATGGGAAATTTTCAAAAACCCGATTTTTATGCTTTTCGATTTTACAGCTATTCTCGTGCAAAATTTCAACTTCTCGCCACTGTAAATCAGAAACGTTCATTTGAATTGCAAAATAAAATTTTTTATGGGTTTTCAAAATCTAAACAGCAATTGAATTGGTCAATTTTTTGGCTTCTCAACTGTTTATTCTGACACCTTATTGCATTTGTTCAAACAAAACTGTACAAAACAAAATCCTATTAGTTTAAACGGTAAACAAGCTAATCTAGCAAATTAACAAATTTCGAAAAGTTCTTAAACGGGTTTCCAAATCTTTCCACAGTTTCATGCAAGAGTCTACATGTACCAACAAACTACAGAAGCTCTGAAGCAACATTGTCTGGCGCGGAAAAAATTGCGGAGGAGACAAAACATTGTATTCTTTTGCACCGAGAATCTCATCCATTGTTTTCAAGCGCAAAATGTGCATCTGTTCAAACGAGAACATTGGAAAATGATAATTTTCGTGCGAAATATCATGTAAACTGCTAAACGCTACATTGCAGATGTGCAAAGACTGAAAAAATGTACTGAGTGGGTATAAAAGCGGAATTCGTTTTGAAGAATATATCAATCCAGCGTTTGGTTTTGCCTGGTGAGAAAAGCACAATGATTTCTTTGGTGTCAATTCTCATTGCTTCATTCTTGGCTCCAGAAGTCAGCGCCGTGATTGGTGGAGACTTGAATTGTACCAGTTATAACGGAACCGCGGTGAGTACAACAGACTGACTAACGAGTAAGCTTATAATCTTTCAGTTCGTCTACACACCAGCCGCCGTAGCTTGCTCGAACACTATTTCTGATGCCTCTTGCGCGGTTCTTTATGCGGCTCCAAACACCTCTACCCAGCAGCCGGAAATGATGCTCAAAGAGCTCATGCCTGTTACACAACCGCCACTGCAACCCCAGCCGCCTTCGTCGCTGATATGAAAACAGCAGCACTTACTAACTGCCCAAAGACCTGCGGATTCTGCTGTCAAACTGACGCCTACAATTGTAGAAATGCTAATTGTGAGTCTCAATGTCTTATTCTAATCTGAAGCTCAAATTTCAGATCCACGTCTCAACTGCGCCACCATCACTCTCTCCCAATGCAACTCTGTCGCCTGGAGAACCATCATCGCTCAGGACTGTCCATCGTCTTGTGGATTCTGTCTCTCCGGAGGATGCGTCGACGCCGTCACCAACTGCGGAACCGATCTCTCAATCTGCCAGAACATCGGAATGCAAGACTTCGTCAACCAATACTGTCAAAAGACCTGCGGAAGATGCGCATCCAGCACAACATCATCAAGCTCGGTGACCGTTACATCTGGCACATGCACGTCTTACATTGCCGACACCACCACTCAATGTGCCGCATGGGCTACCAATGGATTCTGCACCAACACCTTCTACACCTTGGCTCAACGCAGAGCCAGATGTGCTACCACTTGCAGAATTTGCTAGACAAGAGGACAATAGACAGACCACCCTATTCTTTCAGACAATTGTATACTTATATTTATTGTTGGAACTGACCACTCCAAATGTGACTAGTGAATATGTGTACTAATAAATTTAGTTCTCAAATGTTGTTTTTTAAAGGTGGGGGGACAGGAGATTTTACGGGGGATTTTTGGGGCCAGAGTATGCATTCTACCGTCACGGTGTACAACGCTTAATGTCACTCTGCGTACAGCTGTCGCCCTCGCCTTTATGTATGCAATCGGGCAGCGACTTTCTCTTTGCACGCGTAGCTCAGTCGGTAGCGGCGCCGCACCTTCAATACTTGTCTCGACAAGTTCAACTCCTTGAGGAGCATATTTAAACGGGATTTCGACAACATTATTTTTCTCATGTCCCCCCACCTTTAATTTCGAAAGTTGCATTGTAGCATCAGCACGGTCTTCCAATTTAATTGAAAACTAGAGAAAAATGTCTCTGCGTCTCTTCATCTCTCACGCTATTTTATCTCAGTACAATTTTTCACAGATTTGATTGGAAAACTGGATGAACAGCTAAGAAGATCTCAAAAACGTTCAAAGATGGATATTTTTAGAAAATTTACTTAAGGGTGATAGAAATCATATCCGAGATTATCTGTAAGAAGTTTCAAGACTTGTCTCAAACTATCAAGCAACAAATGAAGCTTTGAAAAACTTTTTTGGATTTCCCGAGTTTTTAAGCAACTCTTCTTGTTCTATGAGCAAATTAAGTTACTGTCCTGTTAGAAAACATAGGAAATTTCATATTTGATTGCTTTTTGCAAAAAAGACAACTTTTAACCAGATGAAAATTGCCTCCAAAGTCCAAAATCACTCAATGTACTACTGTTTGATCCCCTAACACCGGAACAAAGACGGAAATCAAAAATCGAAGACGAAGGAATTGTAGAACAATCCATTACAAAACTTTTGGTTTATTGATCATTATGATTGGTTATAAACTCGCAAAGTTATGCATAGTACAAATTTCAGTACAAAATTCCCAAAAACCCCCGATTTTTGACACTCTTTCAAGATTTTCAAAAAAATGAGGACCTAAATCAAAATTTGAAAACAAAGGAATTGTTGCAAATGTCTCTGCGGTATTGATGACGTTTATATTTTTTTGATTCCGTGAGAACCAGATGGAGTTATGTACGGTTGAATGAAACCGGTTTTTATCAAGTCAGTGCTCATTAATTCATAACTCTGCTCAAAATGTTCCAATTTTTATAAAATTTTGTGCAGCTGACAGCTGAAGTTTTCAGTAATACAACAAACAATTTTTCTTCTGAAAAAAAGCTCAAGTTTGTACTTTTTTTGTGATTTCCTTGACTCTAGTGATAAGTGTCTATTAGTCAAAAAGAAGAGAGAAGGGGGGAGGCGCGTGAAAAAATAAAATTTAGCTAGAGTGCAGACAGCGAGAGAACTATTCCAAAAATTTTCACTCTGGGAGACCGTGCATCAGTCCAAATATGACGTTCTGGTTGTCTTAGGTTCAGAAAACAGTCAGATCTTTATATTGAAAAAAAACAGACTTTGGTTCACCCAGGATAATTGAAAAAGTTCGACCTATTTATAGTTGACCAAATTAGTTTCTTACTCTGTCGTCGCCAGCAAATTCAGGTTGGAACTAGGTCAGATTATGGCGCGTCCAAAGTTCCCAAATCTGGGATTTCTGAGCCCAGAAAGTAGTCCAAAGTGACGCCCAGATTCCCAAGATTTGCAATTGAATAAAATTTTAACCAGTGCGACAATGTAATTTTTCGTTGCATCAAAATGTGCAGAAAATCATGTAGATTCACATAAAAATAAAGAAAAAACTCGAAAAAAATTCCTTCATTGAGAAAAACGGCATCGAAAAAAGACTTTTTTTCGGATAAGAGACCTGGCGTTTTTCTCAATGAAGGAATTTTTTTCGAGTTGTTTCTTTATTTTTATGTGAATCTAAATGATGTTCTGCACATTTTGATGCAACGAAAAATTACATTGTCGCACTGGTTAAAATATTGCCTAATTGGTAATCTTGGGAATCTGAGCGTCACTTTGGACTACTTTCTGGGCCCAGAAATCCCAGATTTGGGAACTTTGGACGCGCCATTACGGATAAGACAGATATGAACCCGACCAAACCTCGAGAAACTGAAGACAAGCTTTCTACGTATTCCAAATTCAAACTTCTGTTAAGAATGTGTCCATGGGCCGGTATACAGCGGTTTTTGGGCAAATTCCGACAAAAACCTGTCCCTTATCCGTTCAAAGCCCAAGCCATTTCTGGTAACTAAAGTCATTTGAAAAATTCAAAGCGAAACTTCATTCTAGGGACACAAATAGAAACAAATTACCGTATTTCCTATAATAGAAACCCACCTCTAATAGAAGCTCACTCTGGCTGTGCATTTTTCTTTTCGGTTAGGGCAGATATACTCTTTTTTGTTTGTTTTTCTGGAATGAGGTTGAAAAATAGAAGGTGGTTTAGTGATTTGGAAGCACGCATTCTTAAAGGGTGTAGCCCAATTTGATTAGGAGAGACAACGTGATTTTATCAGTTACAAAATGAAAGACGCTCAAGAGGAACACACTTGATAAGAACATAGTGTTCTACCGTCTTCGGATTTTAGGTGAAAGTAAATAACAGTTCGTACAAATCCATCAGAGTTACCCTGCTATTAAATGAAATACTTACCATTTCATACGCATCCAAATCCACCGACCTCTCACTAGACTGTCCGAAGGTATCAAATGAGAATGAGTCCCACAGATCGAAACGGATCAAAACGCCTTTGCCACCTGCACAAACACTGTGCACACTACAGATTCCCAAAAAATGAACACTCATACTATGCACATGAGCACGCCTGTTGTTCAAATGTAACGTTTTGAAACGATTTTCACAGACAGTTGAGCAAAGAAAGACCTTTGTGCTTTTCAAAAACGGTTGGAGTATAAAAGGGAATTTTCAATTTTGAGAAAGTATCCAGAAATGTCTTTCACTTCTATCCTCCTCACTATCCTTTCTGCTTCCATCCTTTTCAATGGTGCTTCTTCCGCAATCGTGGTGGATCTGAATTGCACTACCTATACCGCTGGAGCATTCGCCTGGACCCCGGCTGCTGTGGCGTGTGAGGACGCTATCGCTACTGCTTCTTGTCAAGCACTCTACACTGAAACGGAAGATGACGCTGGATGGCCAACCGCCGGAGGTGCTGAAGCCAGACCATTCTTCTGCTACGCAACTGAAGCTGATGCTGCTGCTCCAATGGTTCAAGATATGAAGACTGCTTCGATTGCCAACTGCCCAAAGACTTGTGGATACTGTTGCCAGACTGACGCCTACAACTGCCCAAATGTTCAATGTGAGATTTTCACTATATGTTATATAAATTCCGAGTTCCAATCATATATTAATTTCAGTCCCACGCCTCAACTGCAACACCATCACCCGCACCCAATGCAACACTGTCGCCTGGAGAACAATCATCGCTGAGGATTGCCCATCCGCCTGTGGATTCTGCGGACAAGGAGGATGCGTCGACGCCGTCACCAACTGCGGGAATGATATCTCCGTGTGTAACACCGTTGGTATGCAAGACTTCGTGAACCAATACTGCCAGAAGACCTGTCAAAGATGCCCATCCACCACTGCTGCTTCTGGAACCGTAACCTCTACTGGAGCGTCCACTGGAACCTGCACATCTTACATCGCTGACACCACCACTCAGTGCACCGCTTGGGCCGCCAACGGATTCTGCACCAACACCTTCTACACCGCCGCTCAACGTAGAGCCAGATGTGCCACCACTTGCAGAATCTGCTAATTTCTCATTGACCAACCCTGACTCTTTCACAACTGACACACATTTACTTATGTAATTTATTTATACGGACCTGACCAGTCCAGTTGTATAATGAAGTGACTAGTACAATATATGAATTCGTAATTTGCAATCTAGATAATTCCAAGGAAAAGGGGGTTCAAAAAAAAAGAGAATCGTTCGATAGTAATTCTTCAAAAAATGCTGGTAAAGCTACATTTTCTACCAACAAATTTAAGCTGAATAAACATTGATTCAAAAAGATCATGTCCACATTACAAATAGAGAATTGACCACAAGTGAAAAGATTGTATCCGGGAAAAATCACAAATATAAATTTAAAATTTTGCAATAGCCTAATAGACGAACTGCACTGTACAAACTGCACAAACTGAACTGCATGAACTTCTGTTAAAGGTTTCGCTTTTATGATTTTAAGCAGGTGGGCTTCAATTAGAGGTGGGCTTCTATTAAAGGGAATACGCTAATTGAAAGCCATCATTAGTTCAGTTGCCTGAAACCTGTATTAGTAAAGCCGGTCGTTCTATTATTCGTGGAGTAGAATGACAATTCAATCAGAGAAGCCCTTCAATTAGAGAGGGCACTCGTACTTTTTGTGCGGTCGCTTAGAAGGCCCTTCTATGTATTAAAGGGACACCGTTTTTCGGTGAACTTTTTGTTGTTTCTACTTAACGTCGATAATTTCATCATAACCTCCATAGGAGGAACTTCAATTAGTGGGGCCCTTCTATTAGGGTGTTTCATAAAAAATGTTGTTTATGGAACACCCTAATAATACAGGGTTTACAGTAGTCATGGAAGTAATATACTTTTATGAGTTTCATGTGTTTTCAGCAGAAAATATAAATAAAGTCACTGTGTTAAGACATCAGCTAGAAGTCTACATTTCGAACTACATAAACTTTATTTAAATTGTTTTTTTTGTCAGAACCTAGTCGAAAACTTCTGTTACTATCGTGTTTCACATATTGCTCTACTCTGCAGCAAAATTTGAATATACGATTTTTGAATCACTCCATATTTTTCACTAGCTTCTTCGACATTGAATTAATTCATTCACAAATTACGAATTCATATATTGTACTAGTCACTTCATTATACAACTGGATTGGTCAAGTCCGTATAAATAAATTACATAAGTAAATGTGTGTCAGTCTTGAAAGAGTCTGGGTTTGGTCAAAAAGAAATTAGCAGATTCTGCAAGTGGTGGCACATCTGGCTCTACGTTGAGCGGCGGTGTAGAAGGTGTTGGTGCAGAATCCGTTGGCGGCCCAAGCGGTGCACTGAGTGGTGGTATCAGCGATGTAAGATGTGCAGGTTCCAGTGGACGCTCCAGTAGAGGTTACGGTTCCAGAAGCAGCAGTGGTGGATGGGCATCTTTGACAGGTCTTCTGGCAGTATTGGTTCACGAAGTCTTGCATACCAACGGTGTTACACACGGAGATATCATTCCCGCAGTTGGTGACGGCGTCGACGCATCCTCCTTGTCCGCAGAATCCACAGGCGGATGGGCAATCCTCAGCGATGATTGTTCTCCAGGCGACAGAGTTGCATTGGGTGCGGGTGATGGTGTTGCAGTTGAGGCGTGGGACTGAAATTAATATATGATTGGAACTCGGAATCTATATAACATATAGCGAAAATCTCACATTGAACATTTGGGCAGTTGTAGGCGTCAGTCTGGCAACAGTATCCACAAGTCTTTGGGCAGTTGGCAATCGAAGCAGTCTTCATATCTTGAACCATTGGAGCAGCAGCATCAGCTTCAGTTGCGTAGCAGAAGAATGGTCTGGCTTCAGCACCTCCGGCGGTTGGCCATCCAGCGTCATCTTCCGTTTCAGTGTAGAGTGCTTGACAAGAAGCAGTAGCGATAGCGTCCTCACACGCCACAGCAGCTGGGGTCCAGGCGAATGCTCCAGCGGTATAGGTAGTGCAATTCAGATCCACCACGATAGCGGAAGAAGCACCATTGAAAAGGATGGAAGCAGAAAGGATAGTGAGGAGGATAGAAGTGAAAGACATTTCTGGATACTTTCTCAAAATTGGAAATTCCCTTTTATACTCCAACCGTTTTTGAAAAGCACAAAGGTCTTTCTTTGCTCAACTGTCTGTGAAAATCGTTCCTAACCGTTACATTTGAACATCAGGTGTCTAGTATGAGTCTGTTTTTCGTAGCAATCGTTTTTCGGAATCTGTAGTGTGCACAGTGTTTGTGCAGGCGGCAAAGGCGTTTTGATCCGTTCCGATCTGTGGAGCTCATTCCCATTTCATACATTCGCACAGTCTAGTGGTGGTGGATCTGGATGAGTATGAATGGTGTCATGCCCGTGCGTCATCGTCCCTAATGACGTCAAACCGTTTCTAGAAGTTTCTATGTGCTCCCGGATCCTACTGATAAGAGTCTGTATTTAATCCTCTGCTACCGACCATTCTTGGTCGGTGACTCTCCTATCTTTTGTTTTAATTGATTATGTTCCTTAAATAAATGATTCTACTCATGAAGTTAGAGTCTATAAATGAAGAATCAGAACGTCTTCCGCTACCGGCGTTCAGCCTCTTTACAATGTTAAGTGGTTATGTACTTTATTCGGAGTGGATTCTCATGCATATGTAGTTTTAAGCTTGATCATTTTTACAATGTTCACCACAGCCTATCTGTTTTTTTCTTATAGGGAGCTGATTTTTTCCTGAAACGTAGTCAACCTCATTATAAGTTTCTTAAAGCATGTTCAAATTCACCTTTAAAAATTGGAAACCACTTTTGAGAAAAAACTTAGTAGTAATACACTAGTCACGATTGGAATAGTCAGTTCCAACAATAAATAAAAGTATTCATGTATGGTCTAGCTCTAGCACTTTCTAGCAACTTCTGCAAGTGGTGGCTCATCTGGCTCTGCGCTGACTCCCCAAAACGAATTCCTCTTTTCTACCCACTCAGTACGGAAAATAGCACAATCAGTTTCAAATTTTAACAGGGCTACATCAAAGAGATTTGTAACAAAACTAAATCATAGTTGTTTGTTTCCGGCAGCTCTGTTGCTAAAATCGGGGCTCAACTTCTTCGGATTGCGTTTATGCTGGCACGGGGGTAGTCTGCCGGCAAACGGTTCCATTCCGTGGAAGGAATATTTTTGAGAGCATCTAAAACTGTCTTAAAACAAACTTGAACATATTGTGTCGCTGCATAAAAACCCCTCATCGTATTGTTATCTGACTAGTGACAAGCCATCCTTTCTCGGGGATCAGATTGGAGAAATTGGCTTGGTACTCCTGCTAAACATGTTTTGCAGTCTGAGCAGGCGCTATATATCTTTGGGATGTCTAAATTTGCTATTCAAAGTTAGATTACGAATTAGGCAGTATGATTTTCACTAAAAGTAGTATTCTTGGTACACTTGCAGAACTGGCTCCACCAAAAACAGTGGTTTTTCACCAAGTGATTCCTTCAAAACGCATGGTTTGCAAAATGTTGGCTGCCCAGAGAATCAACATACTATTAGTAGTATAGTAATGCAGGATTACAGTACCGTTTTCATTCGCTTTATACCTTCATTCTCTGGGTGAGGAAATGCCGTGTGGAAAACTATATTTTAAGGAGAGTAATAATTGGAGTGAAATACAGAAACAAGTTTTAGAGAATTCTTTCTTTGGATTTTTAGAAGTGGATATTGAAGTCCCTAAAGATAAGTGGAACTATTTTAGTGAGATGTGTCCAATCTTTGTAAATAAGGAATATGATGAAACTATCTGTGGAGATTATACATTAAATCTTTTGGAATCCTTAGAAAGAAAACCAACAAAAAGTAGAAAGTTAGTTGTTTCACTTCAAGCCAAACAAATATTAATTAAATCTACAAGACTGCGGTGGATGTTAGAACATGGTTGTGTAGTTACAAAACTCTATGGATATATTGAAGCTAAACGGAGAAGAATTTTTAAAGGTTTCATGGATTGGGTCTCAGATGAAAGAAGAAAAGGTGACGTTGACTCAAAGTATGCAATCATCTCAGAAGGTGCTAAACTTGTTAGTAATAGACAAGAGTTCGAGTCTCTCTTTTTTTTGTAATGTTTTTTTTCACTCGGGGGACGTTCGGTTAGCTGTGAACCCCAAACACAGCTTCTGCAAGGCAGATTAACTTTGAGTGTTGTGGGAAATTGATGTCGCGAACATGTGGCCAACATGTCAAGGAGTCTACCCGTCTTTCCTAGTAGACCGAGCAACACCCGTCGGTGTCCGTCTTTCCTATTAGACCGTGCAGTAGATTTCCTTCTCTGGCGTTTACCGCCTGCGCCATCTGTCCCACATTTGAAAAAGCTCTCATTGTCGAATATAAGTGTTACTGATAAGAGGGGTAGTATGGAAAATGGTGACGTATGGAGAGTGAAAAGAGGGAGAAGAGGGTTAGGGGGTTCAGCCCACCTGTCATAATAGACGTCAGCGGGATGAGGGACAGTGTTTTTTTTCTTTTGAAGTTATTCAAAGTTTTTGATGATTTTATCAAGAATTTGCCTAAAACCCTTCCATTTGGAGGGGTTTTTTAAAATGGGAAAAGTGGTATTATTTTCGTACTCGGAGTACGATTTTCGTGCTCGCCTAAAATGGGTGTTTTTCAGCTAATTGTCTTGATAATTTAAGGAAACAGAAGAGAAACTGGAGAAATATGGGGGAAAATGGAGATTTTAAAAAATGGGGGGGGGGGGGG
>NC_013488.2:3563027-3574294 GCF_000004555.2 Caenorhabditis briggsae | reverse complement strand
CCCCCCCCCCCCCCATTTTTTAAAATCTCCATTTTCCCCCATATTTCTCCAGTTTCTCTTCTGTTTCCTTAAATTATCAAGACAATTAGCTGAAAAACACCCATTTTAGGCGAGCACGAAAATCGTACTCCGAGTACGAAAATAATACCACTTTTCCCATTTTAAAAAACCCCTCCAAATGGAAGGGTTTTAGGCAAATTCTTGATAAAATCATCAAAAACTTTGAATAACTTCAAAAGAAAAAAAACACTGTCCCTCATCCCGCTGACGTCTATTATGACAGGTGGGCTGAACCCCCTAACCCTCTTCTCCCTCTTTTCACTCTCCATACGTCACCATTTTCCATACTACCCCTCTTATCAGTAACACTTATATTCGACAATGAGAGCTTTTTCAAATGTGGGACAGATGGCGCAGGCGGTAAACGCCAGAGAAGGAAATCTACTGCACGGTCTAATAGGAAAGACGGACACCGACGGGTGTTGCTCGGTCTACTAGGAAAGACGGGTAGACTCCTTGACATGTTGGCCACATGTTCGCGACATCAATTTCCCACAACACTCAAAGTTAATCTGCCTTGCAGAAGCTGTGTTTGGGGTTCACAGCTAACCGAACGTCCCCCGAGTGAAAAAAAACATTACAAAAAAAAGAGAGACTCGAACTCTTGTCTATTACTAACAAGTTTAGCACCTTCTGAGATGATTGCATACTTTGAGTCAACGTCACCTTTTCTTCTTTCATCTGAGACCCAATCCATGAAACCTTTAAAAATTCTTCTCCGTTTAGCTTCAATATATCCATAGAGTTTTGTAACTACACAACCATGTTCTAACATCCACCGCAGTCTTGTAGATTTAATTAATATTTGTTTGGCTTGAAGTGAAACAACTAACTTTCTACTTTTTGTTGGTTTTCTTTCTAAGGATTCCAAAAGATTTAATGTATAATCTCCACAGATAGTTTCATCATATTCCTTATTTACAAAGATTGGACACATCTCACTAAAATAGTTCCACTTATCTTTAGGGACTTCAATATCCACTTCTAAAAATCCAAAGAAAGAATTCTCTAAAACTTGTTTCTGTATTTCACTCCAATTATTACTCTCCTTAAAATATAGTTTTCCACACGGCATTTCCTCACCCAGAGAATGAAGGTATAAAGCGTTTGCATCGAACCCTACTATTTTCTTCACAGCTTTACCTTTTTCTGGATACGTCCATTCGGTACCGTTGTAATGAGCTCGTGTTATTTCTGTTTTATTTACTTCATGATATCTATGAAACACAATAGATGCACCACCAGTTATATTCTTTTTGAGCTTGTAGAATGCATTTTTGTTTTCTTCTCCAAACAACCAGATCATTGGATGATCCTTTTCGAATCTCAACATTGCTTTGTGTCTGTAAAACTCTTTGAACATCTTATCTGATCTAGCTTTGTTACATTTGATACAGGAAGCTACACAATTGGATTTGGCATGAGGCAGAGCATTATCAATTCTATCAAGAGACCATGTATCACTACCTAACTCTAACCAACAGTATATACAACTATGGTTCCCATTTTCTAATATTTCTCTAACACAATTAACAGTCAAATTACAAGGTGGTCTTTTTGCTTTTTCATCTTGTTGACGATAACCATCTATTCTCTTATTTATTTGTGTTTCACTTATAGGGGTATAATGCTCAATCTTCTTCGGTTTTTCTTTCAAATATTCCTCGAATCCACTAATTTGAAACTGATACAAAATATTTTCACTAAGACCTGGTAGCGAACAAGCATCTTTATACATGTCTAGCTTGAATGTGTAAAAGAATTCTTTTTGTTTCAAACAAGCTTCTAACATTGGTCTTACATCTAAGATATTATACCATTCTAATAAATCTCTAACTGTCACTAAATTTTTATCAACACAAATCTTCATCAAGTCTTCAAAGTTTTCTTGAGCCATAGAACCATTCAATGAAGAATTAAAATCTTCTATTGTCAAATTGAGTGTTAGATAATTCAGCTTATCATAGGAGTCAAACCATTCATAAGGAAACCATCCTTTTTGAACATTAACATATGCTTTGATGAAGCTTTCTAATTTAGTACCAGCAGCGACATAACTCATTTGATCTAGAAATTGAAACTGTCCTGTCTTTATAGTCTTGTATCTGTTTCCTTCTTTAATTACCATTGGGTCAATTTTATCTAGTTCTCTTCTCTTCATAATTTCTTGAATGAAAGGTGTAGATATTAAGTTTATGTCATAGAAACTACTATTAAATCCAACTATAGGAATCACTTCACAATATCGTTGCACCTTGGATTTCAATCTATCATTAGATTCTAATCGACATAATAGTGGTTGCATTTTCTCTAACATTAGTTGACTTGCTTTCGAAGCCACATCATCAAACCATTTAAACATTTCTTTCACTAGCTCATTAGGATCTTCATTTAATATAAACTTATCATCTTCAAACCCAGGTACATTTGTAGCAATCGCCACAGACGTCGGAATGTGTTTCATAGTGTATGTTAATTTATCACTAACCTTATCGTTCATTTTTTGCATTCTAGACTCCATATCAAAAGTTATCATATAATCATACTTAAAATCAACATCTACATCATAGGTATCAGCTAATTCTACTATTAGGTTTCTATCCTTCTTCCAGAGTGATGGATATTTACAAAATACGTCTTCTTGTGTTAAGGCGCAAGTCTCATAATGTCTATCCAGATTAGCATTATCTCCAAATTTCTTTCCACACCTTTGACACAAGAAGATAGAAGATAGTTTACTGAAATCAGTTATGTATGAAAAGTGGTTGAGATATAAATTTAGGTAGATAGGTTTTCTTGAATCATTGAAAGATGATTTTCTAATATATGGAATTGTTCCATCTTCATAATAGCTTACAATATTTATTGCATATTTTTCATTAAACTTTTCATATCTATCAAGCTCGTTAACATAATCAAATCCAACATAATCCGTAACACGTTTCTTAGTTCCATAGAAGTTTTTGAATAACTCCTTAGCTTTCCTGCTAGCTCTATCTTTTCTGCACTCTTCATCAGCAACAGCAACACAATACCAGAAACACAAATTGTTATCAACATTCTGTAGACTTATGATTGAGGTGGAGTTCAAGATGTATTGAGGTAAATTAATCGGTGCTCCAATAGGAAAATCTAATCGAGTAATTTTTGCTGCCATAGCATAGACACCAACTAAACGCGTTGATGAATCAGGAAATCTGTTAGTTAGCTTGTGTGTAATAGTTTCAACAGTTATTTCCTTTTTCAAATTTGAGATGTCTTCAGCGTTGTTTATTTGTTTCACTGTATCGAAGAAATAGTTGCGTCCAGGTTTAAATAGTTTCAAATCATTATTTTTCACGGTTACATAGCCGAAACTTAGGTTCAGCTTAATTGCATTATTCTCTTCTATATATATTTCATCTAAACACTTATGAATTTGTGACTCAGAATCTATATGATTGAACATAGTCATTTTAAGATGCTTACTATTTTTGGTTTCTGGAAACTTCTTTCGTTCCTCTATTACCAACTTTTCAGCATCTGCCTCAAATTCTGTTTCGTTTACTTTGAAATATTTCCCATTAGCTTGACTTGTTTTCTCCACAACATTAGGAGTTGTCAAAGCTTGGAGGAAGTTGATGAGATCTTGTTTTGTCATTTTTATCAATTGATTATCAGACAATTTAGGGTTTCTCTGCTTATTTTCTTTTCTCACTTGAGTAAGAAGGTCTTTTTTGTTCCATTCCTCATAATTAATTTTAGGGCCATTTATAGAGTAAGAAAAGTATCAATTATAACCTATAATAAAATTTCACAAATATTGAACAATTCAACCTAAAACCAATAATATTTCATATAATAAATGCACTCTGTAGTTGAAATTTACGACCCAAAACGGCGAAATGATATAGTCCAGAACTTTCTAAAAAACCGAAAAGAACACAAAATCAAGAACTTACAGGAGCGAACTGACTTAGAACATGTAGAAGATTATAGAATTGAAGTATTTAAACCTATTTTAGAATCCAACAAAAAACTACAAGAAGAAATAATTGATGAAAAGAATAAAATAGTAGAAACTCTAAACAACTTTAAATCTCCTTCTCAACTTTCTATAGGACCTCCATCCACTTCGACACCAAAAACAAATCGTAAAAGTCTCATTAAGCAACCCTCAGTAATCTTACCTCCATCTCTACCTAGTTCTTCTCAACCACATGTAGTTAGCAATCTAATTGTTAGTTATCTTCAAGATGGATCTGATAGAAGTAATGCTGGGTATTCAATCAAGTTTAACAAAGATGAGAAAAAGTATACTATAGGTAATAAGGGAATTACTTTTGATCAGAACATTCTGAAAGTCAACAATGAAGAGTACACAGCAACAGAAGGATTAATGGAATTACTAATCAAAAAGTCTCCCGACTTGAAAAAAATTCAATCTGATGATATTTCAAATTATCAGAAAATATTGTTGTGTTCAAATGCTTTGTATCAAGGGTTTGATAACACTAGTAAAAAATACAATTCAGATTCTAGTGACAAATGGAAATTTATTAAGAAGCACTACTTTGTTACAAAAGATAAAAACACATCTACTGTAGACGGAAGTTCCATAAAACCAAGTTTCAACTTCATTCCATCAGATACTAACTCTCTTATAAATTCTTTAAGACTATCCATCGCCTCATTTCAAGCTATTTTACTAGCAAAAATGTATATTTGTGATCAAGAGAAAGCCCCATTAAAAATCGATAAGACGAAATGGGTTAAACAACACAATCTTTCTATTCAAACTTTATATAGAGGTCTGAGAGAATTATCAAAAGATATGGACGTTAGTAAATATCTTGCTATCAAGTCAAAAGATAAATCAACTGCTGTTGAAAAAATATATGAAACTGAAAGAGTAGTAGAAGAAAAAACTTTGAAGTCGACTGCTAACTCGAATTTGATAAATCTCCTCTTACCTCGAAACTGATTTTTCATTTTTCAAAACCATGGGTCTTTTTTCATGTAATAAATGGAGAAAAGTGTTGTTGGATTGAATACTTTAAATCGTTCAGTTCTAGAAATGTTTCCGGATATCGGAAAGTCTATTGACCAACTTAGTATTTATACTAAGAGTGAAATAACACGTGAAACTGCAATACAATATATTAATTCCTGTGAAAGCATTTATAATAGTATTGATGCTATCAAAGCGGATGACAGAAGTAAAAATGAGTTGAAAAAGGCTATGACATTCTTAGTAAGTCAGATAGGAATGAATGAATGTATTAAAGAAGTTCTAAATGCAGCAAGTATTGAGAATGTTCAGCTGAAACGTTTATTGAACGAAGAGAGATGCAACTATAACAAGCTAGCTAAGAAATATAAAGAAGAACAGAAGTCAGAACAAGTGGAAATTCCCAAACTTTCTCTAAGCATAACTAGGAATAATAGAAGAAATGCTATAACCAATGAAGAGATTATCAGCATTGCAAATAATATTAATACAGATGAACTAGCCAACACCAATTTAACTAGAGTGAGCGCTGCAGGTGTTAAGAATGTTAAAACCGTTTATGCTAAGAAAAATGAAACTGGATTAGTTGTTAATCAGAAATAGCGTTTTTCATATTCATTATTTTCTCTTCTATTGTCAATTCTCGAGATGGCACACCTTTTCTGAAGCTGCTTTTAGCTGTATCAGTTTTCCTGAGAGTGTTGGTGAAATTTACTGTTGGTTCTTTCTTAGTTTTTTCTTTGGCTTTTTGGAAATTATCAAACGAGTATTGTTGTCTTCCTGATTCACCGTTAAGGAGTGCATCGATTTTTCGGATTTTTTCGTTTCTATTAGTTTTTCTAATCATTTTTATGTCAATAACACTATTCGGATAAAGTTTGCAGAAAGGCTTATCATTACAATAAACGTAAATAGGTTCGATCCCACCATAAAATTTAGTTTTGAAGTTTTTATCTATGTCTTCGTAGATTTTACCATCACAAAAAAATGAATGTTTTTTAATAGTGTCCATCACTATCCAAACATCTGTTAAATATCGATCAGATGATATAAAGTAATAAACGTCCGGAGTTTTTCTCAACCAATCCTTTTTCAACTTTTTATAAGCATGCAAGTGTCTATTTCTACATTTATCGTTACACACATGCATGTGTACATACATATGCAGTCTGTGGGGTCTGTAAGTGAAAACAGTCATTTATTTGCTTCTTGATCTGGCTTCTTTCTTGCGTATGTCCATATTCTGCTTTAGGACACTCCGAAACGAGTGTTTTTTTATTACGTATATATGTAAATCCGTTTTCCGTATTCCGTATTCCGTTTTCCGTTTTCCGTTTAGCTAAATTTATTTCCGTTTAGCCGAGCTAAACGGAATACGGAATACGGAAAACGGATTTGAAATATCCCAAAATAAAAACATGTCTAAAATAAGAAATACCTCCCGTAAGCGTTCATAGGACAAAGAAGGATTTCAACATCTTCCTGAATTTGCCATCATCCAAATCGCTAGTTTTATCTATAGTGAAAAACGTATACTTTTCCTTCCAAGTTTCTGATATCATATCCAAAAAGATAGCTTTATCTACTTCTCCACAGTGATCTCTATAGATATAGTCTAAATTAAGCTTATCCTGAGAAAAAACTATGAAAAAGTTAGCGTTTTCCCTGATAGTGTTTTTTGGTAGTTTTATATAACTTTGTGAAATGTAAAAACAATCTATATTATTGTGCCTACCCCTGGTGTAATACTGTTCTATTTTATTTTGTTTTTCAAGCATTAGATCATCGAATATCATCAAAGTTTTCTTATTTGGGTTGATAGAACTAGGATCAGGTATTTCATCTAAACTATCAGAAGTGTGAACTGATATATCTTTCTTATCCTTTTTGTCTATCATAAAATTCTGATTCTTAAAACATTCTCTGATTTCCTTTTTGCTTAAGCCATTTTCAAAACCATTCACAAGTGCTTGATAACAAGGTTGAAAAAGAGTCGTAGAGAATATGTACAAGTTATCATAATCTAAATAATCGTTTCCACAATATTCATCCAAGAGTAAATTCATTAAAAGGTTAGTCTTTCCACAACCAGACTTTCCTATTATACAAGCTCTTATTGAACTAGGAAGAAGAGGGTTGTTGTTTCTTTTAGAATAAAAATTTTTAACTGAATAATCAGCGAAATCAGATTTCATAATTTAGTAGCTAATAAATGGTTCACTTATTCTTAAATCTAAAGTCCAACGAAAAAGCTTTTCAATTTGATTTTCCACATGACATTAAGATAAACTCTATTGCCATAGTGAAGATTGATGGAACATTGGATTGGAATAGGAATAGTTTGGTTTACTTGTCTTGTAGCCTTATTTGCGATTCTTTTCTGAACGAAGCTCACAGTAACATAATTTGCAAATTCAACAATAACGTAAAAAATATAAAGTATGAACCAATCAATTTGATCTACCACAAAGCTGTCAATACTGTAACACTCTTACATTGAAACTTATGGATGAAGAGAATAAGCTTATTGATTGTAAAACTTGTGATATACACATAGAACTACACATAGTCTAGATTCTCTTAAAACCAGATCCACTTTTTAGAGCTTTCAGGAAATCATTATTTTCTTTCGATAGTTTTGATTTGTTTTTAGCCTTCGTGGCTTTGGGGTGTGGTTTACTATTTTCTTCGTTTTTCAAACTTGGGAGTCCTTCCTGAGGTTTATCTAATAGTTCTATTTTATTACTTACGTTGGGTTTATTAATCACATAACTGGATGTAGAATTTTGCTCTTGTGTGTGGAAGAATCTCATTATTGAGTTATTTATTTAGTATTATAATTAATCAACGGTAAGCGATTGAACAGATGGACGATGTACCATTTCCCTTAATTCTACAGCCTCATATTCTCTTCTTCGTTTTCTGTTTTTCCTATCAATAAAAGTTTTTGGTGAAAGTATCATCCAGAATGATCTGGCAATAAAGAGGTATACTAAAATTGCTGGCAAAGTGACACCAACTCTCCAAATTCTAAGCCACCATTTTCCAAAGAAACCTTCTACATCATCTAATATCTCATGAGACATTGTAGAGTCTTGATTACTCGCGTGAATCTCAATCGAAACATCAGACTTTTCTCTCATTTCTTCTATAAGTTCTTCCTCAATATTTGTTTTCATATCCAACAGAATATGCTCATTGAACACTACTTTGTCATCTAAGAATTTCAGATCAAATTCCTTGAAATCTTTCATGTTAGTAATATTAGTTCTAAAATCAATCATAGGATGAAGCTGAGGTTTATTGGAAATAATTCCTCCAGAGTAGTCATTCTTAAAGTACCAAATTTTGTCTCCAAGACTTTTAATCTTGATTGGAATTTGTCCTAGTGTTAGCGCTAAGCTCAACTTGTATCCATCGAAACGAGTAAGATCAATGAAATCGATTTCTTCTTCATCAATTTCTTTACAGAATGTAACTTGAACAATTCCATTTGACTCTTGAGAATCTATAAACCTTACTTTGATGGCTGTATGATTCAACTGTTTCTGAATATATCTTCTGGGGCTTTCTCTGATAAGACTTTCGAGAACTTCATTTTGCTCATTGAAAATATCGCACATTACTTCGGTTGTATGGCGTACTAAATTGTTTGATTGGTTTTCGAGATATTGAAATTCTCCTGCTGCTTGGAAGTCTGTGTATAGTTCTCTTCTGATGCGTCTTTGTTTTCCAGTCTCGAATAGTTCATAATTTGATATCCTCTTATAAATTCTATGTAACTTGGGAATGCATCACAGCTCTCTCTGATGGTTTTATATTCATCATAACTTGGGAGAATAGCACAATCTTCTTTAATACTCAAATATTCTTCATATCCTGGGAATGGTAAAGGTTGCCAAGTTTCTTCTGTAGATGAGTTAGAGTGTTGCTCTTTTTCATAGTTTGCAATGTTGTTTATGAAATCTGTATAACTTGTAAGTGAATCACATCCTTCTCTGCTATTCTTGAATGCTTCATAACTAGGTAGGTTGTCGCAATCTTGTTTGATCTTTAAATATTCATCATAATTTGGTAATGGGAGTGGTTGGAAGTTAACAGGTTCTTTTTGAGCCGATCGAAGATCTGCGATCTCTCTTTTGGTTCTGTTGGATTTTGCTTGAGGTGGGTTTCGATTGTCTTTATCGTAAACTGTCCAATCTTCTTCTTTCCGCTGTTTCTTCAACGTTTCGACTTCTTTTCTTTCAGCCTCTTCCTGAGCTTTCTTAGTTTTCTCTTGTTTCTTTTTCTCAAATTCTTCTTCCTTCTTCAGTTTCTCTTGTTTTCTTTTCTCAAAATCTTTCAGATCTGCTTCATACTGTTTTTGCCTTTCTTGTTCTCGCTTTCGTTCTTCCAGATCACGCTTTCTTTGTTCTTCTTGCTCTCGTTTTCTTCTGTCATCCTCATGCTGTTGTCTTTGAGGATATGTTGGAATTGAAACAGGAATTTGGCTTGGAGCGTATTGGGATGGGGCTCGATTAATTTTTCTTACGGCAAAGCCTTCATCACTAATCATCAGGTCTATGTTACAATCAGTCACAGTTTTGTTTGATTGAAAGTTTAATGCGATTTGGTTTTTATTGTTAACCCAAAGTTTGTTATTGTATATCCCATCAAGTATTCCTATCGAGATGTATTGACATTTCTGATCTCTGTTAACATCCCAAGTGATAATTTCATTCTTCTTTATGTCACAAAATCCATCTTGATATTTGCAATTGTTCATGTTGGCAAGAATGTTAGTTGGTTTAGATTGATTGAAATGAGAGTAAACCTTTGTTTCAATAACTATACAATTCTCCTTGTAATATCTTTTAGGGGTGAAAATGCTGGTAAATCTATTTGGATAATCTACATCAATTTTGTTATTAGTACTCCATGTGTTAGAGGTGCCTTTTGATAACGTTCCATAATCACATTTCTTGTTATTGATCATTTCTCTACATTCGGAAAGTGTAATTGGATAATGATTAAGCTCTTTTTCAACCAAGTGTTCATATCCAGAAAGGTCAGTATATACTGAAACTTCGCTAACTAATTTTTTACATAGTTTTGCATCTGAAACATATTCAATAATGTTTGGTTTGAATACTTCATACTGAACTATTTCTGATTTACTGTTTAGCATTCTATGATAATTGCATTTGTGTAGTTTGGGTATTCTAAAATATTGGATTGGGGAGTTTTCCGTACAAATAATAGGCTTGGTGGATGCTTCTTGAAACCATATCAAGAATAAAAACACCGTTACAGTTCTAAAGTTTATACGCATTTAATAGTTGATAAAAATCTTTTAAATTCTTGCTATATAAATCATCAAAAATGATAGAAGCCGTTGATAGAATACTCGTAGTTGACGCTCCTATTGTGACTGATACTTCCATTCAAAAAGAGAATCTCATAAGTGTTTTTCCTTCTTCAGGTTCTAGTTTAAATCAACATGGAGAAATTAATTTTGTTATTGAGACATGTGATCAGTATCTACACTTGCATAAGTCTTACATTTACCTCGAAGTAGAACTTTCCAAATTAGATGACGCTGCTTTAGCAGAAACTGATGAAGTCTCCTTAACTAATAATGCACCAATGTTCTTGTTTGATAGAGCAACATATAGTATGGATGGTGTTCAAGTAGAAAACATAATGGATCCTGGTAGAGCTAGTTTGATGAAAGGTCTTTTGACTTATAGTAGTACTATGAACAAGCAGAATACTTTTGGCTGGATTTTAGAAACTAAGGATATTATAACATACAAGATAAATAAATATACGAAAAATAGAAAAGGCACTATAACTTTTTGCATTCCGTTGACACATATCTTTGGATTTGCTGAATGCTACAACAAAATAGTCTATGGTAGGAAGCATCAGTTATCACTCTACAGATCTCTTGAAAATAAAAATAGCATTGTATCGTCAGATGCTAAAAAATTTACAGCGAAGATGAACATCAAAAGATTACAATGGATTATTCCAAAGATTGTCCCTAGTCTTGAAATGCAGAATAAATTATTGAACATTTTCGAAAGCAGTAAGTTAGTACAAATGCCTTTCATTTATAGACAATTCGAAAGCTATAATATCCTTAATGGTAATAGGGAATTCACATGGAAGATGGGTACAAAATATGACAAAATAAAATATATTGTAGTAGCATTTCAATGTGCTAGGGATAACA
>NC_013488.2:3561972-3562850 GCF_000004555.2 Caenorhabditis briggsae | reverse complement strand
GCTTTCTTGTTCGAGTATGTTGAGAAGTGGTGAATGTTTTGACCTTTAAATAAAGCTTTCATTTCTTTGTTGTAATATTCTTTTCCATTATCTGTTTGAATTTTTTGCGGTTTTCTTTTTTCGAAAATAGTTTGCAACGCATTTGCAGTTTCTTTTCCTGTTTTAGTTTTCAGAGGAATAACCCAAGCATATTTACTGAAGCAGTCTATGACTGTGAGAAGATACTTAAAATCTTTGTTCTCTTCTGCATATGGAATCATTTCGACAAGATCGGATTGCCACTGTTCATCGATATTGTGAACGTAAACTCTTTCAGATTTGAAATTTTTACGAGCAGGTTTATGTAGAGTGTATACATCTTGTTCGTTCAGGAACTTCTTCACAACTTCCGTAGGCTTTTTAGTTTTTCTTTGAAGTTCATTGATACCACAAAATCCAGTTTCCGGATTGTAGTAGGCATCTTCAAGAATTTTTTGAGTTTTCGGAGTAATTTTGATAGGCTTGACATCTCCACCATGTGATAGTTTTTTTGAATTTAATCTACATTTAGTTGTGTTACACACTACACAGTTTCCCTTGATCATTTGTTTATTATTTTTGGTTAGTATTTCAGATATATTATTCGTATCAGTGAATACTTTACACTTGAAACAGAATATCTCCATTTAATGAAAACAAATAAGTTGAATGAATATTTAAAAAACGTCATGGTCAGTTCATGATTCACCACTCTCTTCATATGAGTGTTTTACTGTTATGAAAAAAATAATTTGGGGTAAAAACTTGAAAAAACAGCAAAATAAAAATTTTTTAAAAGTGGTCTAAAAACTGCGTTAGAAAGGACAATTCTATACTCTGGTGACGTATGAAGATGGAAA
>NC_013488.2:3559045-3561889 GCF_000004555.2 Caenorhabditis briggsae | reverse complement strand
GGGGGGGGGGGGGGAATGAAAACGGTACTGTAATCCTGCATTACTATACTACTACTATTACTGTTAGATAGCCAAGGACATTTTTCCTATACTTGACAATTTTTAGGACTGAGTTTTGCCTCTGAGCTGAACAGTGTCTTATCTCTGGAAAAGATTTGGAATTCCGTTCAAGAAAAAAATTGTGAGTTAGCTTTGCTAGATTAGCTTGTTTACTGTATTTGTTCACAAAACTTTGTTTTGTACAGTATTATTTACACAAATGCAATTATGTGTCAGGATAAACAGTTGATTAGCCAAATTTTTTTTTATAATTTGAAAATAGATTCGCAGTTTACACCACCGCCCAGTGCGCCGCCTGTGCATCCAACGGATTCTGCATCAACAACTTCTACACGGCCGCTCAACGCAAGCCCAAGTGTTCTACCTTTGGCAAACATTTAAGAACTGATTTAAATTGCTTTTAATTTAACTGATTTTAATTTAAATTGATTTAAACTACCATTATTAGACTGCAAGTGTCCCCTTTTCAAGACAAACGATCTCAGGTGACTGGCTTAGGGAACTGGCTTTTCTATTGATATATTGTGTTTATATTTATAATAAACTACATGATTTTTTAAACATTTAAATCAGACGTTAATGACGACAAAGCTCAGCAAACAAGAAGGCATAAAAAGGTATAATGTTCTCCAGTTTTTTTGAGCTTTTTAAGCTGAAATTAACAAGTTAAGCTGACCGTATTCCCTATTCACATGGTGACCCAGGCAGGGCATTTATATCTTTTAACGTGCACCGCCTGGATGACCACGTGAATCCGAAGTCGGGCAAAAGTTGAAATAGTTAGCATAGAAAAAGACGATTGAATAATATTCTGTTCGGTCGTTCCTTTTTATGGTCATCACAAAAGGGAAATGTTGTGTTGGAGGGGTGTGATGTGTCATGCAAATCATAAAAATGAACAATGTATAATTTTATGGGGAAGGAAAGCAAAAAGTGCAGTTGTGGAATGGAAAAAAAAGAACGAAGAATGGAATATTGATAAAGCAAAACTGGTACCCGACATCGTGATCCTGTAGCTCAAGTGATGCGGCACTTCCAAAGAAAAAATACATGACCCTAAACAGTATAGGGACCCATAGACAAAGCAAAGTGCCTTGAAAAAGACACCTTGAACAAAAAAGGGACACACAGCCAACCAGTAAAGATAACGTGTTTTATTTTTTTTATTCCTTTTAAGGTCCCTAAGCAGTGTGGGGGACCTTTTGGTTCCCATATTTTCTTCAGGGGTCCCTCCAATTGTATGGGCCCCCTATGCTGGAACAGAACCATAACCTTTTTTTTCGATTTCGGGTCTAAAAAAGGTAAGGGGCAAAGTAAAAAGGGGGACATGGGGTGGGACATGAAACAAGCTTTTCAGAATTAACCATCATCCAACCGCCAAACTCGTAAGTTTAGATTTGTTCGTGTGATATTTAGCACTCAATATTTGCCGAAAACGATACAACGCTACTGCAAGGTCAAAGATGCAGTTTCCCACTAAAACTTTGAACTTGAAAAAAGCTGGTTCAATAATTCGTAGTTCCTAAACTCTCTTAATTTGTCTCGCTCTCCCATAAAGTTTCTCTTTGAACTCTGGATTTTAGCGGATTTGCAGACGGGGTGTCAAAGCTGTTCAAACTGGTTTTCTAACTTATTGACCCAAATTAGGAAACTATAAAAAGAGTTCCTGAGTACAGTTTCTTTACTTTTTGGGCTCGTGCAACCAGGATGATCGCAATCGTGTCAGTGCTCTTGGCTCTGCTGGCTCCCCAAAGCAATGCATTGATTTCGGGAGATTTGAATTGCACGACCTACAACGGAACATTTGTGAGTTATAACATTTCTATCGTCAAATTATTATATAAACCAACTTCAGTTCGTCTACACCCCGGCTGCCACCGCATGCTCCAACGCCATCTCCGACGCTTCTTGCGCTGTGCTCTACCCAGTAGCTGTCGCTGCCGATGGATACCCAATGCCAAATAACAATGCAGAGAGACCCCGCCCGTGCTACACATCTGCTGCAGCTACACCCGCGGCGATTGTACAGGATATGAAAACTGCAGCGTTGTCCAGTTGTGCCAAGACGTGCGGATTGTGTTGTCAGACTAGTGCCTATAATTGCGCTAATGTTGCATGTGAGTTTTACTAATCAAATGAGGTTCTGACAAATTGTTCAGTTCCCCGCCTCACCTGCTCCACGATCACCCGCACCCAATGTACGTCCCCGCAATGGAGAACCATCATCGCTCAAGATTGCCCATCGGCTTGCGGATTCTGTAACGATGGTGGATGCGTGGACGCTGTGCCAGACTGCGCAAACGATCGCTCCGTCTGCCAAGCCGTTGGAATGCAAGAGTTTGTGAATCTGAACTGCCAGAAGACATGTGAAAGATGTTCGTCAACCACCACTGCTAGATCTGGAACTGGCTGCACTTCTTTCGCTGCCGATAGCTCCTCCAACTGCCGCAATTGGGCCTCCAACGGATTCTGCACCAATACCTTCTACACTATTGCACAGAGAAGAGCATATTGTGCTACAAGCTGCAGCCTTTGTTAGATGGGATTGTTGACAAGATAACAGATAAGACACGACGGGTTGACGAAACGACGACTTCAGAAAGCACTGGAATTTATTTTATCTTGAGTCTGACCAACTTAATAAATGATTTCCAGGAGAGGAGAGAATGTTGATTGTGTATTGTTATTTTTTGTCAGACTCCTTTCAATCCAATTCTACATTGGGTTGAGAAGCATATCAGATTTTTCTTTTATAAAGGTTGGATGAAATGAAAAATAACTTTT
>NC_013488.2:3551415-3558900 GCF_000004555.2 Caenorhabditis briggsae | reverse complement strand
CTTGTTGGCTAGTCAATGGAATTGCCGCGCCGCTACCAGCTGAACTACGGTGCTGCAAGCTGCTACATTTTTTTTGTATCTCTAGGGATATTTTTGTAGCTGTAGTGAGCTTATTGAAGACTGAAGTAATATTATTCTCGTCCAATTTTACTGCCGCTGAAAAATTGAAAGTGGGCGGAGCTTAGGTTCGATAGCAAAATCCTTAAAAGTTGTATTTTTCGTAATCATTTTCATCGATTTTGAACTTCAAAAAACCTTGCGAACCGTAATTGCAAAAAAACCAATAAAAATTAGAGAAAAATCGAAAAATATAAACCAGAAAATAATTACAAAAAGTTCAGAATCCCTTAAGGATTTTGCTACCTAACTCCGCCCACCCTTTAATTTTTGGTCGCAATCCGCATTGACGTTGGACCAGAAAAATACTGACCCACAAGATGATATCAACCGAACCTACCGTAAAACCTGTAATGGAAGGCTCCTAATACTGTTAAGTTTGAGCTCAATTATCTCAATTCCTACGCAAGATACCAAAAATGCGTTAATTGACAAAACACTGCTGATATCATGATAAACAGTTTATCAGTTGACACTTTGTGATATCTTTTTCAGGAAAGAAGATACATAGGCTCAGAATAGACGGCTTGGGCACTTCTATCACAGGTTTTACGGTTCATGAGCTAAAACTAGAGTGTATGTAGGCTGACCTTGTCTCCTCATTTATGTTTTCATTTAATATATCTTTTCCATTATTTACTTAACTGATTCTCCACTTAGGGGTTGACACCCCCATGGACATCTGAACAAACCGATCAGAGATTAATTCGAGTTTTCGATATAAAAATCGTGTATGGCAAACATTCTCATATATTCCATCATGATTCTTTTGGCATTGGCTCTATTCCCAATTTTTTCTGCTATTGAAATAATTAGAATAAAAGATGATCATAATTGTACAGAGTGGAATCCCAATGGAGTGAGTCTGATATCTTTCACCTAATAATTTAATTTGAAATTTCAGTTTGTCTATTCGTGGCAAGCAGTTGCTTGTCAAGATGTCGCAGATGAGAGTTACTGTAAATCCAGATACCCCAGTATGTATTACCCTGCGATAGGTGGTGGAGTTAACCGACCCATGCAATGTTACACGTTCGCATCTACCCCACCTGGGACTATTGATGAAGATGCGAAAGCTGCAGCAATAGCATTGTGCCCAAAAACATGTGGTTATTGTTGTCAAACCCATGCCTTCAATTGCCAAGATAAGAATGGTAACTTGATAGAATTCATAGATCCTCAGATTTCTTGTTTTTTATAGTGAACATGGCTTGCTGGACAGTAACCCAAGCACAATGCGTATCTCCACAATGGCGTGACTTCTTGGCAGAAGAATGTCCAGCGACATGCGGTTACTGTGGCGACTGCTATGATTTGAATCCTGAGTGTCCAAAAGCTCCGGAGGTTTGTACGAATCCACGAATGCAAGATTATGTCAATTTGAATTGTCGTCGGACATGCAAGAGATGTACGACAGGATTTACTACAACATCTACACAACGCCCGACGGCTTCTCCATCTACAAAGACTTCTCCTTTTACTAAGACTTTCACAAGACCGCTAACTAATTTTTAGTTTTCTTAATCCATCTAATAAACAAATGCATTCACCACATGAAAAATTACAATAAAAAAAAGAAAGTTTCAACTTGTGGGCGATATATTCCATTGTTGCGACGGGTCATGCCGGGCCTTCGAAAATTAGTTAAGGCCCGGACAGTTGGAGCCTTTGAAAATCTCAGAGGGTACGCAACAAAAATTTTCATCATTCATTTTGATACAACTCCAAACAGAAATGATAAGGTCAATCATTTAGTCAATTTCAAAAAGGGTTTGCTCGGTCAGGGATCGCCTGCCTCACAAACTCTCTCCAAAATCTGTATAAAAAGAGAAACGAGAAACGAAAATGACGAACACGATTTAGAATAAACTAACGGTTTATTCTCAAACCAAGGCAACACAAAGAAACAAAAGAGTCCCGGACTCAGAAAGAACACAAAGAGAGAAACCTAGAACTTTCGTACAATCACCTGCTCATGAACTTGTACTTTCAGAAAGGAATCTAAAGACTAAAAACTGAAACCTATTAAGCAATTTGACACGTTCACCTGCTCGTGATTTATTCTTATTTTTAGTCTGAACCATCAGGAAAGCTCCGAATGCATGAATTGCCTGATTTCAGTTCCAGGAATTGAATAGTTTGTCTGAATTTTCCGTAGATTTTCTCAGAACACTCCGCTCGTTTCTAGATCCTCCACCTTATCTTCTGTCTCCGTGTTCATGGCTTCGTGCTCCTGGATCCCAGCTCCAGCTTGACCTCTAGGTCTAAATCCTGAGGACCCAGGGACCCAAGGACCCAGGGACCCAAGGACCCGGGGACCTAAGGACCCAGGGACCTAAAGACCCAGGGACCCAGGGACCCAGGGACCCAGGGACCCAGGGACCCAGGGACCCAGGGACCCACCTCTCTGGAGCCCAGAGAAAGTGAGAACTGATTCTTCCCTCCACTTTCCTCTTCTTTTATATTAATCTTCCTGAGGTCACAGGCTTCTAAACCATTTCACGTAATTTTCTTGGTTTTATAATTTAAATGCGTTTTTATTGTTTTTTTTATCTAGAAATACATTTTTTTAATCACGTTTTAATAACAATTAAATTCTCCATTTTGAGATCTGTGAAACCCCTTTAAAGAGTGTTCCTTTAACCTTACAACCTTTAACCTTATCTCCGTCCGAGTTGTCAGAAAATTTTAACTTATGATATGTTTTTGATATCATACCTTCTTGTTCTCCAAAGTTTTTTGATATCTTTTTTGATAAACTATCTAAATAAATAAATAAAATACCTTTTACAGTTACCGAGAAAAATTGGCTTAAAGTTTTGGAGCCGCTTAGCTTTAATGGGACCCGCCCGTGTAGCTAATGAGTCAAAAATCCGGATGAAAAAACCGATGAAATATTTTTAGGACGGCTTTGGCTTGTAAAAAAATACTTAATTTTGATAAATAAGAATGCAGCGAAGTTAATAATCGGCATTGAAAATCTAGATGAAAATCTATCTCTCATTGACTAGATGTTTGAAAGCTCACAGCTAACCAAACTGTTCATTCGGTCACAAACTAATTGGATTACTGTATGTTTATACATCCTACCATTCCGAACTTGGCACCGTTCGTTGTCCCCAACAAAACTATCAATCTGAACAAACAAACAAATAAACAAAACAAACCCCTAGTTGACATAAATAGGCAGACGTAATCAACAATTTTTCATAGTATTGAAAAAATGTTAGTGATATTTACCGTACTGGTTTCTCTGTTGTTCCCAATGGGAGATGCTGTGATTTCAGGAGACTTGAATTGTACAGTGTACAATGGAACATTTGTAAGTGAAATAATCTCAAACTTCAATAATCATAATCCCAATTTTCAGTTCGTGTGGGCTCCGTCAGCCGTTGCTTGCTCCAACGTCCTCTCTGATAGTTTCTGTTCCGTTACATACCCTCAGCGAAGCTATGGTATCGGATACCCTTCTGAAGGGTCAAATGCAGATAGACCCCTTTTGTGTTATACTTTGGCTGCAGCAACTCCAGCTGCTATTAATACCGACGCTAAAACTGCCGCGATTGCTCATTGCCCAAAAACCTGCGGACTGTGCTGTCAAACTACTGCTTATAGCTGCAGAAATGCTCAATGTGAGTTGATGAGCTCAATTTGGGCTCAATGCGAGTTTTAATATAAAAAATTCAAGCATTTTTCAGTCCCCCGTGTCTCCTGCTCCACTGTCTCAAGAAGCATGTGCCTGTCTGTAGCTTGGCGTCAAATTCTCGCCGAAGACTGTCCGAACATTTGCGGATTCTGTGATTTGAACGGATGCATCGATGCTGTGGTTGGATGTGATAACGATATGTCAATCTGTAATGCGATTGGAATGCAAGAATTCGTCAATCAGAACTGTCGTAGAACTTGTGGCCGTTGTTCGGTTACTACTCCAAAGCCATGTCAATCAGGATAAGGAAATAGAGTGGATATCTCAAGAGATCTTTTTTTAAGTTCGTTTGATAACAAGCATAAATTTTGTTAGTTTGAAAGGATCATGACATTGTAGATCGATTTTTGGATGCTTGCTATCTTTAAATCTCAAATAAAATTCAAACTTCAAACTGTTCATCATATATTAGACCTATTAAAAATGACAATATGATCTGTGTACTTTCTAACTATAAGACAGTCTGGGAACAAGTTTACAAACCCATCAAAGATGCCAATTAAAAAAAATGTCAGCTTTTAAAATGTTTCATTTTAGTTACTAGTTAGACTTTTACTGCGACCAGTACACTCTGTGTACTATGAACATGGTTTTTTGAATCAGTGTTTATTCAGCTTACCATTAGATCGGTTTTTTGAACAACTGTCCTATTTTTTAGCAGCTTCTTTGTTTCCGCAATTTCACTAGTAACTTCATTATACAAATGGATTGGTCAGGTCCGTATAAATTAATAAATTACATTAAATGTGTGTCAGTTTTGAAAGAGTCGGGGTTTAGCAAATTCTACAAGTAGTTGCACATCTCGCTCTGCGTTGAGCCGATGTGTAGAAGGTGTTAGTGCAGAATCCATTAGCGGCCCAGGCGGCACATTGAGTGGTAGTGTCAGCGATATATGATGTGCATGTTACAGTGGATGATCCTGTAGAGGTTACGATACCAGAAGCAGCAGTGGTGGATGGACATCTATTGCAGGTCCTTTGACAGTATGTATTGACAAAGTCTTGCATGCCAACAGTGGTACAGATGGAAAGGTCTGTCTCACAGTTGGTGACAGCGTCCACACATCCTCCTTCGTTGCAGAATCCACAAGATGCTGGGCAGTCTTGAGCGATGATCACACGCCATGTTGGCGAGTTACATTGGGATGAAGTGATTGTGGCGCAGTTGAGACGAGGGACTAGAATAGTTATTGAATTAGAGGAATGTTCTGATTTTAAGCCAATAGATTTTTCATTTTCTTCAATCTCTAAGTTTCTTACTCACATGCCACATTCGAACAACTATATGCAGGCGTCTGGCAGCACAAAGCACAATGTTTGGGACAGGTCGCAATTGCCGCTATCTTCATATCATCTACTATATTAGCTGGCATTGTTGTGGAACGGGTATAACAGGGGAGTGGTCTATCATGATGACGATCCGGAAGAGGATATCCTCCTCTATCTGGGTACAAAACGTTACATGCGGCATCTGATAAGAAATTTGAGCAAGCTACAGCCGCTTGAGTGTACTTGAACTGAAACGCTATTTATATTTTTATTAAAGGGGGACTCCGGTCAATTTTTTTATTGCATCAAAATGTGTTAAAATTTATCTATTTTCAGAATATTATTGCGAATAGAGTGCCGAGTCGACTCGAAAATCGATGATTTTTGTCGACTTTGAAAATCGACACAGTCGACATTCAAAAATTCGAAAAGGCTATTTGTCGATGAAAATCGAACTTTCCGTTGTCGATTTTGCGTAGACAAAAATCGACAAAAGTCGACAAGAATCGACTTTTGTCGATTTTGCGTCGACTTAAAGTCGACAGAAAAATCGACAAAAGTCGACAAAAAATCGACGAAAGTCGACGAAAAATCGACTTTTCCGGACTTCAAAGTAAAATTTCACCTCGAGAAATGTTTTTTTCTAATTTTTTGAAGAAATCATTGTAACAACTTTATTTTAGAGTAACAACTTTATTTTTATGGATAAAAAACAAATAGTGTAAAACTTAGTTTCAACGGGGGTACAAAATATGATGGCAAGGAAAATAGAAGAAAATTCAAAGCGACAAAATTAAAAAAAAGGGAAGAAGAAGAACAAAGTTCAGCATAAGGAATTAATGTTTCATTATTTGGGCCAATCGTTTCCAAAAGTATCGTCGTTATGCTCTCTAGATTCGTAATATTCTTCGCCTTCTGAGTCATCATTCTCGTCGTCATATTCGTACTCTTCAGTCGTCGACGTATTTTCCTTCGTCGTAGATCTGAAGAAAACTCAGATTTTGAGGAATAATAAACTTTAATATCTTACTCCAAAGTAGCCAATGCCGCACAAAGAAGTTGCTGGTTAAGAGTCTTCGGTTTCATCCTGTTTCTTCGGCTATTGTTAACGATGGAGCCGCAGACACTATAATGAAGTGGTCACGTAGTTTTTATAAACCGATTCCCACCTAAACGATCTTTCCACAATTGCACTAGACTGCGTGGGCGAGAGGAAATGCAGAGCGATTCTTTGAAGAAGCGGGAATCTATCTCTGTGAGCTCTCCAAAAAGTAACTGGGTCAGAATCCAAGGCTGGTCTTCCAGCAACCACAAGTGCCTTGTAGCTCGCCATTTCCGCCTGAATATACGTTTTCATTGATTTGGAAACCAAAATTTCAGGAAAATATACCTGGATGCTACTTCCCCCGACTGATAGTCTCTTGGATTGCACAAATTTCGCATAACTAGACTCTTCAACGTGTGCTTTTTTTGGAACTGGGGGCTGTGCTGATGTGGGCACAATAATCAATGACTCTGCAAGAAAATAGTTAACTGTGTTTCAGCAGAATAGAATACCAGAATAAAGCGCAATTGATTCTTCGATTTCTGTCCAGCGTACTCTCATAAGAAGATCCGGCACATAAGAGAAACGCGGGTCGAGATAGGTGGACATTAAAAGAGACTCGTTCTCCACATAGGATTCATACCTAAAATATTATATTTTAGTTATTTTTAATTCTGAAAAGCCTTCCTTGATACAGTTTCATCACACAGGCATCGTCCTAAAAAAGATCGTTGGTCTTGAGACGACGCGTAGGTAGTGAGATGAGAAAACTGAGGTCACAGTTTGTCCGTTATTTTGTTTTTCGAAGTATCGCCACGCTTTAGATTGATTTTGTGACGAATACATCTGCAAAAAGCAAGAATGTCGTAAATGAAACAGAAAAAAAAACAAAACACTCAAAAAAAAACAAGAAAAATACGGTTTTTCAGTGGAAAATTCGATGAAAAATGCCTGTTTTTCATGAAAAATACCCCGGTCACAGGCAGTTTCTAGGTCACCGGTCGTGTAGTCCTCTCGGACAATAAAGTCGACAAAAGTCGACAAAAGTCGATTTTCTGTCGATTTTCTGTCGATTCTTGTCGATTTTGAGTCGATTCAAAATCGACAAAAATCGACTTTTGTCGATTTTCACTTTCATCGACTTTTGAAAAGTCGATTTTCTGTCGACTTTTTGAATGTCGATTTTTGATCGAGTCGACGAAATCGACACCGATTTTGACGATTTTCGTCGATTTTTGTCGATTGTCAACAATCGACACAGCACACTAATTGCGAAAAAATTCGAAAAAAATACGAAATCCCCAGAATCGCCGTTGAAAAGGAAAAAAATTCAAAAAAATGTGCCGCCG
>NC_013488.2:3545748-3550415 GCF_000004555.2 Caenorhabditis briggsae | reverse complement strand
AATTTCTATTACGGTAGCTCAAGCTCATTACAGTATCGATAGCTTGCAGAAGTTTCTATTACGGTTGCTTAAGCTTACTTCGGCAGCTATAGCCTAGCTGAAATTCCTATTACGGTAGCTTAAGCTTATTACAGCAGCGATAGCTTACAGAAGTTTCTATTACGGTAGCTTAAGCTTACTCCGGTAGCTATAGCTGGCAGAAGTGTCTACTATGGTAGCTTATTAAGGTTATTACGGTGACTATGGTTTACGGAAATTTCTATTACGGTAGCTTACTACGGTTACTCAAAGAATGAGTAAAAATCACTCACCATCGGTATAACTAGTAGTTCCTAACAATCTTCTGATCGCTGTCACCGAGTTGGCTTGTGTTGGCTTTCCACGATTGTTACAGTATCCGGTGATAGATCTAATACGGTCGTGAACTGGATCCGAACATTGGGCAGGTGGTCCTTGACAAGTTTTATTAGTTTGTGGGTTTGAGTAGTCGCCACTCTTTCCACCAGATGTGTTCTCTCCAGAATTTCTCTTCTTTCTTCCGTCCTCTCCAGATCTTCCTCCCTGGGATCCTCTTCCTCCGCTACCACCACCACCTCGCCCACCTCCACCTCCACCTTGTCTTCTGTTTCTAGATTGTCTTTTTTGGCGGAGTCCTTCGACGAAGCTCGATTCTTCAGAGTCAGAATCTTCCACGGAAACCTCCTCCAGGCTGTCGACACTTCTCTTCTTTCTGGCTTCAGTGTTTCCTGCGTTGAGCTCATTGAGCACTTCATTGGCGTCTGGGAGAATAGAGACTCCATATTTTTGGATCAAAATCTGGGTGGCAACTTCCAGAACGTCTCCTGTAAACTGGAGCTTCTTTGATTCTTCATTAGCGGTTTGAGATGAGATGATGGCTCCATCAGCAACAGATGGCTCGGAGGTTAAGGCAGAATCGACACTGTTCAATGCTTGGAACAGTGCGTCCTGGACAGCTTGTCTAGTTTCATCAGTAACAGCAGCTAGGGTAACAGAGAATGTTGCAGCTAGAAATACAATAAATGATGTCCGCATTTTTTTGGGGATGATACAAATGTGGAAAGTATGAAGATCAAGGTTTCACGGATGACATTTTATACAGACAGGCGGAGGTCTTGATACTGGTGTCCCTTTGGATTGTTGTCTCAGCTGGAGCAACTTGTTCGAAAACTGCGTGTGGGGGTGGGTTTTGAAAAGTCAAGGATGTGTTGGCTTTCCACGATTGTTACAGTATCCGGTGATAGATCTAATACGGTCGTGAACTGGATCCGAACATTGGGCAGGTGGTCCTTGACAAGTTTTATTAGTTTGTGGGTTTGAGTAGTCGCCACTCTTTCCACCAGATGTGTTCTCTTTCCACCAGATGTCCCCCCCTGTTTTCGTCCTACTCTCCATTTACTACTACCCTCTTCCTCTTCATTAGCACAGAGATGCACACACATCATCGTAGGATTACAGAAGTCAGGTGATTTATGGAAATATGAATGCTGAATCAGCGTTGGCCATGGGGCTGACGCATGGATGTTGAGATGGCACGATTTCGATCTACAAAAAATTTACGCTGAATCATGGGATTTCGGAGTTTGATCACGTGGCATGAGATCGAGAACAAAATTTTAGACTAGAACTTTTTTTGGTATGTCAAGGGTTTTCGGACTTTTGGCCTGATTGATGAATCTCAGAATCTCAGAATCTTAGAATCTCAGAATCTCGGAATCTCAGAATCTCAGAATCTCAAAATCTCAGAATCTCAGAATCTCAGAATCTCAGAATCTCAGAATCTCAGAATCTCAGGATCTCAGAATCTCAGAATCTCAGAATCTCAGAATCTCAGAATCTCAGAATCTCAGAATCTCAGAATCTCAGAATCTCAGAATCTCATAATCTCGGAATCTCGAAATTTCAGATTCTTGAAATCTCGGAATCTAAAAATCTAAGAATCTCAGAATTTCAGAATTTCAGAATCTCAGAATTTCAGAATTTCAGAATTTCAGAATTTCAGAACTTAAGAATTTCAAAATTTCAGATTTTCAGATTGTCAGAATCTCTTTGTCAGAATCTTTTCAGAATCTCGGAATTTCAGAATTTCAGAATCTCAGAATCTCAGGATCTCAGGATCTCGGAATTACAGAATTTCAGAATCTCAGAATCTCAGGGTCTCAGGATCTCAGAATCTCAGGATCTCAGGATCTCGGAATTTCAGAATTTCAGAATCTCAGAATCTCAGGATCTCAGGATCTCGGAATCTCGGAATCTCGGAATTTCAAAATTTCAGAATCTTGAAATCTCGGCATCTAAGAATCTCAGAACCTTGGAATCAGAAATCTTAGAAGAATCTAGAAATCTGTGAACTTCGGAATTTCAGAATCATGAAATTTTGAAATCTCAGAATCTCAGAATCTCAGAATTTTGAAGAATTCAGAGATTTAAGAGATTTCAGAGATTTCAGAGATTACAGAGATTTCAGAGATTTCAGAGATTTCGGAGATTTCATAGATTACAGAGATTTCAGAGATTTCCATATTTCCAATTTCCGATTTTCAAAATTTCAGAATTTCAGAATCTCAGGTTCCTAGAATTCCATGACGTGTCATTCAGAATCCAAAGGCTTCCTATACTTCTAAATTTCCCTCTATGCTCCTTCAAAAGCTTACCAATCTCTCAAACTTTCCCACTTCGCCCTTTTACAAATAATAACCCTTATAAACTTCGAAATGAAATGTCTCACTTTTCAAAATCACAAGATTTTTCTTCGCATTTTTCTTCCACTTTCGAAGCTCAAAATCCTCAATATTCTCACATGTCCAAGCAGAAGGGTTTCGTCACTAATCCAAAAAGTACAAAACCACCATTGCACTTTTTTGGTCCTCGTCTGCAATTATTATGTCAGCACACACATTTTTCTCTCCCCTTCATTAAATAGAGAATCACATCGTCATCATTTCTCCAAGAAGTCCTCCAAAATGCCTCGTCGCACGGAATGTATGAGGAATTTGTGGCGGCGTCTCATCATCCCCGATGTCTTCTGAAGGAGGACGTCTTCTAACTTCTAAGCTTGTCCCCCCCTGTTTTCGTCCTACTCTCCATTTACTACTACCCTCTTCCTCTTCATTAGCACAGAGATGCACACACACACACACACACACAGGAATCACATCTTCTCCTTTTTTTATCCTTTTCTTCTTCTTCTCCAACTCCATGTGTGCAAAGGAAAACCGAGAAATGAGTTATATATGTTGTTACCTCCTCCTCTTGTTTTGATATTCTCAAATTGTGACACATATGTGCAAAAGTCTCATATTAACACACCATATTTTTTGGCTTATATTTCCTGTACGGGAGGTCTTGTTTTTCTAAGAATTTGCTTATTCTGAAGCAATATAATTTTCTCACGATTTATTAGTGGGTGAAGTTTTTGGGGTCTTTTTTTGGGATTTTTTTTCTGGTGCTCGAAACTTGATATACCGTAAACATCCTAATATAGTGCCCTCCAAATCGCTATTTTGAGCCCATATATTTTGGTTCCTGAGAAAGATATAAAATGTCGTCAACTGATAAAATATTTGTGACATTATGATGAACAAACCGTCCACTTTGAACCTATATATCTAATTTCCTGTGAAACATATAAAAAAGTGGTCAACTGACAGAACGTGTATCATATTATCACCAACATATTGATGGTTGACCAAATTTTAACAGCTCTTATATGAATCGAGATAAATTGGCTCAAAGTTGAAAGGGGGTCATTCTATCAGAGTGTTTTTTCAAAAAAAAAACAGTTTTCGCAGTTTTGAATTTTACCTTATTTTTCAGTCAAAATGACATATGAAACGTTCCGTCTCTGTTCCAACAGCTAAAACCTAAAAGCTCGTTTTATAAAGTTGTCCAACACATTTTCGATTGAATTGAAAAAAACATTTATACAAAAATGCCTTATAAACATAGCTTGAAGATTGATTAGAGTGAAAATGAAATCGTCGTGACGCCATATTGAGTGGTGAACCCCTACCCGTACGAATGAGCAAGAGAGCATTAATTTATCTAGTATCCGACGATTACAACGAAGAGCCGCACGCTCTCCCACAAAACAATTCCGAACTGCAAATTAATTTTTGATCTACATAAAAAAGTTTGGCGCGATCACAATTGCAGGTCTAAAACCATAATTTCAGAATTTTTTATCTGATTTTGTAGAGTTCCAAAATGATTCAAATGATTTTTAAAAAATTAATTAGTGGTTATAGATTCATGTATGGTCCTTTTCCGGAAGAAAAAATGTCAAAAATGGTCACTTTTGAAAGTTTTTTACAGAAAAAATCTATCTTTTCTTTCAGTTTTTGACATTTCTAGTTTTTGACATTTCTTCCACAGAACAATTCCGAACTGCAAATTAATTTTTGATCTACAGAAAAAAGTTTGGCGCGATCACAATTGCAGGTCTAAAACCATAATTTCAGAATTTTGAAAAAATCTATCTCCTCTTTCAGTTTTTGACATTTCTAGGAGTTCTATATCTCAAAAAATCCGCAATTATTTTCCCTACATTTTCTATGGACGAATTTTTAATTCGTCTGATAAAACTTTTTTTTGATTGCGGTTTTTTTAAAAATATATAGAACTCCTAGAAATGTCAAAAACTGAAAAAG
>NC_013488.2:3490508-3545505 GCF_000004555.2 Caenorhabditis briggsae | reverse complement strand
CTCCTAGGAATCTCAAAAACTGAAAAAGGAGATAGATTTTTTCTGTAAAAAACTTTCAAAAATGACAATTTTTGACATTATTTCTTCCGGAAAAGGACCATACATGAACCACTAATTAATTTTTTGAGAATCATTTGAATCATCTTGGAACTCCACAAAATCAAATAAAAAATACTGAAATTATGGTTTTAGACCTGCAATTGTGATCGCGCCAAACTTTTTTTCTGTAGATCAAAAATTAATTTGCAGTTCGGAATTGTTCTGTGGGAGGGCGTGAGCCGTTTAATTTTCAACTAATTTATTAAAGAATAAAGAGTTCGGCTGACTCCCGTATAGAGTTTGGCCTTCCTCCGAGTTGTGCTCGTGGTCCCCATTCGTATCCATCATTGTCCCTCGGTGGTCGAGCTGCCGTTTAGTCGTTCTTCGTAGAGTCGGAATGGATCGAATGAAGTCATCTTGTCGTTGGTTTCTTCAGTTTATATAGCGACGATTGATCAAATCGTAGATAAGATAAGATGATTAGGCCACCGATGTGGTTTACACGTTGAATAATACCGAATGTATATTTACTTAAAGTTGAGGAAGAAATGGCAGGGCCATTCCTTCCGCAACACATTTCCCTCTAAATTTCATTTATGTGAGCCCCTCGAGGAGTCGAACTTGTGGGTCCACCGATGGAGGTACCGCGTTGCTACCAGATGAGCTACGATAGCGCATGCTGCGGTGCCAACTGATGCCATATATGGGTTCAGTGATTCCGACTTTCGACTTACGACTCCCGACATCGAAAATTTCCCCTTTCTGGCATCACCTTAAAGGAGGCCGGACATGAAAATTTTCAAAATTCTAGTTTTCTGATATATGACACAGTACAATCGGAAAATAACAATGGGCAGACCATAACTCCCTGTTACTGTACAAGCGAGAACGCGACCGTTCTTTTAAGCGGCGCCGAGTCTCATATGTGTGCGATGCGGGAGAGGCTGAATCGAGTGTTCCGAATGCGCGCGTTTCCTAGATGGATTCTAGGTGGGTGGGCGATGTGTGCGATATGGGTCTGATACGGTAGGCCGACTACAACACTCCGAAATCCCGGATGCGCGCATTGTTTACCGTAAATCCACCGGCAACTTTGTCAATTTTTCGTCAAATCGAGCCTACACTTCTGGTTTTTCGATTATTCCTTCGACATTTTTTGTGAAAAAGTGTTATGGCAGAATAAAAAATCGCTGAATTCTTGCAGAAACATGTCTTTCACTCGTTAATTGCTAAGTTTTTCGCCAAAATAGGTGATATTGAGATTTTTTGATTCCACTTTGTAATTATTGTAAAAATCGTATTGGTGGAATAAAAAAAGTATGCAATAATTACAAAGTGTAAATTATAAAAATTTTCAATTTTTTCATGCAATTTCAAAAAAAGTGAAAGTGAGACATATTTTTTGAAATGAAAACAAAACAATTTTTAGCGATTTTTTTCCCATTTTCTTCTGTTTTTGATTGTATTTTTAAAATATGAATTTGCATATCAAATTAAAATGAAAACTGTCATAAGTCTTTTTCAAAACAAAAACATTGAGTTTCGAAAAATTAGTAAAATGTCGTTCAAAATATAAAAGAATATGGAATAATAAAGGAAAAGTACGAAATCGGAAGACCTGAACAAAATCACATCACAATAGAACTTAACTGATACTTCTAGGAACCCCCAACCAACGTTTTAGTTCATTTCATCGAGTGCCAGCAAGCCAGGCGAGGAGATGCTTTGCGGCGGCGGTGTGCCCCGTATATGCCCCACACCGGCGCTCTTTCCCTGTACCCAATTCATCAGCGCGTCATCCGTCGCCCATCCATTATGCGTATGCGCGCCCAGGACCTGTGCGTGCTTGGGTATCAGTCGTGCATCGCGGGTTCGACTCCTCCACTCCTGTCTGTGCGTTTTCGTTTTTTTTTTCTGTTTTCATGCGGCGACATCCTAGAATGGCCGAACAACTAGAAAAAGTCGGGAGTAATTGCCAAACAGTGAAGAAATCTAGTGTATATTAAAAAAATAAATGCTCGTCAAGTAGCTCGCAATCGCACGATTTTCCGACAGAATACATACTCTCGCTCCAAGAAAACTCCGTAGACTTTCGTGTCTGGCCTCCTTTAAAAAACTCAAAAAAATTTCTTGGCTTCCCTCCTTTATTTAAAAAAACCTTTATTTTCGGATTCCTAATTTTTGGGAATTCTATTGATAGATCAAGAACATACCTATTAGTATCTGTGCATTGCAAAACAACGACTTACATTTAAAAATTTTCAACAAAAAAGCCTTTCAAAGATCGTCACTTCAGGCTTCTTTGATCCTCCCAAAACCCCTAATCCGCTTATCATCAAAAGCCAGTCACGCCTTCTTATATGTACATTCGAAAATCTATTTTTCATTTTTCAACACATTTAAAATATTTGCAACCGATGTTTTGCTTCTAGCTAGTTTGCTCTATACATCTGTTGCACAGTTAGCCTCTTTCCCCAAAAACTTTTGTTTGAACAGACTGAAATTTTGAAACCTACCCCGAAAAGGGCTTTTGTTTATGTTTGACCTTTTTCAGGCAGAGCCTCAAACATTTCGACCCCACGCCTAAAACAAACGAAAATATGCGGAGTGCATTCTAGGCGAACTGTGTTGAACGTTTTGAATTGGGGGATAGTACAGGACAATGGAAAATTTTAACTTGGAGTCTTGTTAGTATCCTAGGAAATATCACCGTGGAAAGGTTGGTAAGACCATGGTCGGAGGGATGGGACTACTGTCGGCCTGTTGGGTCATTTTAGGAATTTGGGAACCTCAAATCTTAGAGAAAAAGGTCATAGAATATTCTTACAGCAAGTTATTTTTGGAAGAAGCTTCTCGAGTAAATGTGCAATTCACATGAGATCGCTCGCCGAGCAGGAAAGGACACACAACTTTTTTTTCTTTGAATTCTCAATGAATGAGGGGAGGGTTATTTCTTTTTTTCTGAGTTTCTTGAGAAAAAAAAATCTTGGAGTGTCTGCTTAGTGTGCACTTAAAGAGAGCAAAGGTTCCGGATTTTTATGTAAGTTTCAAAACATTTCTAGTGTTTGAAAAGATTTTTGATGACTACAAAGGGTATTTTAAATTCGGAACCATTTTCAAAAATGTTTCTTGTGAATGAAATCTTGAGATTCTGAAAACCTCAAGTTCTTGAATTTTGATGCTCAGAAATTCTGAGATTCTAAAATTTTGATAATCTACAATCCTTTAGATTCTGAAATTCAAAAACTCCGAAATGTTGAATTGCTGTAATTCTCAGTTTTTGAAATTCTGTGATTCTAAAAGTCTGAAATCTTTGAAATTCTGAGATTCTGAAGTCCTGATGGTCTGAAATTCTGAAATTCTGAAATTCCGAAATTCTGAGATTTTGAAATTCCGAGATTGTGAGATTGTGAGATTGTGAGATTCTGAGATTCTGAGATTCTGAGATTCTGAGATTCTAAGATTTTGAGATTTCGAAATTCTGAGATTCTGAGATTCTGAAATTCCGAGATTCTGAGATTCTGAGATTTTGAGATTCTGAGATTCTGAGATTCTGAGATTCTGAGATTCTGAGAATCTAAGATTCTGAGATTCTGAAATTCCGAGATTCTGAGATTCTGAAATTCTGAAATTCTGAAATTCCGAAATTTCGAGATTTTGAGATTCTGAGATTCTGAGATTCTGAGATTCTGAGATTCTGAGATTCTAAGATTCTGAGATTCTGAAATTCCGAGATTCTGAGATTCTGAAATTCTGAAATTCTGAAATTCCGAAATTTCGAGATTTTGAGATTTCGAAATTCTGAGATTCTGAGATTCTGAAATTCCGAGATTCTGAGATTCTGAGATTTTGAGATTCTGAGATTCTGAGATTCTGAGATTCTGAGATTCTGAGATTCTGAGATTTATCAATCAGGCCAAAAGTCCGAAAACCCTTGACATACCAAATTCAAAAATTCAGAAATTCAGAAACTCCGAAATTTTGATATTTTGAGATTCCGAAAAAATTTCCGAAAAAAAAAGGAGATTCTGAAAAATCGGAAATTTTGACTTTTGGAGAATTTTAGATTCGGAAGCTCTGAAATTTTGAAACTTTGAAATTCGGAAACCTGGATTTCTGAACCTCAAAAGTTCTGACATTCGAAGATTCTGAGAATTTTTGAGATTCTGAAAATTGACACTTTGTGAGATTCTGAAATACAAAATGATGAAAAATCAAAGCATAATCTTTCCCGTTATCTTTTTGTTTTCCATTTTACCCACTATCACATCATCATCATGAAAAATATCGTCATAAAATTTTCTCACACGAAATCTCAGAAAGCCAAAAAACCAAAAAGGTCAGAAAAACAAGCCAGTGTCACCTATTATTTACTTCTGGGCTCTCCATATTTCTTCTTTTCATCCCTGCCATCCAAGAAAAAAAAACTAAAAATACCTCAAAAATGTTTCAAAGGAGGGGAAAAAACACTTTTCCTATAGCTTTGCACCGCCCTTTAAAGTTGGTGAGCTGGAAGGAAAATTGCTCACATTTTTGGTCTTTGACGAACGTTTTGTTTGTTTTTCTTCCAGCTACTGGGTCATAGTTTTTCTTCATTTTTCATCCGCGTTTTCTCAGGAGAATTGGACAATGGAAATTTCCGAAAAACCAAAGTTCTTGGAGCAAAATATTTTTTGGGAAGTTCAAAATATTTTTTGGGAAGACTTTCAGTTTTTGAATTTAATTTCCATTCCCGAAACTCCGAGATTTTTGGAATTTGTCCATTCAATTACCATTAGAAAATCAGCCCTATGAAATTCCCTTCTTCTCGAATTTTGTTTAACAATCCACGAAATTGAAAATTTCCAAAAAGTCAATCTTCTATACAACTAAGGGTTTCTTAATCTTTCAATTATTTTGGGGGATTTAGTGGATTTTAATCGAAAATTTTCCCTATCATAGCTTCGTGCTGTTTTGAATTGGAAAATTCGGCTGAATAATGTTTTGATCTAACCGAAATTTTGATCTACGAATTCAGAAGAGATTTTTCAGTTTTTTTCAGATTTTGAGATTCTCTGAATTCTGGAGTTCCGAGACTCCGAGATTCTGATTTTTAGGTTCTGAAATATATAGATTTTTCGATTTTCAAAACTTTGAACTTTCGATTTCCTGTAACTCAAAAACTTGTGAATTCGTGAAACTTCCTTCCGAAAAATAAGAAAAATTAAAAGTTCCAAAATCGGAAATCCAATTAAAAAAAACAATATTCCGAAAATTCGAACTTTCAAGGATTCTAAAACTCTGAGATTCTGAGATTCTGAGGTTCTAAGGTTTTGAATTTCTGAGATTCTGAGATTCTGAGATCCTGAAATTCTGAGATTCTGAGATTCTGAGATTCAGAGATCCTGAGGTTCTAAGACTCTGAGATTCTAGATTCTGAGATTCTGAGATTCTGAGGTTTTGAATTTCTGAGATTCTGAGATTCTGAGGTTTTGAATTTCTGAGATCCTGAGATTCTGAGATTCTGAGATTCTAAGACTCTGAGATTCAGAAATTTTGAGATTCTGAGATTCTGAGATTCTGAAATTCTAAAATTCTGAAATTCTGAAATTCTGAAATTCTGAAACTCCGAAATTCTGAGATTCTGAAATTTTGAGATTCTGAAATTCTAAGATTCTGAAATTCTAAGGTTCTGAGATTCTGAGATTCTGAGATTCTGAAATTCTGAAATTCTGAAATTCTGAAATTCTAAGGTTCTGAGATTCTGAGATTCTGAGATTCTCCTCTCCTTCGTACGCTGTTCAATTTTCTCTCACATCATCCGTAGTCTTATCACAAAACTACAGAATACTTTCTATCCGATAAGTGATTCATATCAAGCAGAAATCACAGTCCTTGTTTCTGGCAGTATAAAAAGGTTTTGTTTTCCATAAAACTGTGGAAGTTTGAGAGTCAGCGAACATCCGATAATTTTGGTTTTCAAAAACACAATTTTTTGACTACAAACTCCTAAATTTTGGTTAGAAAACCCTAAAATTGTTTATAATCACAAATTGACTGATAACTGTTTGTCTGTATAGTTTCCGTGGTTTATTTTGTGTCCTATCTTCTTTTTATCTCTGCGTCTCTCCCCATTTTTCTCCCTCTGTCTAAGTCTCCAATCCTCTAACTTTTGCCTATTTTCATCTTTTCAAAACACTTTTAACAAATTCCAGATGCTTTTTAAATTCTTTAACTTTCCGTTCGATCATTTTTCAAAATAATAAAAAATATTTTCAGAAAAAAGAAATGAGTACCGATCAGAGGGATCGGTTGCTCGAGGGAGTTGGCTGGAAAGCCCGAGGGGATCGGATTCCAGAATTTCCGAACCCACGACCATTTTTTCCCCGACTCAAACACTCGATCAAGTTGATTCCGCTTTTTGTGAGGTGATGTTTTGAAAAATTGTCCTGGCCGGCAGCGGCTGGCCGTGGAGAGCTTTTTTAGTCTTTTGATTTTCAGAGTCGCTCTTCATACGTTTGTTGAGTGGTGGAATGGACGAGAGGCTTTTATAGACATTTTCAATGTGTTCCGACACTTTACCTACACAGGTCAGTAATTGCGCTCTGTTCGAATAGACTTATATTAATAACCAAACAAATTTGGTGGCATAGAAAGGACTTATATTAACCTGTTGTGTTTTCTAGGTCATTTCAACATGATGACCTAACTTTCGCAAGTTGAGTTTTCTAGGCCTTCATTATTAATGGTCTTGGTACTCCCATGGTGTTTCTAGGCCATTTTAACAATGTTAGATAAATTTTCCAAATAGTTTTCTAGGCCACCATTGTAAATTGTCTGATACTCACCTGTTATGTTTTCTAGGTTGCCTAACTTTTGCAACTCAGACTATTAGGTCACCATGGTAAATGACCTAAAAATAACCGGATACCCGCTTAGTAGGTTTTGTAGGCAATTTAACATGATGGCCTAACTTTTGCAAGTTGAGTTTTCAAGGTCATCAAATTTTAGGGCCTGTAAAACGCCTACCTGGGGTGTTTTCTAGATCATTTTAACATGGTGGCCGAACTTTTGCAAGTTGCGTTTCTAGGCCACCATGGTAAATGGCTTAGAAATCACATGGGGCGAATTTTAATCAAAAAACCCCAAACATTTTTTTTCAAAAAATACACTCCGAAATATCGCATCCAGTTTAGCGGCTCCAACGTTTGAAAAACTAATTTTTATGGTGCCCCTTTTTGTATTACAGGGACCCGTTTGGTACAGATTTTACGTCATTTTTTTTTAATTTAGCAAATAAATTCTTGTACAAAAAGATCAAAAAATCAAAGCAGGTGAAAATATGACATTTTTCCCTCTCTCTTCAAGCTTTCCAGTATTGCAGGTGTTCCACTAGGCGGAATTGGCAGCGGCTCCATTGGTACCGATTTTCGTGGCGGGTTCAATCGTTTTTCAATAATCCCTGGAATCAAAGAACAGACAGAGACGCAGAAATGCAATCAGTTCATAGCATCGGTTCACTCCAAAAAGACCTTTGAACTCATTTACCAGTCAATTTTGTCCTGCGCCGAGTTTCCAGCTACAGTACTACCAAAATGGGATTCAACTATTCCCGCAGAGGACGTCAGATATCGAGGACTGTTCCCAAGAGCTTGGCAAGAATTCCGACTTGGGACGTCGGGGATTACTGTAGTTGTCGAACACTTGTCACCGGTTATTCCAGAAGACTACTCGGATTCTTCGCTTCCATTGGCCAATTTCGACTTCCACGTGTTCAATGATTCTCCAGAAGAAGTCGAGGTTTCAATTACAATGTCATTCCGAAATGGAACTGGAAATAAGAAATGGAATGATGAAAGTCTATGCCAGTGAGTTACTAATATTAGGAACTCTAGGAGAAATCCGAATTTCAGAAGTCACAAGGTTCAAAAAGACACTATGGTTGTTCGCACTCTATCCCATACTGTAAAGGGTATGCCAGTGACATATGCAATTGGAACCGAGGAGAAAAATGGGGCAAAAGTTACCACGTGTCTTTTTGACCCGAATGGGACTGGTGGAAGGTTATGGAGTGATTTGGAAGCTTATGGACATCTCTCATGTGAGTTTTTTGTGTAAGGAATATTTGGGATTTCTAATTTTCAGCCTACGATCATCTCCCACCAAAACCCAAAGAGCTAGGTATCGCAGTTTGCTCCTCGTTCTTCGTTCCACCCGACGGATCGCACACCACACAGTTTTCACTGGCCTGGTATATGCCACAAGTACATTTTGGAACGGCAGAGCGGTTTTATAACAGGTCAGTTTTTTTTTTGCTTTATAAATTTTGCCGTCAGTGTATCCATTCAAATAGGTTTCAAGACATTTGTCGAAAATTCGTCGGAAAATTGCGATAAAAGACCAAGAAATGGCATGATACTTAACCTGATGTGTTTTCTAGGCTATTTCACACAGTGGCCTAACTAAAATGACGTAGAATTTGTCTGATATTTAACTGGTGTCTTTTCTAGGTCATTTTCAAGCGAGTGACTAATTTTTTCAAGTTGAGTTTTCTAGGTCACTACGGTAAAATGATCTGGAGATAGCCAAACGTGCCCCAGTTTTTTTTTCTAGGTCATTTTGAAGAGGTGGCCTAAATTTTGCAAGTTGAGTTTTCTAGAAAATCATGAATTCCGAACGGCCTAAAAATGTTCTTATATGACCCTGGTGTGTTTTCTAGGTCATTTTGAAATGATGGCCTAACTTTTGCAATATTGGTTTTCTAGGCAACCAGTTCCAAATGGCCTAGAAATGGCATGACCCTGGTGTGTTTTCTAGGTCATTTTGAAACTCTAACTTAACATCTGGAAGTTAAGTTTTCTAGGCCACCACTTTTTTTTTGCCTAAAACTGCTTTAACATAACCCTGGTGTGTTTTTAGGTCATTTTAACATGGTGACCTAACTTTTTCAAGTTGAATTTTCTAGACCACGCAACTGGCCTGGTGCTGGACTAACTTTTGTTTCAAAATGACCTAGAAAACACCCCAGGGGTGTGCTAGGCCATTTCCATGCCATTTTAGCCTGGTGGCCTAGAAAACTTAACTTGAAAAAGTTAGGCCACCACTTCGAAATGACCAAAAACGAAGAATGAAATTTCAGCAACGACACTCCGAAACATAGTGTATTTTTTCGAAAAATCTCGAGGAACACATTCCTCGAAAAATTTTTCGAAAAATGAAAAAACATTTTTTGAAAATTTTCGAGAAACGTTTTTTCTCCAAAAGATACACTCATTTTCACAAAACTGTTTCCAGACGATACTGCCGATTTTTCAATGGCCCCGATGCCGATGAGGTCGGTGCATCCATCTGTCGTCACGGCCTTCAGAATATTGAAACGTGGCAAGAAGCTATTCGAAAATGGCAAGACCCCATTATCAACGACGAGAAGTTGCCGGAATGGTATCGAAGCGCGATTTTCAATGAGCTCTATTATATCGTGGATGGCAGTACTGTATGGTTTGAGTATGATCCAGAATGGCGAACTGATGAGATTCTGATTAGCGAGGAAACTGAGAAACAGTTTAAGCAGTACGGCAGATTTGGATACATGGAGAGCTGGGAGTACTTCATGATTAATACGTATGATGTTCATTTTTATTCGAGTTGGGCGATTTTGAAAAATTGGCCACAGATTGAGATGTCCATGCAAATGGATTTTGGTGAACTAGCTCTTTAAAATTACTTTTAATGAATGCGATTTCTAGCCGATCAAGTGGATCGTGTGGATTATGGAACTGCTACATCTCTAGCTGACGGGGACACCATGACCATCAAAAGCTACGACCGAATTCCTCACGATATGGGACATCCGAGTAAGTACTAACCTTGTCTATTTTGTTTCTAGGGCTACAGTATCCATAAAATACTGTAGTCCCTGGAAAGCTTCTGCTGTCCGTTGTCCCCCCGCTTTTTGCTGCTTTTCAGCCCCCATCTCCCTTCTATTCAAGAACATCATCGACTTTCAGTGGCCGACCCTTGGATCCATACAAACGCGTACATTTTGCATGATACAGGACACTGGAAAGATTTGAATTTGAAGTTTGTGATCAGTTGCTATCGGGACTGGAAAATGATCGCCGAGGGGGAGGAGGATAGTCAGGAGATTTTAGAGTTCTTTTTGGGAAAATGCACGAAAATTGTGGATGGAGCACTGGAGAATTGGGATAAGGATAAGGATGGAATGATTGAAAATGACGGGTTTGCTGATCAAACTTACGATGTTTGGAAGATGACTGGCACCAGGTTAGTAGACGTTTTTCACAAATTTCAGTGGACAACGCTTGAATTCCGAAAATTCGACCTAAAATGTTTCCATTATTTTGAAAATTTCAGATTACACTGAAAATGAAAAGAGTTTGGTTTTTGTAATTGACAACTTTTTTCCATGTTTTTGAAAATTTCTTTTTGAGATTCCGAAATTCTGAAATTTTTACAATTATTGAAATTCTGAAATTCTAAAATTCTGAAGTTCTCAAATTCTAAAGTTCTGAGATTCTGAATCGAAAAACTCCAAAATTCTGAAATTATGAAATTCTGAAATTCCGAAATTCTGAAATTCGGAAATTTTGAAATTCTGAAAAAAAAAACTCCAAAAAATAAAAAGTCCAAAAAAACAGATACTTCAAACAATCAAGAAATAAAAGATTCCAGAAATTCGGATTCAGTTTTTCAAAAATTTCGAGTACTTCAAAAGTTTCAAATATATCTAAAATACTGAAGAAATTAAAACTTTCCACAAATGAGAAAATTTTTTTTATTTTTGTTAAAACAAACATATTTTTGTCCGGAACACTATAAAACCTGATATAAATTCCAGCGCTTACTGTGGCTCTCTCTGGATTGCTGCTCTCACTTCCTACATCCAAATGCTCAAAAGAGCCGGTATCCCAACCAAAGATTATGAAGAAAAACTGCTCATGGCCTATGAAGCCTACACCACAAAACTATGGAATGGGAAATTCTTCAAATTCGATGAGCTCCCAGATAACTCCAAAATTGTGATGGCCGATCAGTTGTGTGGATTCTGGGCTCTAACAGCAATGGATGAGCCGATTCAGGTGTCTGAAGGGAAAATTCAGTCTGCGCTTGAGACGATTTTCAAGTATAATGTGGAAATGTATGATGGTGGGAAGTGTGGAGCGGTGAATGGATTCTTGTAAGTGCTGGGTAGGAGGGTCCTAGAATCTGATTTGTCTACTTTTAGAGCCAGCGAACGAGTTGATGGATCCAGCATCCAGAGTGAAGAAGTCTGGGCTGGCATCACTTATTCATTATCTGCGATGATGATTGAAAAGGTATGTAATTCTAGGCCATTTGAAAATTTCTAATTCCTAGGCACCCATTTATTTACAGGGAATGGATGAAATGGCATTCAAGACATCTGAAGGGTTATTCCACTCGATTTGGAATCGATTCCCACTACAGTATCAGACCCCAGAAGCCATCACCGCTGATGGAATGTACAGAGCGTTGGGATACATGCGACCGCTTTCGATTTGGGCCATTCAACATGCGTTGGACAAGAAAAAGAACAGAAAATAATAATTTTTTTGTTTATTTTTATGAAATTTTTTTCTTTTGCATCATGTAACATTTTTTGGTTTGAAGAGAGAAATAAAACAGAACACTTTGTGGATTTTGGAGATGAAAAGTTTGATATTCTGAAAATCCGAAATTTCGAGATTCTGAAATTCTGAGATTCTGAAATTTTGAAATTTCGAGATTCTGAGATTCTGAGATCCTGAAATTCTGAAATTCTAAAATTCTGAAATTCTGAAGTTCTAGGATTCTGAAATTCGGAAATTCTGATAATCTAAAATTCTGCAATTTGATGATTCAGAGATTCAAAGATTCTGAGATTCTGAAAATCTCAAATTTCGAGACTCTGAGATTCTGAGATTTGGAGATTCTTAGATTTCGAGATTCTGAGATTCTGAGATTCTGAGATTCTGAGATTCTGAGATTTTGAGAATCTGAGATTCTGACATTCTGACATTCTGAGATTCTGAAATCTTAAGATTCTGAAACACTGCGATTCCGAATTTTAGAAATTTTAAAATTCTAAAATTCTGAAACTCTAAATTTCCGAAGTTTAAGGATTTCGAGATTCTAAGTTTCCCTTATACTCGGATTCTGAGATCCTGAGATTCTGAGATTCCGAAATTTTGAGATTCTGAGGTTTTGAAATTCTGAAATGCTGAGATTCTTAGATTCCGAGATTCTAAGACTCTGAGATTCAGAAATTTTGAGATTTCAAGATTCTAAGATTCTGAGATTCTGAGCTCTGAGATTCTGAGATTTTGAGATTTTGACGTTTTGAGATTTTGAGATTCTGATGTTTTGTTGAAATTTGTGCTTTCAATGAAATTATTTTTTTTGCATCATTTTTCAGGCATTTTGAGAATTTTGGAGATCAACAATTTGAAAATTTTTTCGCGCCAAAAAAAATTGACCGAAAAAAAACGCGCGATTTTTTTTCGATTCGAAAGAATCGCTTTCTTTTTCACCTCCATTTTTTTTCTCTTTTTTTCTCTCGTGACACCCTCAATTTTTTCAAAAAACTCCAATTTTTTGCCACCTGTCATAGGGGAAAGTACACGTGTTCTATCAATTCTACCTTTCTCCAGATTCTTTTTCTGGACCCCAATCATCTTCTAATTGTCCCCTACTACCAACTAAAAAAGTAATTTTATTTGATCACCGAAAATTTTTTTTGTTGGGATTTTTATTTGGGAAAAGTCACGTACTCCTAGTGAGAATTAGAGAGTAGCGTAGACTGTAGAGACTTAGACAGTTAGAGAAAATGTTTTATGTGATGGACACACATAAATTTTGATGACAAATTGTGTGACAGAAAAAAGTGGGCGGAGCCTAGACTGGTTATAAATGACTGGAATTTTCTGGATTCTAAGCCTCATTTTCTTATCAGGAAACTTTTCTTTCTTATCAATTGGCAACTTTCAGCATTGTACTTTCAAACTTTTTTTTGCCCAAAAACTCAACTTCTCAAATTTTCAGTGATGTCTCGCGAACTTATGGTTGCCGACGGTGGCGAAACTATCGGAAACACGCCGTTGGTCCTTCTTCGGAATATTACGAAAGGATTGGATGCGAGAATCGGTATTTGTCGGCCAAATTTCAGAAGATAGATTTTTTCAGCCGTAAAAATCGAGTACCTGAATCCGTCGTGTTCTGTGAAGGATCGAATCGCAAAATCGATGGTGGATGAGGCGGAAAAGGCGGGACGAATTGTTCCCGGGAAAACGGTGCTTGTGGAGGGAACTAGTGGAAATTTGGGAATCGCGTTGGCTCATATTGGAAAGATTCGCGGGTGAGTGGTTTTGAGATTCTGAAATTTTGAGATTCTTGGATACCTGGATTTATGAATTCCTTGATTCCTTAATTCCTAGTTTCCTAGATTCCTTGATTTCTAGCTTCCTAGATTCTAAAATTCTGAGATTCTTAGAAGATTCTAAGACTCTGAGATTCTAAAATTCTGTTATCCTGATATTCTAAAATTCGAAATTCCAGGATTCTTGTATTTTAGGATTCACAGATTCTTAGATTCTAGAATCCACGGATTCTTGAATTCCGGGATCCATGGATTCTCAGATTCTCGGATTCTCGGATTGTCGGATTCTCGGATTCTTGGGTTCTCGGAATCTCGGATTCTCGGATTCTCAAATTCTGAAATTCTAAGTTTTCAGAAATTCAGATTCTTAAAGTTTGAATTTTTGAAACTTTGAGATTCTGAGATTCTGAGATTTTGAGAATCTGAGATTCTGAGACTGACATTCTGAGATTCTGAAATCTTAAGATTCTGAAACACTGCGATTCTGAATTTTAGAATTTTTAAAATTCTAAAATTCTGAAACTCTGAATTTCCGAAGTTTAAGGATTTCGAGATTCTAAGTTTCCCTTATACTCGGATTCTGAGATTCTGAGATTCTGAGATTCCTAGATTTTTAGATTCCCAGATTCCTAAATTCTTAGATTCCTAGATTCTGAGATTCTGAGATTCTGAGATTCTGAGATTCTGAGATTCTGAGATTCTGAGATTCTGAGATTCTGAAATTCTGAGATTCTGAGATTCTGAGATTCTGAGATTTTGAGATTCTGAGATTCTGAGATTCTGAGATTCTGAGATTCTGAGATTTTGAGATTCTGAGATACTGAGATTTTGAGATTTTGAGATTCTGAGATTCTGAGATTCTGAGATTCTGAGATTCTGAGATTCTGAGATTCTGAGATTCTGAGATTCTGAGATTTTGAGCATCTGAGATTCTGAGATTCTGACATTCTGAGATTCTGAAATCTTAAGATTCTGAAACACTGCGATTCTGAATTTTAGAAATATTAAAATTCTAAAATTCTGAAACTCTAAATTTCCGAAGTTTAAGGATTTTGAGATTCTAAGTTTCCCTTATACTCGGATTCTGAGATTCTGGGATTCTAAGATTCCGAAATTTTGAGATTCTGAGGTTTTGAAATTCTGAGATTCTGAGATTTTGAGATTCTGAGATTCTGAGATTCTGAGATTCTGAGATTCTGAGATTCTGACATTCTGAGATTCTGAAATCTTAAGATTCTGAAACACTGCGATTCTGAGATTCTGAGATTCTGAGATTCTGAGATTCTGAGGTTCTGAGATTCTGAGATTCTGAGATTTTGAGATTCTGCGATTCTGAGATTCTGAGATTCAAACATTCTGAGATTCTGAAATTCTGAGATTCAAACATTCTGAGATTCTGAGATTCTGAGATTCTGATATTGTAAGATTCTGAGTTTCCGAAATTTGAAGTTATGAACATCTGAAATTTTAAGATTTTGAATTCCAGATACAAAGTGATCCTCGTAATGCCGGAAACCATGAGTGTCGAACGTCGTGCCATGCTTCGTGCCTATGGAGCCGAAGTGATCCTTTCCGACCCGATGGAAGGCCATCCAGGAGTCATCAAAAAAGTAGAGATGCTTTGTGAAAAACTTACGAATGCAATCTGTTTGGATCAGTTTTCAAATCCAGCCAACCCAGCAGCACACTACCGTACCACAGGTCCAGAAATCTGGCGCCAAACTCAGGGAAAAGTGGATATGGTCTGTTTTGGAGTTGGATCAAGTGGAACGCTCACTGGAGTCGGACGATATCTCAGACAACAAAATCCAGACATCAAAATTTATCCAGTGGAGCCGTATGAAAGCTCCGTGTTGAGCGGATTTCCGAGAGGAAAGCATAGAATTCAGGGTAAGTTATTTTCAGAAAAAATCTATAGATATGTAGTTCAAAGAACTTAACTTTTCTTCAGGTATTGGTGCTGGCATCATTCCTGGCAACGTGGATCGTTCGCTGTTCACCGAAGTCATACGTGTCAAATCCGATGACGCGATGACAATGGCACGTCGGCTCGCTGACGAAGAAGCCATCCTCGGTGGCATCTCATCTGGAGCCAACGTGGTCGCCGCCGTGGAGCTGGCACGTCGTCCCGAGAACAAGGGAAAACTGATTGTGACCACTGTGAATAGTTTTGCCGAGCGATACTTTACTACGGAATTGTACTCGAATGTTCTGAATGATGTGTCCAAGTTGAAATGGTCCAATGATGAGGAGGCTGTGATGATAGCGAAAAAGTATTTGGGGATCTGAAATTTTACTTGTGCCTGATTTTTTTTATAATCATATGATATTTATTTGACTGAATGAATGAAACTTGTTTCAAATTTTTTGTTAGATGGAACGCGTTCGCTTTTTTTTGAAGAACTGAAGAGCCGTTTTTCGGCAAAATTTAAGACAGATATTTCAGTGATTTCAGAGGTTGTTTTTGGAGTTACGATATGCATTTTGAAGTGACACTAAATAGTGTAGCTCAACCGGTAGCGGCGCGGCATCTCCCGCAGTGGGCCCACAAGTTAAGTTCCTCCAAATGAAAAGAGCATTTCAAGGCTTTTTTTCAGTTTTTATTGAGAGTGCCTTCGATGAGTGATGGTAATATGCAGAATTTTTGATGACAACCAAATTTTCGGTAAAAAATATTTTTGAGAAGAAGCGCTCCGCTGAATAAAAAGCTCGCAATGAGAAATTCAAACAATTTGAATAATTTTTTTCGCACAATACATCACATTGATCGGGAAGTATGGCGTTTCCACGACTTGAATTTCTTGAAAACCACACTTGTTCAGCAACTCCACAGCCCGTTTTTCACCCCACATCGCACCATAACAGAGCGCATTTGCATCATTACTGCCGACGGGAAGACAATGAAACAAGGATGTTCCATACATCATTGTCGCCATATCACCTAATGTAGTCTTGTCCGTATAGACGTTGCTAGTTCCTCGAATCTCTATCATTGCTAAGGTTCCATCGGGTTTCAGAACTCGAAGAACTTCATGAAGGCACTGAAAAAATTTTTAATTGGAAAAACGCCGAATTTCAAAATCTCACCAAGTCAGGTCTACATTGATCGTGACAGGCATCGAACATGAGTACTAAATCAAAAGAATCTGTCCATGCATATGGCATCTTGGCAGCGTCGCATTCCAGGAACTTCAAGTTTTCGAAACATTCTCCTGACGTCATTTTTCGCTCCTTTGCTTGCTTTATAGCGTCACTACTAATATCTAGTCCAATGAAATCAGTTTTCGGATAGTGCTCTGCGAGCAACGATAAGTGAAATCCGTTCCCACAGCCTACATCCAGAACTCGTGCTTCTCCGGATCCAAGCTTTTCGATTATACCGTTCTCAATTGCTTTTATCATATCAGTCACTATGTGTTCCTTTTTTCCAGATTGATTAGTGCCGGCCATGAATTCTTGGAATTTGGTGAATTGAGAGTATTCAAGTCCATGGGGTCCATCTTTTTTGAAACAGTTGATAAGCTGGTTCATCGGTTCGATCAGATAACCAACCATTCCGTTTAGAAGAACTTCGAATCCAGAGTTGGCGAGTGTCTAGAATTTCGAATTGTGTGGAAGAACAAGATTTGAAACAACTACCTCAACATTTTCCTCTTAATCCAAAACTTCTCCTCCTTATTCATTTCGATAATCTCCCCACAAGCCATACAGTTGCACCATTCTCTGACATATCTCTCTTTGCATCCAGCTGCATCGGCTAGTTGCTTCGGGAGCACCGGATTGTTCTCGCTCGAAATTTCAGAGAGTTTTTTGAAAAGGTCCAGACGTTGTCCGACACTAATGGCGTTAGACACAATGTTGCTGACAGCGAGATTCTGAATTTTTTTCGTTTTTAAAATGGCGAAATCAAAAAACTCTAACAAAAAGTGCTCACCATTAATTTTTCTCTGATTGAAGAACCCTCTGACATCGTGGTGAAAAATTCGGAAAATTTTTTATCAAAAAAAGTTGAACAATCCCAATCTAAAGTTCCTTTTATACTCGAAAAATGTGGTTTGTAGTGTGTGAGAGACCTAGAGAATCAGAAAAAAGACAAACTTCATTTTCTTCATTCAATCAGCTTACCAGTTAGCTGATTAATTTTATGTAAAGTTATTCAAAAGTTTCTTTCCCTGAACTTGAATTCATTTTTGGAATCATCATCTGCGCGTTTTTTTTGACTTGTCAATACAAAAGCTAATGATAGCAGAAATTTTATGGTTTGTGACGCATGGTTTGTGTCTAATGGAGATTTAGAGAAGGAGAAAAAGAAGGCACATGTATTTTTCTTTTCATGTCTGCGTTTCAAACAACGTGGCCTAGAAATTCAAACTTTGCGATGTCTAGGCCTCGGTTGTTTTAATGGTGTCTAGAGGAAGACAAACGAAGACCTATGAGAGGTACATTGTAGGATCAAAAGTACAAGAATCAGAGAACTATCGTGTCTAGCGACGAGTTGTTGCAATAAAACGTAACCGAGTACCATAAAGCCTGTAATAGAAGGGCCTCTAACCTTTACTTTTAAGCCATTTTCTTTCAGTTCCTGTCAAAGATATAAAAATTTGTCATCTGATAAATTGCTCATCATGATATCAGGAGCATTTTGTTAGATAAATATTTTTTGATATCATTTACAGAAATTTAGATAATCGAGCTCAGACTTGACAGTGTCGGGGCCCTTCTATTACGGGATTTACGGTAGTTTTCAAAGATGGTGGAATAGTCAAAAATTTTTATTTAAATATAACATCCTTGAAAAGTTGAAATCATGAGCAAAGTTTTAGGATTCTTGAGCTGCCCAGGAACTAATTTTTCTGAGCACAATACAAAACATTAATAGGAAAGTATGGAGTGTCCACCACTTTGACATCTGGAAATCCACATCGATTCAACAAATCCACCGCACGTTTTCGTCCCCACATTGATCCCAAGCAGAGCGCATTTGTATCATTACTTCCAACCGGGAGACACTGTAACATGGGCCGCCCGTATAGTAATGCAGCTAATGATCCCATTGAAGATTTATCCTTGAACACATTACTCGAACTGTTGATTTCTACAATTGCAAATACTCCACGTGATTTGAGAACTCGTTGAACCTCTCAGATGCACTTAAACTTGAATCGTGTATGAACCAAATTATGTAAAATTATATTACCAAATCCGGTCTACACTGGTCACGACAGGCATAAAAAATAAGCACCAAATCAAATGAACCCGTCCAGTTAACTGGCATTTTTCCAGCATCGCACTCGACGAATTCCAGATTTTTGAAAAGTGTACCAGTTTTCGTTTTGCGTTCCTTGGCTTTCTGGATGGCATCACTTCCAATATCCAATCCAACAAATTGGGTCGTCGGGTATTTTTCAGCAAGTAATGATGAGTGAAATCCATTTCCACACCCGACATCCAGCACACGAAGTCCTCCAGCTTCAAGTTTCTCGGCTATACCATATCCGATAGCTGGTATCATATCAGGAATCACATGCTTTTCGTGAAGTGCTTGACTCATTTTTTCCATGAAGTATTGGAATTTGGAGAATTCCGAGTAGGCCAGTCCAGGAGGTCCATTTAATTTGAAACACTCGATAAGGTGATCAAGAGGCTCCAGAAGTGTCGGAGTTGATCCAATCATAACATTTTCAAAGATAGAGTTGATGAGATCCTGAAGTATTTTCGATGGTGTTAAGAGCCACTTATTATTACTGGGAAACCTGTAATAAGCCGTTCAAGTGTCACCTTTGAGCTCTTATATCTCATTTTCTGTGAAAGATATCAGAAATGTTTCAACTGAACAAATGTTTGTGATACCAGCCTGTTTGCCGCGCCTCCGGCGCTTCAAACAGTTGGCTGGTGCGCCTTCGGCGCAGTTTTGTCTATAAATTTTACTGCTCGTCGCTTCGCTCCTCTGTCTTACCCGCAGGGTCACGCATATTTATATTTTATTTCAACTTTTTCAACGTTTGCGGACAAACTGACAGAGAAAGAAACGCAACTTCATTTATTTATTATAAGAATGATTATGATAAACAATTTACCAAAAGACAACTTTTTATAACTTTGACAGGGACTGAGATAAATTGGCTCAAAATTAAACGTTAGAGAGCTCTTCCTATTACAGGTTTTACGGTATAATTCTCACCTTCACATCATCTTCTTCAATCCCAAACTTCTCCTCCTCATTCACCTCGATTATCTCTCCACAAGCCATACAGTCGCACCATTCCCTGACATATCTCTCTTTGCATCCAGCTGCCTAAGCTAGTTGCTCCGGGAGCACCGGATATTTCTCGCTCGAAATTTCCTAGAGCTTCTTGAAAAGGTTGAGACGCAAACCAACACTTATAGCATTGGCCACTACATTGCTCACGGCCAAGTTCTACAAAAATAGGAAATTGCTAAACCGGATTTTTTACAAAATAACTTACGAATAACTCCTCCTTCATGGATGACATGGTAGAAATTTTGCAAAACAATCACAGGTGGCTTGTATTTAAACAACCTTACAAACACGTTGCTTTAAAATCAAGGTGTATGATCTCTGCTATCTCGTCTGTCTGCACACCCCATTGATCATGTACTCACTAGATTGAATGGTGTGTACGTGACTTTAGTCATTTTCTAGGGGTACCATTATGTGTACCTTTGCGAGTAATAGATTTTAGTTTAACAAACTTAGGATAAATAACCCATGAGGTTCAAAACCTAGACTTCTATTATAATTGGTGTATCTCTAATTATGCTCATAACTTTATTCATAATTTTAGATTTGCATATACCGTGAATATCTGCAAATTTACCATGCTACAGTCACGTTCACTTTTCTCTAGGAGAGGCGCAGATACTAAAAACACAATCCATGTATAGATCAATGCCCATATCATCTCTCTTTCTCTGCGTTTCTCGGAAATCAGAAAACACGTGTGTCAAGATAGAATGAGAGTATATAAACAACCGAGTATAACATTTGGAATCGTCTCTGCAAAGTTTTAAATACAACTGATTTCTTAACCTAGGAAAATGTCGTCTTCCGGTACTTCGATGAAAGAGAAGTTATTCGTGAGTTTGTTGATTTTGAAATATAAGGATTTTTTATCCTCATTACAGAACCTCGCTGTCAGCAACATTGTGTCCAACGCAGTAAGCATTGGCCAACGTCTGAACCTTTTCAAGACACTCTCTGATATTTCGAGTGAGAAAAATCCGGTGCTCCCGGAGCAACTAGCTCAGGCAGCTGGATGCAAAGAGAGATATGTCAGGGAATGGTGCAACTGTATGGCTTGTGGGAAGATAATCGAGGTGAATGAGGAGGAGAAGTTTTGGATTAAGGAGGAGAATGTGGACGTAAGAATCTTACTGGTTACCCCTAGGAAACATAGAAAAAAATTCAGGCACTTGGCAACTCTTGCTTCGAATTGGTCATGAATGGAATGATGGCTCCGCTCCTAGAACCTATTGATAATCTTGTTGAGTGTTTCAAAAAAGAGGGACCCTTTGGACTCGAGTACTCTCAATTCTCCAATTTCCAATCTTTCATGGGCACCATGAGCCAAGCGCTCCATGAGAAACATGTCGTTTCTGATATGCTGCCAGCGATTGGAAACGGGATTGTAGAGAAACTGGAAGCTGGAGGAGTTCGTGTCTTGGATGTTGGTTGTGGCAGTGGATTCCACTCTTCACTGCTCGCCGAGCAATACCCGAAGGCTCACTTTGTAGGCCTAGATATTGGAAGTGATGCCATCAAGCAAGCTAAGGAACGCAAAACAAAGGCTGGGGCAGTTTTCAACAATCTGGAGTTCATCGAGTGCGATGCTGGAAAAATGCCTGAGATATGGACGGATTCATTCGATTTGGTGCTTATTTTTGATGCCTGTCATGATCAGTGCCGACCGGATTTGGTAGGATTTTCGGATGAGTCTCGAAAATAAAAATAATTATTTTTTAGTGCGTTCAAGAAATCCACCGAGTCTTGAAACCAAATGGAACTTTCGCAATGGTCGAGGTCTTGGGATCCAGCAATGTTTTCACGGATAAATCTACTATGGGATCATTGGCTGCTATGATGTATGGATGCTCAATGTTCCATTGCCTTCCAGTTGGAAGTAACTGCTCAGAAGCGCTGTGCATGGGAGCCATGTGGGGTCAAAAACGTGCAGTGGATCTTTTGAAGAAGTGTGGATTCCCAGAGGTTCGAGTGGTGGACACACCATATTTCCCAATCAATTTGATGTATTGTGCACAAAAAATTTAATTGAATTTTTTTTATTTGGACTTGTCGTAAATAATAAAGCACTACAAATTCAAAATGCATTGTTTCATCAAACCAATTCAAACCAAATCTCTGATCTTTCAGAAAAGTGGATCAAGTTAATCGAAAAATCATAACTTTGTACAGATCAAACATAAATTTTAAACCGATCATGTATGGTCCCTTTTTCAATATCTCACAATTATCAAAGCATTTCTTTTGAGGTAACTCGTATTTGATTTGGTTGTCGGCGCCTGTTCCTGTTAGAAAACTTGCAAAACAACTGGGACCGATAAGCAGGGTCGTTCCATAAAAATAATAAGTTTGCCGCAACGGGTGCACTGACAAAAATCAAAAATGCAAATGCAACAGGGACTAGAAAATATAAAAATCTTTAAAACAAAAATAGTTTATAGGCTTACAAGACACATCGGTTTCTTCTTCGACAAACAGTTGCACAAATCCGGAGAAGGGGAGTGCGCAGAAGAAAACGACCGTTATCGCACCCTGGAAAATTTTAGGAAATGGCACAAAACAAAATACCGTAAAACCTGTAATAGAAGTGCCCCCTGACTTTCAACTTTGAGCCCATTTATCTCGGTTTCTGATAAAGATGTAAAAAATTTGTCAACTAATAAATTGTTGCTGCTATCATGATAAACAATTTATCAGTTGACACATTTTTGATATCTTTATCAGGAACCGAGATAATTGAGCCCAAAGTTGAAAGTCAGGGGGCACTTCTATTACAGGTTTTACGGTTATTGAACCCACATGATTCCGAATTTTGTCAATAAACTCTTTCCACTCCTTCCTGGCCTCCTTACTTAAACTTGTAGCTTGTCTTTCCAACTCATACAAAATTAAAACATAACCAAGGAAAACTAGAACAAAAATTTGGCCCAGTGAACAACATAGGACCGCCGCAAACCCGATATATTCTTTGAAAGCTGTCAGGATCCATACAAATTCATAGCGGCGCAGAAATTCATGATAGGGCAAGTTGTCGGATATATATACATCTGTATAGTGTTTTGAAAAATTGGATTGAATGATAATCACAAATGCAATGGAAGAATTGAACATTAAAGGAACCAAAATCACGAGGGTTTGAATGAAACAGTTCAGTTTGAAAACTGAATCGTTACGAGAAACCGTTTGAAGTTTTAGAACTAGAATTATGAATAAAATTTCACCTTGAAGAAGAAACAACTTGTAAGCAAGGATCTGCAATGATCTAGCTTGAAGTGGGCGCCCTTCTATTAAAGGTTTAATAGCAACAAAACTCACAACATGAATCAATTTCATTAAATCATTAGAATTTTTCGCCCAACCAATACAATAGAATCCTGGTACTGGTAACAAAACTACTACGTTTAATACAGTACCCAAATAAAATTCGGACATGAATGCACATGAAAGATAAAGAATTGGAGAATATGGGGATATTCTACTTTTGTTGAATTTAAAGATAACATAAGAGCTTACCAATAATAATAAGAAAGATACCAAATTGATGATATTTGTGAGAATACGTTGGAAACCGTCCGCCGCTAAATTCCTAGTGTTATTAGCTGACATGATGCTTGAAAATATGAGAAAAACATACGAAAAATAGAAACCGATTCAGAGAAACAGGTGAATTACATGAACTTATACGTATTGAACTCGGACGATTGAACTCGAACAATAGAGATATTGACGGATTCACTCGGCTTGATGCTTGTTTTCCATGTTTGTCATGATCAGTGTAGACCGGATTTGGTAAGATTCCAGAAGACTTTTGGAACGAAAAATAGACATTTTAGCGCGTCCAAGAAATCCACCGCGTCTTGAAACGAAATGGAACTTATGCAATAGCCGAGTTCTTGGGACCCAGCAATGTTTTCACGGATAAATCTACTATGTGATCATTGGCTGCTATGATGTATGGATGCTCAATGTTCCATTGCCTTCCAGTTGGAAGTAACTGCTCACAAGCTCTGTGCATGGGTGCCATGTGGGGTCAAAAACGTGCAGTTGATCTTTTGAAGAAGTGTGGATTCCCAAAAGTTTGAATGTGAGATGTTTACACACCATACTTCCCAATCAATTTGATGTATTGTGCGGAGAAAATTTAATTGAACAGTATTTTCATTGAACATTTGATAAATCTTATTGTTAAGTATTAATGACAAAATTTTGTTTTTCCTTCAATTTGTCTAGATTAAATAGAAATCCTTATAATTCACCTGTTTCTCTGAATCGGCTTCTATTTTTCGTGTTTTCGATGTCAACTGATACCACTAGGAATTTAGCTGCTGACGATTTCCAACTTATTTTTACAAGTATCATCAATTTGGTATCTTTTTTATTATTATTGACTAGTTCCTATGTCATTCTTGCCTCAAACAAAAAAAGAATATCCCCATATGCTCCAATTCTTTATCTTTCAAGTGCATTTATATCCGGATTTTATTGGGGTACTGTATTGACTACAGTAATTTTGATACCGATTCCAGGATTATATTGCATCGGTTGGGCGAGAAATTCGAATGATTTCATGAAGCTTATTCACATTGTAAGTTGAACTACCGTATAGCCTGTAACAGAAGGGTCCCCACACTCTGAGCTAGTTTTTCTCGGATCCTATACAAGATATAAAAAATGTGGCAACCAATAAAATGTTTGTGATATTATGGTAAACAATTTATTAGTTGGCAAATTTTCGGTATCTCTCACAGGAGCCGAGAAAAATTGGCTCAAAGTTCAAGTACTTTCAGATCGTAGCTTACAAGTTGTTTCTTCTTCAAGGCGAAATTTTATTCATAATTCTAGTTCTAAAACTTCAAACGGTTTCTCGTAACGATTCAGTTTTCAAACTGAACTTTTTCATTCAAACCCTCGTGATTTTGGTTCCTTTAATATTCGATTCTTCCATTGCATTTGTGATTATCATTCAATCCAATTTTTCAAAACACTATATACAGTACTGGCCAAAAAGGTATTCGCAAACGGTTTTTTGAGAGTAACTTTGCTGAAACTTAAGGGATCGATCTGAAAATTTTACTGTGCATGTCGTACACGGTGACGACAAATTGCGTACAAGGAAATTGCATCATTTTCAGAAATTTTTTGTTTTTTTCAATTTTTTCAATTTTTTCGTTTTTTCACTTTTTTCATATTTTTATATTTTTGGATATTATGGTTTCTAAGAATGTTGGTTTTGGCTCCTATGTATTTAAAACTGTTTACAGACATGGCCAGACCCCTCGGAAAAAAAAAACATCTCTCAGGACATCCGTAAAGCCATCGTCATCGGCTTCAGAAGTGGATGTTCCAAGGACCTCTTGGCGCAGCAGTTCAATGTTACTAAACGTGCCATCGAGAAGATCTTGAAGCAGTTTCGGGATGAGGTAATATTCAAAAATAGTATAGTTATGGAAAAAAATGTTTAGGGAGCCTTGGTGGAGCGAAAATCGCCTGGAAGACCGCGTATCACGTCGAAGAACATGGATCGGAACATCGTCCGAGTTTCAAGAGAGGATCCCCAGAGGAGTTCTACGGACATTCAGATGGTCGTGAAGACTCCAAATGAAGTCACACGATCCCTGAGAACCGTCAGAAGACGTCTTCAAGATGCTGGACTCCATGGACGACGGCCAGCTAAGAAACCATCGATCAGCAAGAAGAACAGAATCGCCCGCGTAGCATGGGCCAGAGCTCATCTCCACTGGGGACGTCAGGATTGGGCTAATCACGTGTTCAGCGACGAATCCAAGTTCAATCTGTTCGGTACTGACGGTATCAAGTGGATTCGCCGTCCGGTTGGATGTCGGTTCGATCCCAGCTACCAGCTCCAAACCGTCAAGCATGGAGGTGGATCGGTGATGGTCTGGGGCTGCTTCTCTGGGACTTCAATCGGCCCGCTGAGAAGAATTACAAGCATCATGGATCGCTTTGTGTATGAAGACATCTTGGAGAACACAATGAGACCCTGGGCAAGGTCTACTGTGGGCCGGGCGTTCGTTTTCCAACAGGATAACGACCCGAAGCACACCTCGAAGCACATCAAGGAGTGGTTCCGACGCCGCCACGTGGATTTCTGGACTGGCCAAGTCAATCTCCGGACTTGAATCCGATCGAACACCTCTGGGAGCATGTCGAGAGACAGCTTAGAGGGGTTCGTGCCTCGAATGCCAACCAGAAGTTCGACCAACTCCAAGATGTCTGGCAGGCCATCCCGATGTCTGTCATCGACACCCTTCTCGACTCGATGCCAAGAAGATGTCAAACGGTAATCGACGCCAAAGGCTTCCCAACGAAGTACTAAAGCTATTTTATTCATTTTCTATTATTATTTTTCGTTTACCGGTCTATCCTAGATCTCAGAAGTCAAAGTTCCATTTACCGGTTTTTTGCAATTTTCATGAATTTTTCGATTTTTTTTCAATTTTTTGAAATTTTGACTATTCTTGTTGTTGAATCAGTTTCTTTTACCGTTTTAAACTTTGTCTTAAAATATCAGATCGATCCCTTAAGTTTCAGAAAAGTTATGCTCGAAAAACTATTTGCGAATACCTTTTTGGCCAGTACTGTAGATGTATATATATCCGACAACTTGCCCTATCATGAATTTCTGCGCCGCTATGAATTTGTATGGATCATGACAACTTTCAAAGAATATATCGGGTTTGCGGCGGTCCTATGTTGTTCACTGGGCCAAATTTTTGTTTTAGTTTTCCTTGGTTATGTTTTAATTTTGTATGAGTTGGAAAGACAAGCTACAAGTTTAAGTAAGGAGGCCAGGAAGGAGTGGAAAGAGTTTATTGACGAAATTCGGAATCATGTGCGTTCAATATTTTGTGTCTGGTACAGTTTTACAATTCTTCCAGGGTACAATAATCGTCATTTTTTTCTGCACAATTTCCTTGTCCTGTTTTGTCCAATTTTTTGTCAAAGAAGAAACGGATGTGTCTTGTAAGCTTGACAACTTTTTTTGGTTCAAAAATTTATATTTTTCAGTCCCTGTTGCATTCGCATTTTTGATTTTTGTCAGTGCACCGATTGCGGCAAACGTATTATTTCTGTGGAACGACCCTACTTATCGGTCAAAACTATTTGGCAAATTTTTTATTAAAAACAGGCGTCAACCGACAGATATAGTCCGAGTTGCATCGAGAGAAATGTTTTGATAATTTTTGGATTTTGAGACAACTATCTTTAAGCCGAAATAAAAACTATAAAACCAATTTAAAAATTTTTCACGTCTTTGATTCAATTTATCTCGGTTCCTGGGAAAGATATCAAAAGGGACCAACAGAAAAAATGTTTGCGATAATATGATAAACAATTTATCAGTATACAACTTTTTCATATCTTTGACGGGAACGGAGGTAAATCGGGCCTATCATCTGTCATTATCCAAGCATGCGACTACGTAGCTCAGACGGTAGTACAGTACTTTGTTCGCAAGTTCTCAAAAAGCTTCAATAAATTAATAATAATAATTTATTGATTCAGGACTATCAATCAATATTGTTACAAATTAAACAAATAAGTTAGAAATTATGTTCGTCTAAGAAAAGGAAAGAAGATGAATTAACATGACTTAAATTAGTTTCAAAAGAGATGGATGAAAACAAGGGTGGGAAAACGGTTTTTGGAAGCGAGTTCCAGCAGGATATAATACGGAGAATGAGAAATTGAACAAAAAGTTTTGAAGCATTCTGCTCAATTTCTTAAATTAAAAATACAATTTCTTAAATCTTCCTTATAAATAAAACGCTAGAGGCGTCTGTCAGTCCTCGTGTCAGTCTGTCAACTTTTGAAAAGCTTGAAAGTTAAACATAAATTTACGTGACCCTTTAAGAATAATTGAATAGCGGAGTCACGCACCAGTATAAAACTAAGTTGCATCGCGCCGAAGGCGCACCAGCTTGCTGGTAAAAATTTATTTCTTAAATTAAAAATAAATAAAAGACGTTGTTATTTTAGTGCAAATTAATATTAAAAGGGACCGACACATTGAAATATTGAGAAAATATTACACTTTTTAGGGAAATGACGCAGGTGGTAGGTTGATTTCTCCTCTGAAATTTTCAATGTGCATCTGCGGTCATTTCATGTGACACAATTGAAATTTGTGGTTTTCCTAATATTCGACGAATGAAATCTGAAATTTTCTCTTCTGGTTTTTTTCCAGTTGTTATTGAACTCGCTAGAAATTGCCATCCGATAATTGTCAATGAACACGATAGTGGGAATTGGGTCGATTGCTGGATAGACGGTGTATAAAAATGTGATAAGCCTACTGGCCCATTCGATATCGATTTTGAAAAATGGGAATGTGAGGAAGCATCCAATTGGGACGAAGAGAAAAATCATTGGGATCACTGTCTGGAATTATGGAAATGCTCAAGAATGTTCGGCTTAATGAAAAAAACCTGTGCCACCAACGCTTTGTGCAATTGAAGTTGAAGTTTCTTACTGTATTCACTTTCTCCTTGTTTGAGAAGTTCCTTGATTTTCCCGTAGCTTTTTCTCCCAAAATAAATTATAGTGACTAAAGGGATCGCCTGAAAATTCAAAAGGGTTTCAAAATGATCTGCCCCAGTCTCACAAATATCTGATTGAGCCCAAGAGCTCCGATCATATCTTTCATGCTCAGATATTGATTCCCATATGGGTCAGTTCTCCAGTATAAACCTCCTGTGTAGCTAGTCTTATCGATATCAAAATCGTACTTCTCTTTTACGCGAGATCTGAAAATTGCTTTGAATTTTGGAAAACTTGTAGATTGACTACCTCAAATACTCTGTCTTTTCTGAATCCGGTCTTAAGAAGATCCAATTATTTATCACCCAACCGGCGCCGGCTAAAATCGGAATGAAAATCCAGAAAATCAGTTTTTTACCATGGAAAAAACGAAGACGACCTTCTCTGAAAATTGGAGGGGACATGAAACTATTGTTTTTTTCAAAATATTGTTCATATAAGCCCTTCGAGAAGTTGTGGGTCCACCGTTCGTAGCTGGTAGCGTAACTGGTAGCGTAGCTGGTAACGTAGCTGGTAGCGTAGCTGGTAGTGTGGCTGGTAGTGTAGCTGGTAGCGTAGCTGGTAGCGTAGCTGGTAGCGTAGCTGGCAGTGTGGCTTGTAGCAGCTTTTCCAACGGTGGGCCCACAAGTTTAACTCCCCGAGAGGCTTATTCTATAAACAAAATTTAATGTTTGCATACCTTTGTAATGCGAAAAATCGATAGACAAAATTGATAGCGATCGAATAAATTGTTAGGCTATAACATCCGCACAATAATGCTGTAAACCTTTTTTTTCTGTCACATTCTCAAAGAAAAATGTTAACGTTTTACCAACTAACAAAACTCCGATAATTGGGTAATCCTCAAAAACACTGTTCCGTAAGTCCATTATCATTACGTACGCCGCACCATAACTATGCATATACTGAAAACCTTCAATTCCAACAGAGCGCGCTTTCCATACTCACCGGCTGAACAATAAAATCCAGAACTGCATAAAGCATGGAAATCAGAGAGAAATAAATCATGAGAAATTTATAATTACCAAGTTTGTGTGGTGAATGTGTAAGCACCAAGAATATCGATAGACAGTTTGTGGCAAGAGAAAATAGTACAGTTATAAGTTGAATATATGATCTCATTTGTTTCTTTTTTGAATGAGCGAGATCGAATTTCTGATTCTTTACTTTTGTTTTCGTATGTTAAAGTATATGTCCCAAGAGGTAAAGATAATTATATGTTATTCGGTTCCGCGTCTCATGACTTCTTCTTCTTCTTTGAAAAACAATGTGATTTTCGAAATATAAACTCTTCAAACTACATCCGTTGTTAATTCATAAGAGACCACAGAAGCTACCTGATTCTTTCTGAGTAAGCGACGAATCCAATCTACAAACAAATAGGGCATTATTAGAGAATCAAAAAATCACATTTTTGGGGAACTCACTGTGAACAGCTAACCGATACTCCTCGATAAATATCATATTAGGAATTGGGTCCACCGCTGGATAAAACGCGTAAAGAAATGTGATCGGGAGACTAGCCCATTCGATATCAATACCAATCAAAGGGGATATAAGAAATATTCCAATTGGGAAGAAAAGGAATGTCATTGGGATCAGTGTCTGGAATTAGTTTTTTGGTTCATAGATAAAACGATGAATGTATAACGTATAACGTATAACACCGACCACGACCAGTGTTCACAGTTTGCATCAGTGATGGGAGGAACTTCCGTTTCCGTTTCCGTTTTCCGTTTTCCGCTCGGTTTTTAGAGATTTATTTTGCGGAAAAAAAGTTTACGATTCCGTTTCTTTTTCCGTTTTTCGTAAAACTGAAATTCTATTTCCGTTTCCGTTTTTTCTTCCGTTTTCCGTTTTCCGCCCAAGTTTTGAAGATTTTTTTCCGTTTCCGTCTCCGCGGAAAAAAAATTAACGGTTCCGTTTCCGTTTTCTGTAAAAAAAAATTTACTCGTTTTTTTCCGTTTCCGTTTTCCTCGGAAAAAATTCCATTTCCGTTTCCATCTTCTGTATTTTGGAAAAATGCGTTTCCTCCCATCACTGGTCTGCATACAGTAACTCTAACAACATTTCAAAAATCCGGAAAATCTCTCTTCCTTCTTTTTTTTGAGAAAAAAAAACTACCTGTGCAACCAGCGCTTTGTACAATTGAATTTGAAGTCGTTTACTGTATTCACTTTCTCCTTGTTTTAGAATTTCCTTTATTTTCCAATAGCTTTTGATCCCGAAGTAGACTATAGTGACAAATGGGATCGTCTGAAAATTCGGTTTAAAACTGTTCGATGTTTTCTGCTGGATTGTTACCATCATATGATAAAGCCCCAAAGCCCCTATCATGTCTTTCCAACTCAAGATTTGGTTCCCGTTCTGATCTATTCTCCAGTACAGGCATGCTGTGTAGCTGGTACGATCAATATCCAACTCATATTTTTCTCGGGTCCGGTTCCTGGAATTTTGATCTTTCTTTGTGGCCCACAATTGTGAATTTTCCTCAACTATACCTCATATAATCGTTTAGTTCTGGATTGGGACTCAACCAAATCGAGTTGTTGCTGACCCAAAGAACTGCAGACACAATTGGAATAAAAATCCAGGTTAACAGACGTTTTCCAGAAAAATATCGGAGTCGGCCTTCTCTTTCAAGTGCGAAAAATCGATAAATAAAATTAATGGCAATTGCGTATATCGTTGAGCAAAAACTACCACGCAATGCCGCTGGAAAAAAAAACAATTATTTTGTACTAATTCTAATAACTTTAAAAAAAACTTACCAACTAGTAAAAAAGGTATTATTCGATATTCTTCAAATATGGTCCCTCTCAAATCCATGTACATTCCGAAAGCTGCACCATAACTGTGAATATACTGAAATGCAACGTTATATGTTTGTATTTTGAGCTCATTAATCTCAATTCCTGAAAGAAATTTTCAAAATCTACAACCTATACTTATCACAATATCACCAATGTTTTATCAATTTACAGATTTTTGGTATCTCTCATAGGAACCGAGACAATTGAGTCTAATGTGAAGTTCTATTATTAGAGCGCATTTGCATTTCTTACTGGTTGTACTAAATAATCCAGAATCGCATAAACCATGGACATTATCGAAAAATAGATCATTAGGACTTTATAATTGCCAATTTTACTTGGTGAATGGTTAACAACCAAATAAATGGAAACAAAGTTCGTAAGAAGCGAAAAAATAACTGTAGCCAGCTGAATGACCGATTTTATTTTCAAAAACAAAGTCATTTTTAATGTATCAAAAGGATACCGGCTTTAGTCGTTTACTTCACAAATATCCAAACTTAATTATACGCTGGAACAGACGCCAGATCTCTGTAATTCCCGGTTTTCATACCTAGCTTCTTAAAAATTGTTACCTAAGGGACTTTTCGTCTAGACAAAACGATCAAAACTACGAAAATTCATTGAAAAATAGCAATTACATATATTTATCACCAGGTGACAACAAAAATGAGGGAACTGGAAAAGCACTGATTTCGTTAAGCCTTGGCGTAAGTTCTCCACCAGTGGTAACAACAATTTGAGGGATTCGAAACGATTCGGGATTATCTGAAATTGAAAAATTAGCATTTTAAATTTTTTGCGTTTTCCAACTTACAAAATGAACTCACAAGGGATTTGAGCGTTCATACTGGCTGTATCCCATGGTCGATTAATCATCTTTTTGAAATTCTTATCCACTTCCTCGGGTTTCATATAAATTGCATATTTTGATTGTTTAACCGTATGATAATAGTATTTCAAAATAAAAATGAAAGATAGTAAGACAAGAAATGTCACTAGGACGAAAAGAAGAATAATAAGTGCGAAGAGAAGGTCAGGCATAATACTGGAGTGAAAGTTTTCCAAGAAGATGTCCTCTGAAGTTTGGAAAGAGTGCTTCAAGAAAACATGCATGTTTTTGGTTTAAATTTTTTATTGCTATGAGAAATATGTTAACAACGAACGAAGAGGCTAATCCAGAGAGAGGAGAAAGCCGATAGTAAGGATTTAGAATTTTTTGAAAAAAAATAGCGGGATGTAGTCTTTAGACACCCACTAAATGCTTAAGATAATCTTGCTTACATTGATGTCATGTTGAAAAAAGATTTTTGGAAAAAATGACTAATTTTTTCTCATTAAAACGTTTGATATTTGCCTAGTGTTGTCCCAGTGGGAGTTGATCAACTTTGAGCGCGTATATCTCATTCCCTGTAGAAGATATCGAAAAATTATCAACTGAATAAATGTGTATTATAATGTTAGCGACATGTATTTTGTTGACCACTTTTTGATATCTTTGCCATAAACCAAGATAAATAGAGTCAAAGTTGAAAGACCCTTTTATTACTGGTTGTTACCATACCGTAGCTTCGATTGGTTTTATCTTGGTATTTGATACTGGCATCAAAAAATGACCAATTGAGTTTTTATTATAATATTCAAAAAATTTAGTCAGTTGACCGCGTTTTGATAACTTTCAAAGGAGCCGATTCACTCAATGTTAAGCGACTCTTTTATTACCGATTGTACGATACGTTCTGCACCGAAGACATACTGCCAACTTTGAGCTCGTATATCTGATTTCCAGTAGAAGGTATCAAAAAGTAGTCAACTGACAAAATGTTTATCTTAATATCAACAATATTTTACCAGTTGACCACTTTTTCAAAATCTCTACCTGGAACCGAGATAAGTTAGCTCAAAGTCGCCTGTCATTGAGCCGTTCTATTAGATTTACGATAGATCCTCATTTATGGGTGCTATTTAATTGTTCTGGATCTTCAAATTAAAAACCATTAAATAAATAAATTCATTATAGAAATAATTGTTCAACACAAACAAAATAAAAATAACAAGATCATAACAATTAGCCTTAGCTTTAACAATTTCTTAACAAGTAAAACAATTCTCAACTAAATCATTCAGCAAAATTATGACATCAACGCATAGGTGTTCGAATATACAGATAATGTGGTCAACACCACAAGTTGCATCATGCCCTATATAAATTCCACGTGGATTTTTTTGTTTCATTAACCCTTGTCCGTTGTTCTCCCACACCCGGTCACATGATGCTGGGGTTTAGACCACCGCGACCGGTTTTCTTCTTTCTCGGCACAAGAGAGAAAAGTCAAAAAATCAGACGAATCAGTAGTAGACTTGACGATTTCCGATGTACTCGACGCGTGTGGAATACGGCATTGGCGGCGCGGTGATTCCCCCGGTGACACGTTCGGTGGTTGGTTTTGGATCGGCTGAAAGAGTTGAACATTGAAGTTTTAAACTGTATAAGTACCGTATAACTTACATTCATTCAAATAGAATCGGAAGTTTTGAACAAGACTGGAGAAGATGAGGTAGAGTTCTGTGCGAGCGAGTTTCTCTCCGAGGCAGGCTCTTGGTCCCATTCCAAATGGACGGAATTCCTCCATAGGTGAGTATTCTCCGTATTGGTCCAAGAAGCGTTCTGGTTTGAACTCTTCTGGATTCTTGAAGACGGTTGGGTCGCAGAGAAGAGCTCCGAGAGCTGGAACAATTTCCGTGTTAGCTGGGATCTTGTATCCCCCGATTTGACAGTCTTCGAAAGATCTGAAAAATGAAGATTAGTGAATCGCAATTTAACTTGGACAACTCACTTGTGAGGAATAGCCCATGGGAGAACATTTGCCAAGCGTTGAATCTCGGAGAGTGTCGCTCTAACATACGGAGTTAGATGCATTTTGCTGGTTTCTGGGGCGTCGTTTCCGAAGGCAGAAATTATTTCTTGATGACACTTGGCTTGAACTTCAGGATTCTGGAGCAGGTAGATCAGTCCCCATCTCAAAGTCGTCGTAGTTGTCTCCATACCGCCAGTCCACATATCTCCACAGTTGAGGATGATTGAGAGGTCCTTGAATTCTTCTGGTCTCGTCTCTTGAAGATCAAGCATATGGCTCATGAAGTCGTCCTGGTGTCTGTTGACCTTGTGCTCATTCAGAATATCTCGGAACCATTGCTGAAGCTTGAATCCGCTGTTTTTGTATGCCATCCAACTGGAAGGAAGCCATTGGAGCAGGAAGCGAGAAATTGGGAAACTGTTTACAAAAAAGACTCCAAATGTCATGAGCTCTTTGACGACTGCGTTGATGTTACTGAGTTGTGTCTGAAACTCGGCGTCCTGGTACTCATAGTTTCTTCCAATGGTCATTTGTTGGATGATGTTAGCAATAGCTCCAGAGATTGGATCCTTGATATCGCTCAAGCCTTTTGACTCAGCTTGTTTGATGAGCGCTGCCTCTAAGCTGGCTGTGTGGTGGAGTACCAAATTGTCCATACGCTTTCCAGGCCAATTTCTCAGGAACTTCTGAGTCTCTTGGCGCATGTTCTTTGACTTTTGGCCCGACGAAAGGATAACACCATCCCCATGGTTACGATCACCAGTGAACAAGACAAAGGATTCAGAGTTGGAGCGCCCGCTGGTTTTTTGCCCATTATGAATCAATGCTTCATGGATGGAGTCGTAGTCCGCAAGAATGACCGTTGGTTGAGACAAGTGGAGTGTGAAAACTGGTCCGTAAATTGCTCTGTACTCCAAAAATGTCTTTTCCGGGGCACGAGTGTTCACGGATACGCCATTCCCGAAGATTGCCATAGGTGGTGGACCTGGTGGGTATTCCGTGGCATAGTATCTATGTTGTCTAACGAAATATGCCAAATGAAGTGCAATGGCAGCGAAGAAGCAGAGAGGAGAAATTGAAATGACAGGAATCAACATAAGCATATAATAAAATGAGATTATGGCCAGATGGGAGATTGCAAAGTAGCACCAATCCCTGATTTGAATTTCAGTTGATCTGCTGATCCTCATCTGAAACATATCCATTAGTTTGAAGGTCTTATACCATCTATCAACTCACCCAACACTTTGTTGTTCCATAAACAAACTTGAGAATGGACATTAGTTCCATGGGAAAATGAAGAAGATACATCTTTCTTTTTTTTATTGCCGAACGAAAGTAATTAATCGGATACGTTTTTTTTTTCACTCTCCGCTGCCGTTTATAAACAAGGTCGCAGTGGGCGGTGCTAATGTTTTGTTGCATCTTTTTTCTCTCAACCGCGCAGACTAAAATTGTTGCACTATTTTTGGGGTCGAGGAGTCGACCCTTACCCTCTGTGACCCTATCCCGCAACTTCTCGAGTTCTGTTGACCCATTTATCATGTACTTCTGCGATAGAAATAGTACAGAACGCGTTTCACATGTAGGTTATCAGAACGGTTATCAGGAGAAGTTGCTTCTTGTTAAACGGATGCTGTGTAACTTTTGTGTGGTCTTGTGAAAAACGCTTTTTTCAGATACTGAGCTCAATTGTGCAATTTTTGGAGGAGATCATTCTGAGGAGGTCTGGAATTCTTGGCTCTTGACAGAATCCTCATATTGGGTCTGAAAAGGTTTTTGAAAAAAGATGCTCATCGGGAAAAATTGCTTGAATTGGTGGTGTAGGCTAACCGGAAATGCTTTAGTATGCGCACTTTGAGCTCAATTATCTCAGTTCCTACGAAAGATACCAGAAAGCTGTCATCTGATAAAAGTATTGGTAATCTGATGATAAACGTTTTATCAGTTAACAAAGTTTTGATATGTCTCATTGGAGCTGATATAATTAAGTCTTCTTCAATTGACTAATCCATTTTGTTCAGATGTTTGAAAAATAGTATTATACATGAGGCTTAGTGTGGGCTTCTATTAGAATATCTACATCAATCGTCTAATAGTATTCCTAGGTTTCATTTCCAGGATGAATCTTCAATTGACTAGTCCATTTCTCCGTTTCAGTCCCAAATGGGAAGAAGACGTTCTGTTTTTCGAGTTCCCCGTACCTGAAATCCCCAAGTGACACATTTTGGATCCAAAATACCTCCCCTATCAATGTTGCAGCATTTTGTACTTTCCAACGTTCAAGAAGTTTCACTTGTTTGTGTTGTTATAATTCACTTTTAACGTAAACAACTTTTATTGAATAACAAAAAAGGGTCTGTGTCGCTTGGCGTCGCTGTCTACATCGTCCCGCACAGAAGACGCATTCTCAAGGCAGCCAGTCGTTGATGCGTACACGATATGAGAGATAGATACCTACATGAAATTTTCTTTTCAATTTTTCGACGACTACAAACTCCGGTGTGATTCGTATCTTTTTTTTCGAGATGTGAGGAGAATCTTTGTTCTTTCGTGGGGCTCTTATCGGTACTGTAATCTTCTGAGCAACGCAGTTCAGAAGGTGCCCAAGGTCATATAAGGTTCTGGTAGTTCTGATGTCTCCGATAGTGGTGCTGATGGTAGTGCTGATGTCTCCGATAGTGGTGCTGATGGTAGTGCTGATGTCTCGCTCTTGAAGCAGGAAGCTACAGATCCTCGCTCTGAATTAAAGTTGAATTTAGTCAACTATCTTTCCGCGCTACGACGCCTACACGTCTTGGCGCTGATTTTTTCGCTTATCTGGTCTAGACATCCGCCTAATTGGCATGTAGATCGCAACGACACAAATCACCGTTTCCGTGACTTGTGTGGTATCAAAAGTCGAATTTTTGCAGGCAGGACAAGGTTATATTGGTTTGGATGAAATCTTTAATGCATCCGTTCGATATTGCAAAAGTTAATTTTTCCGAGGTTGTTCAATAATCGGACTGACGTCGGCAGCATTTTGGTCAGGGTACTTATCGGATAGGTCTATAGAACAGACTGTTTGGTCCAGGACAAACTACCAACAGTCGGATTCACGGAAAACCGCGATTCTACAAAAGTTCATGTCAGTTTGTGGTATCTGTGCTAGATTTGCACAGTAATATGAACTTAGAATTCAGACAAGTCAGGCATTCGCATCACGTAACTTCACGTCACTCGTTCCAAAATCTTAAGACACGACGGAGGTCTCTCTTTTTGATGCGATTGAATCTTCTCCCCCCTGCCCGAATGATCGCATGTCTTGCGTCTTTTTTTGCGACCGCCGGGGGATAGACATGGTTGTTTTTCAATAAAAAAGTTGTTTACGTTTTGAAAGTGATTTTTAAAAAAGCACTTGAACCAAACTACACTCGAGGAATAGTGCAAAAAGTTCACAATGGGGGTGCTGGAACTAAAAAAGTGGGAATAGGTTTTCGAATACAGGGAATTTGAAAATTATGTTGTTTTTAGCACATTCGAAACTTCGATATCAAAAACTTGTAAACTGATAAAATGTTGATGATATGTATTATGATAAACATTTGGTCAGCTGACACCTTTTTAATATCTCTGACGGAAATCGAGATAATTGAGCTTAAAGTAGACGGATTGGATGGGCTTCTAATAATGGAAATAAGGTAAACCATGAATGATGTGGCATATTTGTAAGAGCATAGAATCAAGAACAGAAGGTTTTATTATTTAAAGTATACAGATTCTTATCGGGAGTACTGTATGCAGACCAGTCATCAGAAAATAGGACAAAATAATTCTAACACATCTGAATGTACTTTTGCAGGTGTTTCGTTTATATAGTGCAATTTTTCTTTGAAGGCCGCCTGTGTCTGGTGGAGAAAGGGGGCGGAGTCACAAAGTGCGTGATATCATATTCAGTGTACTTTCGGTGATCATTTGTTCTTTAAGAAGCTTGCATTGCCTTCTCGTTTTCTGTAGAAGTACCATTGTCAAATTTATCACATTTGGTGAGCCACAATTTGATGAACTACATATCAGTACGAACATATTATCCAAAAGTTCGGTTTAGATTGTCCAAAAGATGTTCAAAAGTTCAGCTTAGTTCAGTTTAAATGAAGTACCATTGTCAAAAATACTGAATTCAATAGACCAAAATTTGATAACTTTCTGGTCAATGGTTAGGTGATAAGGTTCACTTTCAATGAACGCTTTTAATATGTTTGGACCCTATCTTTAAGAATATTTTGCCCTTTCGGAACGGTTCAATGATCGAAGTTTTCCTTTTCCGTTGCCGACACACCGTGTTTTATGTCTGAATACGAATTTTCCATGTCTACCGGTCTTTTTACCAAATGTTCAGTCATCATTGTCTTGTTCGAGAAACTTCTCTCCACCGGACATGTCGAATCGCCTTTACCTTAGTTCACAGAACGGCTAGAACACACGTATCGGAAAGATAAATTCGGAAAAGAGAAGACGTCGCGTTTGGCATGCAGGCATCGGTAATATAGGAGAGACCCTGATCAGCAAAAAATCGGTTCGCATGATCATCTCATCAATCATTCTGTCGTCTGGCGGATCATGTCTAGAAGAAACGGTCGAAGTGAACTGGTGAACAGTTTTTAGCGCGCTTTTCAGGTACCGTGAAGCGGTCAGCTCGGTATATTGATTTTGCATTAGAGCGTATTTTCATGCCGTTCCGAAAATGTCAAAGTGCAGGATCTAGAAAAAGTTCGGGAGGAGGCTTGTGGTAGGTACGAGAGTGGAACGATGTCCTAGATAGGCTTGCTCTATATCCGTCCGAATGATTAACATTTTAAAAGGCACTATTCACTCTTCTACCGTATCTTGCCTACTTGTGAAAGAAATTGCTGACTCATGGGCCGGACCGGGCCGTCCCGGCCCAGCCTGGCCATCCACATGTATGGTATCCTGTAATAAGCTAACTACATTAGAACCACACGGCAGACATTCTCATAAGACGGTTTGATCTTCTGAACAACAAAGGTTAGTTTTATTCATGTGACTGATTTTTTTTTGAGAATATTCGCGACAGTGGAACGATTGATTCAATTGCATCTTCTCTCTCCCATGTCTACCTACAGCGATGCGTCTTTTTTTTGCGACTGCTAGCGCGGGGCGATGCGAGGGACAGACATGATTTGGTTTCCCAATAAAAGTTGTTTACGAAAAGCGAATTATAATAAAAAACACAAGTGAAACTTGAACTACACTCGAGGAATAGTTCAAAATGTTCACACTACGATAGACAAGTACTTTTGCGCCCAAAATATGGGTCAATGGGATTTCGAACACGGGGAATCTGAAAATGATGATGATTAAGATTGGAAGAATTTGTATACCAGAATGTGCTAGAAAAACTTGAAGACAATTCGATTTTACATATTTGAGTGGCAAGTTGTAGCTATCAGTGATAGGAGGAATTTCCGTTTCCGTTTTCCGTTTTCCGCTCGGTTTTTAGAGATTTTTTCCGTTTCCGTTTCCGTTTTCCGTTTTCCGCTCGGGTTTTAGAGATTTTTTATGTTTCCGTTTCCGCGGAAAAAATTTACGCTTCCGTTTCCTTTTCCGTTTTCCGTAAAACTAAAATTCTATTTCCGTTCCCGTTTTCCGAAAAAATCGGCAATTTTTTTTCAACGGAAACAGGAAAAAATGTAAAACACGAAGAAAACTTTGGTTTGAAAAAAACATGGAAAGTGATGCAAAAAATAAAGTCTTCAAACGTTAAAAAGTGTTTATTTTCATGTTTGAGGGGAAAAAATTCTGAAAAATAGACGAAAAATAGAAATTTCCGTTTCCGTTCTATTTTTCCGTTAACCGTTTTCCGCACGGTTTTTGAAGATTTTTTTCCGTTTCCGTTTTCCGTATTTTGGAAAAGTGCGTTTCCTGCCATCACTGGTAGCTATTAACCTTGATTTAGCAGCCTGACTATTGCACAGCCTGTTGTTTCAGACTCTGCATTCAGAATTCAATTTTAAATGCAATCAAAATACCATGAAACCTGCAATAGAATGGCTCCCTAACTTTCAACTTTGAGCCAATTTTACTCACTTACTGTCAAAAATATCAAAAACTTGTAAACTGATACAATGTTCATCATAACGTAGCCAATATCTTATCCCGATGTGTTGGCATATTTTTGATATCCTGCATAGAAGCTGAAATGACTGAGCTCAAACTTGAAAATGTGAGCTCCCTTCTATTACAGATTTTACGGTAGGTTTCATTTATTGAATCTCGTCGAATTCTACATTATAATTTTAAATTTTTTCTAAAATTGAGTATCGGAACTGAGTTATGTACCGTTTCCTAGTCGTTTGCGGCCATTCCCCAAAAAAGTAATATACCAACTCCGACATGTTTCATTATAATGATTTGATGATCACATATTCATTAAGTGGAACTGATGTTTGATAAAACATCGATGCCTACGAATCAGATCATATGAGCTGGTGTCCCTGAACACATTTTGCCGATCTCTTTTCCTCCGTCCGCAATCCTTGAAGAGGTTGCTACCAAATTAGCCTGGATCATGTGGGCTAGGCTGATCTGGCTAGGATGAAAAACCAAGTCTGGCTCAAGCTTATCTATTCATCCACCGGATTTACTAGTCAATATTCTTCAGCGTATATCGTGAAACCCGTTACAAAAGGATCTCACACTGTCAAGATTGGGATTGTGTTTAGCTTCTGAGCAAGATATCGAAAATGTGCCAATTGACAAAACACTTCTGATATTATTATAAACAATTTATCAGTTGAGAACTTTTTCATATTTTTCAAATGAACCGAGATAAATTGGCTCATATCTAAAAGGGGACTTTTCCATTACAGGTTTTACAGCAGCTATGCATCCACCAGATTCACCAGTATTTACCCTTTTTTTCATATTGTTCGCGACTGATTTTTCTCTATTAATCACCGTAGTTTGTGTCGACATTCGAATCAAAAACGCTTAGTCACAATATAGTCCCTCGTTCGAGAAACTTCTTCTCAGCGCCCGCCCGACGATCTTTTCCGTTAGACAGACCACCGAAGAGATCTTATCGCTCCGCGATAAATCAGCGCATTGGGGTTCATAGAACGGCTAGAACACACATATTCGGATAAGCAGACGACACGTTTGCCGTGCAGCCGAAGGTAACCTAAGAAGACCCGTCGCAGATTTGAAACACCAAATTTGTATGTATACGGTATGTCACATCAATCAAACCGAGTTTGTCTGAAGAGGTTTAAGTGAGAAGTGGATTGCTGAACTTTTTTTTGCGGAAAAGTACGAGGTGGTCTGTAAAGAAAGTTCAAGAGAAAAGCTGTGGCTGGTACAATGTCCTAAATTGGGTTGCACTGTGATAGTTCAAATTTGAAGGATTGCTGGGGGCGCCACGGATGTCGTCTTGGGGAAAGTATTAACTGTTGTCCATCTACCGTTACCGAAAGTCTTCTTTGTAGAGTTTTGTAGAGAAGTGGGAATTTCGAAAACCAGATGGAACGAAATTCTTATTTGAATTTTTATTACAGTAACCGAAAATATTTTATTGCATACTTGTAAAGTTTCGTTGAGAATTTTAGCGGGCCGGGCCGATGAAGTGCCGGCCCGGCCGCTGTTTGTACAGAAGCTGATTTTTTTAAAGTTTTTTTTCAAAAATTTATTGAAAATTTCTAAATTTTTTGACTACTGTCTACTTTAATAACTTTTAAAAATTACGAACCTTTTTTTTATTCAAAAAAATGTCCCCAATTTTTCATTGGAAATTTTTTCACTGAGAAAGGGCGGGCCGGGCCGGGAAAATTGCCGCTATGGCCCGGGCCGGCCCGTTGCACGTATGATAAATATAGACATATTCAAACTATACTCAACGCTTGACTATACTATATTTCCAGTAGACTTCTTCCGATATCTTGCGATATCTTCCGACAAATTTCACATTCCGAAGTCTGTCAGCCAATAATACATTTGAGGGCGGTCTAACATCTACAGTAGCCCGCACGGAATGTTTCATCGTTGACATTTTGTGTCGTGTCGACTTGTTTCAAAATTTCGGAATGTTTTTGTTTTGGGAATTTCAATTTGTTTTATTTTAGAATTTAGCAATAAAATGTCATAAGACCTATAATAGAATGACCCCCGAACTGTCAACTATGAGCGTATGTATCTCATTTTTTGTAAAAGGTATCAAAAAGTTGCCAACTGATAAATGGTTTCAAAATGGTTAACAGCACACATATTTTGTCAATTGATCACATTTTATACCTTTAAAAAGGACCGAGATAAATTCGCTCATAGTTGGAAAATAGGGGGGGGGGGGTGTCATTCTATTAGAGAGTTTACGGTATACATATTAAAATTATAATCCCGAAAATTGAATCCAATTTATTCTTGTTTCTGAAAAAAATCGTCGTTTAAAAATCCTCATATTTGTTCTATTATAAAACTCACCATAAAAAAAAATATCGTTCCTTGGGAACTTCCAAATGGTCCACCGAAAATCCTCGAAGTTGGCTCTTTTTTCGTTTTACTTCCATTTCTTCAGGTCGCAAATAAATTGAATAAGATTGCAGTTTCATAGAATCATAGCGGTATTTGAAACTATAGAAAAGTGCAAAAAGTATAATAGAGCAAATGAGGCCAAACATTGCACCGGCAAAAATTACCACCGGGTCGACATTGTGGAACATTTTTCTGGATTTGAAAAATGAAATAGGTATTTTGAATTTTCTAGAAAAAAAAATCAAAAATATGATGTGTGGTAGGCGAAAGAAAACAACAGGGGATTTTCTTGTTAATCGCTGACTATGTGGCTTTTCAAGGAAACCCTTTCATGGAATTAAATATATATTTCTCAAAATTTCGTTTTTATAAGCCCACGAGCCGTTGAACTTGTGGGCCCACAGTTGGAGGTGTCGCTACCAGCTGAGCTACTCTACTTTGACCTCAGTTATCTAGTTTCCTAAGAGAGCTATCAAAAATCAGTCAACTGTTGGAATGTTTGTTATAATATCAGCAATATTTTATCAGTTTACAAAGTTTTGACATCTTTTACAGAAACAGAGATAATTGATCTCAAAGCTTAAGTACTTTTTGGAGAGTTAATTTAAAAGAATATCAGCCTTATAAAAATAAAATTTTTATTTTAGAAATTAATTATTTTATGAAGAATTTCAAACATAAAAAAATCAATTACACAGTTGACAATATCTCTGGAACTTTTAATTTGTTACTTTGAAAGGCATTTTTCGTATGGATTGGTGCCTTCTCATCCAATTCTTCAGCTCTCATATAGAAGGACCATGCCTGAATATTGAACACGTCGTAATGATTTTTGCAGCTGTACATAGCTGCGAAAATTATAATGAAACAGATTGAGCCAAAAATAAGGATGGCGAGAGGAACCATCGGGTTGTTCAAATCGATCATAGCCGAGTAGCTCAGAATTTTCTAGAATTGATAAAAAGAAAAAACGAAAAATATGGCAGTCGTGGTAATTGGGTGTTTTCGAATTGAGATTTTCAAGTCTTCTTTGCCAGAAAACAACAACAAATGGGATTTTGCTTTGAGATAAATTTTTCTTGCTTCCTGTTAAATTCCTGTCAAGCTGAGAACACTCCAAATGCTATTTGAGGAATACATATTAGATAACCCTAAGGAACTTAAAACTCCAACACCCAAAAATGAAAGTGTTGGGAGAAACAAATATGGAGTCGATACAGTACAAATCATCAAATCGAACCAGATGGGACGGAAAAAAGTGGGCTTTTTTCAATGTTTCGAATTCAGAGACCTACCGAAAATGATTAATGGCCATTTCAAAGTTTTCATAGTTTTCGGTGTCTTTTTCAAAATAATATAAAGAGTGAAAATTTGAATTGGACTTGGTATGAGTAGTTACATGACTGGGATAGGCCTGTCCACGTGGCAAGGATTTTATAAACCACATTGCAATTAGAATAGTTAGTGAGATAGTAATTTTTTACTTCCGGAATCAGCTGAAATCATTTTTTTGTCTACGTTTTTGAGAGGAATCTCGATCTCGATACCTCTAACATAATCAAAGGAGACGCTTACAGTACTACTATGATTTTCAGTAAATCGGAGCAAATGTGGACGACCGCACTAGGGAACTGATTGGTGCCATATTGGAACTCTGGACCTGAAAATTTTCATTACCAAAACTCAACATTATTTTTTGATACCTTCTTCGGCTTAAAACAAAAAACGATTCCTTTCACAGCTTCTCGATATTGAGTGGACATTACCAAACAAATAAACATATGGAAACATGTGTTTAGAGATAATAATACGGAGAAAAAATTATAAAAAGAAAACAAGAGGACATTCGAGAGGAAGTAAAAATCCTCCTGAAAAGTGAGAGAAGAATCCACAAGGAATATTATACCAAGGGGGAATTCGGCAACGAAAAATGTTAGAGTGAGGTACAGTATTAGTTTCGTAGTTCGATTCGAATCAAGATTTTTCTGGCCTGATGATAGCCTTTTACGGGACTCCGTGGCTTTTCGAAGTTCCAAAACTAGTAGAAAAGTTGAAAAGGGATATAAGAGGCAAGGAATGATCTGACAAAAAACTGTTTTTCAAAAAATGTATACCTTTTTACCTTGGAAACAATTCCATCTGAAATTGTATAAATGTCATACCAAAAGTGATTGTTTTCTAGTAAGAAATCTGAGTATGTAGAAAAATAAGAGTTATACTTTCCTCCTTGTTCATTTTCACATTCCATTTCTCCATTATACATTTCAGAATATTCAAAAAATCCAAGCACAGTGGAAGGTAGGGTAATAAAAATCACTGCAGTGATAAAATACAATGAGGTTTTAGGTTGAGGCAATTTCTCGAGATTCGAGCTCATGGGGTACCGTATCACTAGAGTTCGGATAAGAGAGATGCTGAATCCCAAAAACGTGGAATACCTTCTTACTGTAGTTTGTAGCCAGAAGAGTTTATTTTCATAGAACACCAAATAGTACCAAAAATCATAACACTGGGATTCTAAATAGACTTCAACGTTACGATAAATTCCGTAAATCTGGGAAAGGATGTCTGCGACGGCCACAGACGCCATAACCAAATTTATAGATGTCGATCTCATAGATTTTCTAGTCAAGATTGAAAAGTGGCAGAGGTTTATGACGACACTACTCACAAAAATATAAATATCAAGGCTAGCGAAAGCATTTGTAAATTCTACTAGCCCAGTTAGAATAGTGCATAAATAAATTACTGTGTTATTACTGTAATTTGGAAAGTCGCTCTGTCTGCATTGGAAATTATCCATGAAGAACTAGAGAGAGCAAACTAGAGAATATAAAATGTTTTGAAAAAACATGAAAGGAAACTTTGGCTAGAGAGTAATTGTTGGGTATCTGACTTGAGAATTTCGGAAGCACGAATGATGCCATTATATAGCTTTTATATTTTCAAATTGATTTGATTGTTTTTCTAGAATGATTCAGTTGATATTTTTCCAAAAATCTTATCTAGGAACTAAAAAAAAATTGAAGCCAAAATTCAAACTTGTTGTTAGGAGTAACGTCCTACTATAGGAAATAAGATATACCGGAAGCCCACCCAAACCGTACACTTTAAGTTCAATTATCTCAATTTCGGTGAATGATATCAAAAAAGTTGTCAACTAACAAAATATTGGTGATATTATGATAAATTTTTATCAGTTCACAAATTTTTGATATCTTTAGAACCAACTGAGATAACTGTGCTCAAAATACATGTATAGGGTAAGCTTATATTGAAACATTTACTGTAGTTCATTGGGTAACTGCGCAGCACTCTTGAAATTTTGTCCGAGTTTTATTCCTCGAGGAGATTGTTTTGCAACCCAACATCTTCTCCATTTCTCTGACCACCCTGACAACTCTATTAGCATAAAATACACACAATTTGAAACAGCTGTCCTTGAATTTCCACAATTGAGTGAATAGAAAAAAGACATCTGCACCTAATTTATCGTTTTACACGGCCCGTTTCACGCCCGTTTCTCATTCGACAGATGTTCACAAACCCAGTTTCTCTCTGTCCACAGATTATAAAGATCATCCAATAAACCACACGAGAGGAAAATAAAATTCACACTTCCTCGTCACATTTTTTCTCTCTTTTTCTCTTCAGCCATGCATCGTTTCCTTATTCTGATTGGATTTTTGACCATAAAAACTAGGCTGGAAGCAGTCTGTCCAGCTGAAAGTTCAAATGAAAAATGCTCCAAATTACTGAGCAATCTAACAATAGGCTCAATGGAAAATCTGGATATTGAAGCTGCAGAAGCACTGAATAAAACTTGTTTCGAACTTGTGGTGAGTATAGATTTTCGTGATTGACCAACGAAAAAAATTTCTAGGATTGCTATGCCGAAATCGATTGTGAACAAGCTCAGAAAAACAAAACCTTCTATCAGAATCTATGTGAACGAAAAGAATTGGAAATGTTTGAGACGGAAGCTTGCATAAAAACATTTCATTCGGAGCGAAAAGGGAAATCCTTTGAGTGCATGAAAGATTTTGAGTTTTTCTCGGTAAGGATTTTTTGTAACATTTCCAGGTATATAATTTCAGAAAGATGAATCCGTCCGCCGGGAAGCGTACACTTCTGGCAAATCCTGTTTTCTAGAAGTCACTCAAAATTGCTCAGACCTCTCAATCAACTTTATCGGGAAACGGTTCAGCCATTTGGTAAGCATCATGGCCAGGAAGACGGATGAAAAAAGTTGTGAACCGATACAAGACAAATTGCTCAGCTCCCAGTGCTCATGGGAGCTCACAGAGCTTTATGATGAGCTCACCAAGCAACAGACTCATGCTTTGAAGAGTCAAATAAAAGGAATAGTGATGCAAAACTTGACGGAAATGTGTCAGGATTCAAAGGTTAGTAGGATTATATGGGGTGTATGGACTTGTGAGGAATGAGGTATATGGACATGGGGAACTAGCCAAAATTAATTTTTAATAGTATTTTCAAACAATGATATGACACCTATAATTCTTAGAATAAATAAATGAAGTCGCGTCTCTTTCTCTCTCTCTGTTTGCCAGCTTCGCGCTGAAGGCGCACCAGCCAGCTGTTAGCCAGAGGCGCGACAAATAGGCTGATTTTACTGAAATAAATAATGCAATGAGTTTGGAAGGATTTCGCCAAGATTTTATCCTAGATGTTGTCAGAGTACCGTGAAACTTCTAATAGAGGGGCTTCCCTAACTTTCAACTTTGAGTCCAATTTTCTTGGTTCCTGTCAAAGCTATGAAAAAAGTTGTCAACTGATCGATTGACAGTATCATAAGTGTTTTGTCAGTTGGCACTTTTTTGATATTTCGCATAGGAATTGAGATAGTTGAGCTCAAACTTGAAAGTGTGGGGGCAATTCTATAACAGGTTCACGGTAAATTATAGATCCTGATTAAACTCTTCATAATTTCAGACTTGTCTCTCTACTGGCTGTCACGTCACTGAAAGATTGACTCGTGTGAGCGAAATGTGTGACAATCTCAACACACCAAAACAGAAGCTGAGTAATTGCCTCAAGAGCTTAGTGTACTCAACCGACACGCTGAAAAAATACAAATGCACCAATATGTCCGACGCGAAACCAAACTGGTATGGATCTCATTCAATTGAAGCTTACATGTTTTTAACGGATAAAGAATGCGTGAAAACATTGATCAAAGCAGAATGCGAGGAAAGCATCATGGAGGGGATTGACGAGCACTGGACGGAGGTCGGTCGAGTGATGGCGGGTGCATCGACTAATTGAAAATCGATTCCTAAAAAATGAAATAATAGTAATTGCTGTTAATTTGCTTTTTGAAATTAATCAAATTCTGAGAAAATAAAATAAATAGTTATTTTTCTCTTGGTGAACAAATCTCGAACTATGTATCAGGTTGTACACACTCCGGTTCAACTTACATTTCATTTTTTTAAGGAAACTCGCGTTCTGTATTTTAGCCGTCCTCGGATTTGTCAGTGCTCGGATCACTAAAGATGGTATAGAAAAAATACTCAACGCTTATAATAATTCAAGATCTGCTATTGCCAAAGGAACCTATCAATCAGAAATGATTCTCAAACCAAAAGCAGCCGACATGCGCAAATTGGTGAGGTTTAAATATTCAATAGTTAGTGAAAAGAAATTGTTTGCTTAGAGATGGGATTCGGCACTTGAGGCCTCAGCTCAAGACTTTGCCGACCGGTGTCCATATGGTGACATACCACGAATCGGAGTGAACATCTACGCGCCTCGTACTCTTGAAACAGTGAGACTCGAAAGTCTTAAACTCAAAAAATAAGATTTTTCAGGTAGACAAGTCCACGGAACCGTGGGAGAGGGAGTTTCGAGACAACTTATGGAGGTCCACTACGATGGTTGAAAATATTGGCAGCTCTTCAATGAGGCACGCTATTCAGATGGTTTGGGTGGAAACAAGTTTGATTGGATGTGAGGTAAATATCTGTGGGAGCCCTCAGGAAGGCTTGAGGACCACCTATGTGTGCCATTGCAATGCAGCGTGAGTGACTTTCGTTGGACAGTCTGAAAATCCAAAATTGATAATTTCAGAGGAAACCATAAAGGATTTCACATTTATATTGAAGGAGAAACCTGCTCTTCCTGTTCGGCCGGATTCGAGTGAAAAGGCATCTCCATTTGGTGTTCAGCAGTCGAATTTGGATGCTTAGCGTGTCTGCGTAGCAACTCAACAACTACGCTCAAGCGGATTTAGTTCCAGGATAAATGCTTTGAGTGATTGAAAACTAGCATTTAGCCCAGTACTGTGGTTAATTATCAAAGAAGTTCACAAGTACAAAAACTGAAAGTATTGGTATTATGAGAGATAAGGCTGATGTCGCGTATGTGTTTGAAATCATTTATCAGTAAAAGCAGAAACTTGTGGATCACTCGGCTGTCGGCTTGCAACTTCTGGACGGAAGTTGAGGGGGGTTCGGCTTTTGGGCGGATTTTGGTCAGATTTTGGTCAGAAGCTGCCCACTGACAGCAGTGGGACGGACAATGGTCAGATTTTGGCCGGATTTTGAAGGTTCATTTTGAATTCCCATAAATTAAAAACCGTAGAATTACTAAAACCGATAAAATCGTCACGGATACAAACCTCCATATCAGTTCGGTTTTTTTGTAGAATGAAAAAGACTTGTTCCGGGTGACGAGGAACGCAAAAAACGCTATAATGTCGTTTACCTCTTGAGAAAGCTTCAAATAATATAATAGTTCATTTCATTACTTTTGTTTAACTGATGGAAAATCTATCTAACAAGAAGTAAACAATATTCGAAAAAAAACAATTTTTCTGGAAAAAACATTACATTTTTCTTTAAAACAGTGAGAGTACTAAACCCAATAAAATCGTCACGAATATCATGACCTAGATTTTTTCAGGTCATGACCTAGTTTTTTTCAGGTCGTGACCTAGATTTTTTCCGGTCATGACCTAGACATTTCTAGGTCATGACCTAGTTTTTTTCAGGTCATGACCTAGTTTTTTTCAGGTCATGACCTAAATTTTTTAGGCCATGACCAAAAAATATCAGATTTTGGATTTCTGACTTCCGACTTCCGACTTCCGACTCCCGATTTAAAACTTTCGACTTAAAAATTCCGACTACCGAATTCCGAATTCCTATTTTCACCTGTTCAAAAAGTTTCATAACCCGTCGCAATGCCAAAAACAAACAGTAAAATATTAGATAAAACCTGAATTTCTTAAAAATGAAACATTTCCTGATTGTACAGTCATTTACACAAACAACATTCTATTTCCCACACTCGCACGCTTGTTTGGTGAAAAATCATCACGTCACTTTGAGTGTCTGAAAATCGTTCGAAGAATCAATTCCGTATCAGCTCACCCATCCCGGCAAACTATAAAAAGTGCGTGCATTCTGAAAAAAGTCGCAAGACTTCCAGTGAGTCAATAATGCGCATGCCAGTTTTGCTATTACCTTTTTTGGCAATTTCAGTTACCGCAGATCCGTTGATTTTGCCTCTGAACAAATTTTCATCTTTCGGCACTTCCCTTGTGAAGAATGTAGAAGTAAGGATGCATGTTTATCTATTAGTAAAATTACCAAAACTTTACAGCCAGGCGCGGATTTGTATTTGGCATCGAAGGATAGTAATGAGTACCTGAAAAACATTCAAATCACTACTGGAGGTAGCAGTATAACGTAGGCGTTTGAAGTTTAATAAATGTTTAAGATTTAAAATTTCCAGGCTAGACAGTTTGAACGGATTTAACGCTGACAGCTCCCCAAAACGTTTAAGAATCATTGATACCATGACAGTGTCTACAACTAACAATAATACTATTTCGAGTTGGCTTGGTGGAAATTTATACGTCACTACTAAAGCTCAAGCGGATGGTAACAAAAGGCACCCCTAAATACAAAAAAAGGCCACATTTCAGATCCAAGTTTCTCTGTGTACGTCATCAAGACCGAACACAACATTACAATGAAGTCAGGGAAAACTACAGCAGTGATTTTAAATACCAAACTTGAACCCTTTGTGTACATTGATCAGCCATTCAAAACGTCATACGTCACTGGAATCCAGCAATCAAAAGATGCAGTGGTTAATTTTAAATGGGGGATTCCCGCTTACAATTGGCAAAGTGTGGATACCAATAATACGTTTTTCAAGAACCCCATGGATTTGAAGAATGATACTTATACAGGTCTTATGTGTAAGTGTACCTACTTTTGACCTCCATTGAAACCTGTAATAGAAGTGCACCTACATTGTTAAATTTGAGCCCAAAACCTTACAAGGATGATTCCTTGGGTCGATCTTTGGGCTCAAATATCTCATTCTCTGAAAAACGTATAAAAAAAGACAAACTGACAAAATGTTGTTGCTATTTGAGATTATTCCGTCAGTTGACGGCTTTTTGATATAGTTTTCACAGGAAATGAGATATTGGCTCAAAGTTTAACGCAAGGACTCATCCTATAAAGGACCGGGCCGATTTGGATGGACTATGGCCGGCGTATAATTCAAGCTTATAGTTTTGATGTTGATTAATAACGAAAATTTAAGTTTTCAACCAAAACTCAAATTTTCCAGATTCTTCGATCACATCGAGCCCCTCCAAATCGGTTTCGAATACTGGTACATCATGGCCAATGGCTCAATCACTATGCAAATTGAGAATAAATTTATCACCGATCAAAACTACTCGACCACCGCTGCTACTACAACAGGACTCATCGTCAATGAACTCTTGTTCTATCCACATATTGTGACTTTCCAACCAGATTACACTCGTTCGGGATTTGCTGGATTCTTGGTGAGAATTTTCATCATTTTCATTGAGATTATCCATACTTGTGAAATTTCGGCCCGGCCCGGGCCGAGAGAAAATTTTCAGGGCCCGGCCCGGCCCGGCGGCCCGGCAGAAATTTCTAGTGCGTTTTTTTCTAAAATTTTATTGGAAAATTTTTTTAAAATTTAAGTTTCGAAATTTATAGAAAATTTTCTTATAGAAGCTTTGATTTTTTGAAGAAAAAAGTGCGAAAAAGTTGTTAATTATCAATTTTTATGCCAAAAAAAAAAAGAAAAATTTGATGTCCGATGGTCCCGAAACGAAAACTACAGTAGCCTGAAAAATAATTTAAATTTTCTGGTTTTTTTTCTCGATTTTCTCAACGATTTCACACCGAAAAAATAGAAAAAAGCACCGAAGAATATTATAAATCGGAAAAATTGCCCGAAAAACAAAAACTACAGTATCCCGAAAAATAATTTAAAATTTGCCAATTTTTTCTGCAGCGGTTATGTTTTCTTTTTGTTATATTTGAAAATTGTTATGATATCATGCTGTTTTTGTTTTTGAAAATGAATTTATTGATTTTTAAAATGTATTGAAAAATAACTCGAAGAAAAAAAACACTGAATACCTTTTTTCGAAACAATGATTCAACTTTTCGCTCAAGATTTTGAAGTTCGCGGTAAACTTCCGGGCCGACCGGGCCGACCGGGCCGGGCCAACCGGGCCTCCGGGCCGGGCCGGGCCGGGCCGGTGAAATTCGTGTTTCGGCCCGGCCCGGCCCTTCACAAGTATGAGATTATCGCTCACTTTCAGGTATCTGCCTTCCCCGAAAATGAACTCTGGTTCACCATGAGCTATGACTCCTCCTACACTACTATTGACTTTAACGGAACCAGTTCGATTGAAGACAGATCCTGGGCTCCTGAACAAGCTAGAATGCTAACGATTAACAGTACCAATCAAGTTGCTGGAGTTTTTTACTGTCAGTATTTTTCTTATGCTGGGGATTTGTTGCCCATGACTAGTACGAGCTCGCCGACCACCAGTATGAGGGGTTCAACCGGTATGACTACAAATACTACTATTGTTTCAACCACAACTGTTGGTACTACCACCAGTGGAGCGTGTTTCATGAGTTTATGGGTTTTATTTGTATCTGTTGTGTATATTATCTTTTGAATGAAGTTTATTTCTTATGAATTGAAGTTTTTGTGATTTTTTAAATATTTTTTTTTCAAAAAAGGTACGGATGATGTCGTAGTATTAAAGGAGAGACAATATGTGGTGAGGCTGAACAGTAATCGGAGTTCATACAGTGCGTGGATATCGCTATGATGCGCAAATTCCGCCACCGTAGCTGAGCTGAAAAATTCCTCGAGAAATGCCCCTTTCGAGAAATTTTCGAGGAAATTTCGACAAAAGTTTCTTGAAAAAAATTTTCGAAAAAAGTTTCTCGAGAAATTCCTCAAAAAATTGTTTCGAGAAATATTTTTCGAGAAATTCCTCGAAAAAAATTCCTCGAAAAAATTTTTTCGAGGAATGGATTCTTCGAAATTTTCCGAGAAATGTGCTATACAATGCGCGTAGCGGAATTTCGGAGTGTCGTTTGCGACTTTTTTTTCAGTTTTTGGTCGTTGCTGACATTGTTTTCTCGTTTATTTTGTCATTTTAAAGTGGTGGCCTAACTTTTTCAAATTTGATTTTCTAGGCCACCACTTCAAAATGGCTTAGAAATCATGCCAGGGTCATGTTAGGGCATTTTTAGGCCATTTTGAAATGGTGGCCTAACTTTTGCAAATTTGATTTCCTAGGCCACCACTTCAAAATGACCTATAAAACACACCAGGTTAATGTCAGGCCATTTCTAGGCCATTTTTACGTGGTGGCCTAGAAAACCAAACTTGCAAAAGTTAGGGCACCATTTGCAAAAGAATTCGTCTCGAAAATTTTTCGAGGAATTCCTCGAAAATTTTCTCGAAGTCGTGTCGAAAGGACACACTGTTTGTGACTATGTAGATCAATTCTATTTTTCAATTTTTTTTCTAAATTCAAACCCAAATTTCTCATACTCTCATATCCTGACTAATTAGGTGGTTGTTTTCCAGTCTACTCAACATTCCCTGTTGTTTTTTGATCCTACCCGGAATTAGAACCTGCTCAATTTAAAACCATTGAATTAGAACCATTTGAATCGTTTCTCATCAAATTGCTAGCTGCCATGAGAGAACTCACTCGGAAAATTTAGGCTATAAGCTGGGAATCTAATGAGAATACAACTGTTTTCCTTTCCTTGTTTTTTTTCCCATGGTTTCATGTCTGTTAGTCATTATTTTTCTCTTTTATCTTACAGAAATCACAAATCCCTTGTTCTACTTCCTATTTTCTTGTGCTTCGATGTTCAACTACAAATATTCGGTTCCGGTTGTAAGTTAATTTTGTTCCAGAGTGAATCACTGACGATTGTTTCAGATTGGATTCATTGGATTCGTTCTCAACCTATTTCTATTCATTCGATTTTCCACCTCAAGCAAGAAGCCATTCAGCAGTTTCCATAGACTATGTCTGTTTAAAACTATTCCAAACCTTATAATCAGTGCTGTATTTGCCTTCTGGACATCCGCAATTTCAATTCTGGGAGCTACCTATGCCCATATCCCAAGAATCGAAAACATCATAATATCCCAAGCTGTCAGTGGATTCCCATATTTCTTGGCTCCTCTTATTCAAGTATGTATGTCTGTTAATCGATTCTTCGTTATATTTTTCCCATTTTCAAATTCACAACCTGGACGTCTTCCGTTTACAAATTTAGCGCTTACTTTCTGTTTGCTACTGTCACATATTCCCCTTCTTTTATCAGCTTTGAGTGTGTTAGTTAGTTTAAAACCGTATTTATTAAGATTTTTCAGCTGACTGCTACCTAGTTTATGATCCAGAACTATGGATATTTCTACCGGAACGTTTAGAAGAATGTGGACATGCTATGGATCGACTGACATTTCTAACTGTAGGAATACTGTCATTTCTATCGAATGGGTTTAATTTGATCATTTTTGCAAAACTGTTAAAAGATAAAGTAAGACCGTAAAACCTGCATGTTCTTTTCTATACCGTCCAGTTCGAGCTCAATTGTTTCAATTTCTATGCAAGATCAAGAAACTTTCAGATGGTTGGAATCAATGAGGAACAAAAACTGAAAAGAAGAAAGAAATGGCAAAAAATGTATATTCAAAGTGTCCTTCAAGATTTCATTCAACTAATTGACATTGCCAATTACAACTTCACTTCTAAACTGATGGATACAGAATTGTGGAGTTTCATCTTCTGCTCCTTATCCTTTGCAATGGTATACGCTCTGGACGGAGCTGTGATGGTCTACTTCAATATAGATTGGAGTTTTTGTTGCATCGATCCCAAAAAATCAAGTGTATTTGTATCAGGAGCACAAAGTAGTACAGTGAAACCTGGAGGGAAAAGCAATAGGCTTATTATTAACTAATCTGTAAGTGATCAGTATACGGAACCTTGAGAATGACTGACTTATATTCAGGATGACGATTTTGATCAGAACAAGATTTTTAAGGGGGACTGCGGTCAAATTTTTTATTGCATTAAAATGTGTTAAAAGTTATCTATTTTCCTAATATTATCGCAAAAAAATTCGAAAGAAATCAGAAATCCCCAAAAAACGCCGTTGAAAAGGAAAACAATTCAAAAAAAGGTGCCGCCGAGGGACGAGGATTTTCA
>NC_013488.2:3484904-3489508 GCF_000004555.2 Caenorhabditis briggsae | reverse complement strand
GGTAACAAAAGGCACCCCTAAATACAAAAAAAGGCCACATTTCAGATCCAAGTTTCTCTGTGTACGTCATCAAGACCGAACACAACATTACAATGAAGTCAGGGAAAACTACAGCAGTGATTTTAAATACCAAACTTGAACCCTTTGTGTACATTGATCAGCCATTCAAAACGTCATACGTCACTGGAATCCAGCAATCAAAAGATGCAGTGGTTAATTTTAAATGGGGGATTCCCGCTTACAATTGGCAAAGTGTGGATACCAATAATACGTTTTTCAAGAACCCCATGGATTTGAAGAATGATACTTATACAGGTCTTATGTGTAAGTGTACCTACTTTTGACCTCCATTGAAACCTGTAATAGAAGTGCACCTACATTGTTAAATTTGAGCCCAAAACCTTACAAGGATGATTCCTTGGGTCGATCTTTGGGCTCAAATATCTCATTCTCTGAAAAACGTATAAAAAAAGACAAACTGACAAAATGTTGTTGCTATTTGAGATTATTCCGTCAGTTGACGGCTTTTTGATATAGTTTTCACAGGAAATGAGATATTGGCTCAAAGTTTAACGCAAGGACTCATCCTATAAAGGACCGGGCCGATTTGGATGGACTATGGCCGGCGTATAATTCAAGCTTATAGTTTTGATGTTGATTAATAACGAAAATTTAAGTTTTCAACCAAAACTCAAATTTTCCAGATTCTTCGATCACATCGAGCCCCTCCAAATCGGTTTCGAATACTGGTACATCATGGCCAATGGCTCAATCACTATGCAAATTGAGAATAAATTTATCACCGATCAAAACTACTCGACCACCGCTGCTACTACAACAGGACTCATCGTCAATGAACTCTTGTTCTATCCACATATTGTGACTTTCCAACCAGATTACACTCGTTCGGGATTTGCTGGATTGTTGGTAAGAATTTTCATCATTTTCATTGAGATTATCCAGACTTGTGAAATTTCGGCCCGGCCCGGGCCGAGAGAAATTTTCAGGGCCCGGCCCGGCCCGGCGGCCCGGCAGAAATTTCTAGTGCGTTTTTTTCTAAAATTTTATTGGAAAATTTTTTTAAAATTTAAGTTTCGAAATTTATAGAAAATTTTCTTATAGAAGCTTTGATTTTTTGAAGAAAAAAGTGCGAAAAAGTTGTTAATTATCAATTTTTATGCCAAAAAAAAAAAGAAAAATTTGATGTCCGATGGTCCCGAAACGAAAACTACAGTAGCCTGAAAAATAATTTAAATTTTCTGGTTTTTTTTCTCGATTTTCTCAACGATTTCACACCGAAAAAATAGAAAAAAGCACCGAAGAATATTATAAATCGGAAAAATTGCCCGAAAAACAAAAACTACAGTATCCCGAAAAATAATTTAAAATTTGCCAATTTTTTCTGCAGCGGTTATGTTTTCTTTTTGTTATATTTGAAAATTGTTATGATATCATGCTGTTTTTGTTTTTGAAAATGAATTTATTGATTTTTAAAATGTATTGAAAAATAACTCGAAGAAAAAAAACACTGAATACCTTTTTTCGAAACAATGATTCAACTTTTCGCTCAAGATTTTGAAGTTCGCGGTAAACTTCCGGGCCGACCGGGCCGACCGGGCCGGGCCAACCGGGCCTCCGGGCCGGGCCGGGCCGGGCCGGTGAAATTCGTGTTTCGGCCCGGCCCGGCCCTTCACAAGTATGAGATTATCGCTCACTTTCAGGTATCTGCCTTCCCCGAAAATGAACTCTGGTTCACCATGAGCTATGACTCCTCCTACACTACTATTGACTTTAACGGAACCAGTTCGATTGAAGACAGATCCTGGGCTCCTGAACAAGCTAGAATGCTAACGATTAACAGTACCAATCAAGTTGCTGGAGTTTTTTACTGTCAGTATTTTTCTTATGCTGGGGATTTGTTGCCCATGACTAGTACGAGCTCGCCGACCACCAGTATGAGGGGTTCAACCGGTATGACTACAAATACTACTATTGTTTCAACCACAACTGTTGGTACTACCACCAGTGGAGCGTGTTTCATGAGTTTATGGGTTTTATTTGTATCTGTTGTGTATATTATCTTTTGAATGAAGTTTATTTCTTATGAATTGAAGTTTTTGTGATTTTTTAAATATTTTTTTTTCAAAAAAGGTACGGATGATGTCGTAGTATTAAAGGAGAGACAATATGTGGTGAGGCTGAACAGTAATCGGAGTTCATACAGTGCGTGGATATCGCTATGATGCGCAAATTCCGCCACCGTAGCTGAGCTGAAAAATTCCTCGAGAAATGCCCCTTTCGAGAAATTTTCGAGGAAATTTCGACAAAAGTTTCTTGAAAAAAATTTTCGAAAAAAGTTTCTCGAGAAATTCCTCAAAAAATTGTTTCGAGAAATATTTTTCGAGAAATTCCTCGAAAAAAATTCCTCGAAAAAATTTTTTCGAGGAATGGATTCTTCGAAATTTTCCGAGAAATGTGCTATACAATGCGCGTAGCGGAATTTCGAGTGTCGTTTGCGACTTTTTTTTCAGTTTTTGGTCGTTGCTGACATTGTTTTCTCGTTTATTTTGTCATTTTAAAGTGGTGGCCTAACTTTTTCAAATTTGATTTTCTAGGCCACCACTTCAAAATGGCTCATAAATCATGCCAGGGTCATGTTAGGGCATTTTTACGCCATTTTTAGGTGGTGGCGTAGAAAACCAAACTTGCAAAAGTTAGGGCACCATTGCAAAATGAATTCGTCTCGAAAATTTTTCGAGGAATTCCTCGAAAATTTTCTCGAAGTCGTGTCGAAAGGACACACTGTTTGTGACTATGTAGATCAATTCTATTTTTCAATTTTTTTTCTAAATTCAAACCCAAATTTCTCATACTCTCATATCCTGACTAATTAGGTGGTTGTTTTCCAGTCTACTCAACATTCCCTGTTGTTTTTTGATCCTACCCGGAATTAGAACCTGCTCAATTTAAAACCATTGAATTAGAACCATTTGAATCGTTTCTCATCAAATTGCTAGCTGCCATGAGAGAACTCACTCGGAAAATTTAGGCTATAAGCTGGGAATCTAATGAGAATACAACTGTTTTCCTTTCCTTGTTTTTTTTCCCATGGTTTCATGTCTGTTAGTCATTATTTTTCTCTTTTATCTTACAGAAATCACAAATCCCTTGTTCTACTTCCTATTTTCTTGTGCTTCGATGTTCAACTACAAATATTCGGTTCCGGTTGTAAGTTAATTTTGTTCCAGAGTGAATCACTGACGATTGTTTCAGATTGGATTCATTGGATTCGTTCTCAACCTATTTCTATTCATTCGATTTTCCACCTCAAGCAAGAAGCCATTCAGCAGTTTCCATAGACTATGTCTGTTTAAAACTATTCCAAACCTTATAATCAGTGCTGTATTTGCCTTCTGGACATCCGCAATTTCAATTCTGGGAGCTACCTATGCCCATATCCCAAGAATCGAAAACATCATAATATCCCAAGCTGTCAGTGGATTCCCATATTTCTTGGCTCCTCTTATTCAAGTATGTATGTCTGTTAATCGATTCTTCGTTATATTTTTCCCATTTTCAAATTCACAACCTGGACGTCTTCCGTTTACAAATTTAGCGCTTACTTTCTGTTTGCTACTGTCACATATTCCCCTTCTTTTATCAGCTTTGAGTGTGTTAGTTAGTTTAAAACCGTATTTATTAAGATTTTTCAGCTGACTGCTACCTAGTTTATGATCCAGAACTATGGATATTTCTACCGGAACGTTTAGAAGAATGTGGACATGCTATGGATCGACTGACATTTCTAACTGTAGGAATACTGTCATTTCTATCGAATGGGTTTAATTTGATCATTTTTGCAAAACTGTTAAAAGATAAAGTAAGACCGTAAAACCTGCATGTTCTTTTCTATACCGTCCAGTTCGAGCTCAATTGTTTCAATTTCTATGCAAGATCAAGAAACTTTCAGATGGTTGGAATCAATGAGGAACAAAAACTGAAAAGAAGAAAGAAATGGCAAAAAATGTATATTCAAAGTGTCCTTCAAGATTTCATTCAACTAATTGACATTGCCAATTACAACTTCACTTCTAAACTGATGGATACAGAATTGTGGAGTTTCATCTTCTGCTCCTTATCCTTTGCAATGGTATACGCTCTGGACGGAGCTGTGATGGTCTACTTCAATATAGATTGGAGTTTTTGTTGCATCGATCCCAAAAAATCAAGTGTATTTGTATCAGGAGCACAAAGTAGTACAGTGAAACCTGGAGGGAAAAGCAATAGGCTTATTATTAACTAATCTGTAAGTGATCAGTATACGGAACCTTGAGAATGACTGACTTATATTCAGGATGACGATTTTGATCAGAACAAGATTTTTAAGGGGGACTGCGGTCAAATTTTTTATTGCATTAAAATGTGTTAAAAGTTATCTATTTTCCTAATATTATCGCAAAAAAATTCGAAAGAAATCAGAAATCCCCAAAAAACGCCGTTGAAAAGGAAAACAATTCAAAAAAAGGTGCCGCCGAGGGACGAGGATTTTCAGTGAGAAACCTAGGCCACGCGAGCGGCGCGACTTTCTTACCGGACAATTTTTC
>NC_013488.2:3441703-3484894 GCF_000004555.2 Caenorhabditis briggsae | reverse complement strand
CCGGATTTTTTTCGCTTTTATTTCCGACAAGTAAAAAACGTTAAAAAACACTGTCGGCCACTTGAAAATAATGCAATCAGGCGCCCTGGCCTAGGTTTCTCACTGCGCGGGAACTCAAATCCTCGTCCCTCGGCGGCACCTTTTTTGAATTTTTTTTTTCATTTTCAACGGCGTTTTTCGGGGATTTCTGATTTCTTTCGAGTTTTTTTGCAATAATATTCGAAAAATAGATAACTATTGAAACATTTTAATACAAAAAAAAATTTTGGTCGGAGTCCCCCTTTAATGTTTCTCGTTATTAAATCATTTTGTGCGCAAATTGTGGTTTGTGCTATTTCTTTGTAATTTGAATTAGAACATTGAAGCTAACTCCATGGTTTTTAGTTACATAAGTTGTAAATATGTATAAATTTTTTATTTTTTTTGTATTACGCATTGTACAAACATATGTATGTACCAACTTAATCGTTCTTTGCACTATTTCAAAATCTCTCTTTCTGCCGCCCGAAAAACCACAAAAATTAAACAAAAGGCTCCTCTCTAATTTTTGATCGCTGCTGTTTCTATGCCTACGTCTCGCTTGCCCCGCTGTCTCAAATTTTCGGCGAACCACCAACTTTTCTATTTACCCAGTGACATATTCTCGAAACATACATACACTCACCCCAGACCAAGCAGAACAGAGAAAGATAGGCAAAACTAAAAATGACGAATAAAATGTCGATTGTCTCCTGCAAAATTTGTGGACAAGATTCGCATGGGATCCATTTTGGTGTCCGGTCCTGTCGAGCGTGTGCCGCGTTTTTTCGGTGAGTTTTTGGATTTTTAAAAATGGAAAAATTTGAAAATAATCTTTTCAGAAGATACGCCCATTCCAAATGGGTCATCGCAAAGTGTACAAGGAAATCGGCAAATCGGGAAGTGTGAGTCCTTATTTTCTTTTTTTTCCAAATTCAAGTACATGCTAAGTATCCAGAAATGGGCAAAAACATACACAAAAAAACCGGTCCTTCACAGGGCTCAAAATGTACAGGACAAATTTATATCATAATTTTACTGTTTCAGTGAAAAATAGACATCTTTGGAACACTGCAAAAGCAGTTCAATATTTTTCAATTTGTCTGAAAATTTCAGAGTGTTTAGCAAAAATAGAGCTTCATGTTTGTAATTGACAACTTTACTGGAAAATTCCATTCTGGCGAGATATGCAATTTGGAACCAAAAAAGTTTAAAAAAACTGAAAATGGAGTTGTGCTACTTTGAAACCGCTTATCTCGCTTCTTTGAAGTTTTACAACAAATGTATCAATTACAAAAATGAACCTCTATTTCCGTTCAATCTATTCTGAAAATTTCAGACAAATCAAAAAATTCTGACCTACTTTTTCAGTATTTCAAACTTGAATACATAGACCAAAACTTGAAAAATTGAAAAATTCAGAAATTCAGAAATTCAGAAATTCAGAAATTCAGAAATTCAGAAATTCAGAAATTCAGAAATTCAGAAATTCAGAAATTCAGAAATTCAGAAATTCAGAAATTCAGAAATTCAGAAATTCAGAAATTCAGAAATTCAGAAATTCAGAAATTCAGAAATTCAGAAATTCAGAAATTCAGAAATTCAGAAATTCAGAAATTCAGAAATTCAGAAATTCAGAAATTCAGAAATTCAGAAATTCAGAAATTCAGAAATTCAGAAATTCAGAAATTCAGAAATTCAGAAATTCAGAAATTCAGAAATTCAGAAATTCAGAAGTTCAAAATTTTGTTTATTCCAGATGCTTTTGCCGTCCTTGCCGATTACAAAAATGCTTGAAACTTGGAATGGTCACAACTAGTAAGTCTTCAAATTCCATTTCCCCAACAAAAATAATCAATTGTTTCCAGAATTCCAATACGGCCGAGAAATCTATTCGCTAGCTTCAAAAACGCCAACAAAATTAAACCCAACACTTGCATCTTTCATTGGTCGACCTGAATTTCTGATGTTCTGTGATCCGCAACCATCGAATTCAAAGACATTCATTGATGTTCAGAACTTGTTGTCTGAAGCATCACGTCTTCTGAATATGGGATGTGAAACACCGATTCTAGCCGAGAACCAGTTGAAAAAGCTGAGCCTAGGCGCCAAATTTCTGAAGCTTGACGTTGAAAATGTCAAGTTTCTTGGCAGGTTCGGAAAGGACGAGTTTGTAGATGTCATCGAATTTTACTTTGTATCCGTGATCAAGTGGATAAGTCGATTTGATGAGTTTCAAAAGTTGGAAAGAGATGTGCAGGTACCGACCGAGTAAATGAGATTAGAATTGAACTTTTTGATTTCAGATGACACTTTTGAATTCCATTTGGCACGTCTTCATGAGATTCCACAAATGCTCAGCGACTGCATTGTTCCGGAAATCTAATCACAATGCTCTGCCATCTCAAAAGATTCTGAGAAACGTTTGTATGGATCGAATGAAGTCGTGTTTGGATACAACATGGATGAGTGATTTTCCCAGGGAATATGTAGGAATGTGAGTGATTTTAAGAGCTAAATGATTGGTCAGCTACCAGGGCGCGAATACCAGTGTGCATCTTGGTAATCCGTTTTTGAAAGCCGCTAATTTTGTTTGAATTTTTTTTGAACCGTTGACATGCCTGGAAAACGAAGCAGGTGAATATCAGGTCATTTTTAGGTCATCTACCATTGTGGCCTAGAAAACTCATCTTGCAAAATTTATAATAGTCGCCTAGAAAACTAAACTTACTAAAGTTAGGCCACTATGTTGAACAGGCCCCGGAAACCCGCTAGGTAAATATCGAGGTCATTTCTAGGTCATTTACCAAGGTGGCCTAAAAGCTCAGATTGCAAAATCTAGGCCACCAATTTAAAATGACCTAGAAAACACATTAGGTGCATGTTACCCCATTTTTAGGCCATCAACTACGGTGGCCTAGAAAAAGCCTGTTGAGAAAGTCAGGCCACTATTTTGCTCACATGAAAAAAATTTTTATGATTTTTAGCTAAAATGCAAAAACTTTCACTTTTTAGATACATGAAATCCCAGAACATTTACGAAGAGGACGTAATTGAACAAATCGAAAAATTGAGTCCAACAGATGTGGAGCTCACCTACATGTTTGCTCAGACTTGTTTCCAATATGCTGGAAACCGATTTCAAGGAGAAATTCTGAAAATCACGGATCGATTCCAACAAATTCTATCCGACGACTTGCATGTCTATTATATCGTCGAACAAAAGAATTCGAGATATTTCAAAAGATTGGCAGAACTGATGAAGGTCAATAATATGATTCAGGTAAGCGGTGGACAACTGGATGAACAGATTCACAGATATTTTTTTCCAGAAATCCGTCTGGGAAAGCCGACCACAACGGGAGTTGAATCGAGTGTTCAATGTATTGAAAATCGGATTTTCACACCCCGAAATGTTTCAGGACTCCCCATTTTGCAGTTTTACATGATTTTTTTTTGCATTTTAAACAAAAGTACAAATTCTTCAATTTCAAAATAAACTACCTATGTATTTCTCTTTTTTCTCACAGCCTTCGTGTTTCTTCTTATCAGCTGGTTTCGATGATCGACCTGTCTATCTGTCTGCGTCTCTTCTCTTTCTCTCATTCAACAAAAAAATTTCATATACGACCGAGAATTTTGGTTTCCCAATCATGACGAATTGTCAATTTCCATGCAGAGTATGCGGTCAGAAGGCGCATGGAAATCATTTTGGCGTTTATAGCTGTCGCGCCTGTGCCGCGTTTTTTCGGTGAGTCAGATATTAGGCAGCTAAGCGGTCGCAAAGATCAATTTCAGAAGAACGGCGACATCGAAATGGGTCCACAAGAAGTGTCGTAATGGACATGAAGAGAAGACGTGCATTTGTAAAACGTGCCGCCTGAAAAAATGCCTGGAAGCTGGAATGAGAACGGAAAGTGAGTATTTTATGACCTAGAAAACTTTTTAAAAATCCTCGGCCATACTTCATAAGGTCAGTTTCCAGAATTCCAATACAACCGTGACGCAATTCTGCTCGCTGAAACTTCCATAACCCCTAGCATGTCCTATTTCGTAGGTCGCCCTGAATTTTTGCTATTCTGCGATCCTGAGATTCCCACATATTCAAGATTCAATCCGAAAATTATAATTGATGTGAACCACTTGATTTCTGAAGCGGCACGTCTTCTGGACCTGGGTAATTCGACACCATATCAGGCGGAAAATCAACTGAAAAAACTGGCACTCGGATTTAACTTGATAAAATTGGACACCGAGAATGTGAAGTTTTATGGGAAAATTGGACAGACCGAATTCATGGATATTATTGAATATTATTTTGTAAAAGTCTCCAAATGGATCATGCACTTTGACGGGTTTCAGAAGTTAGAGAAAACTGTTCAGGTAATATTTTTTCATCTGATTTTTCTAGCTCAATTATCTCGGTTCCTGTCGAAGATATTAAAAAATTGTCGACTAAAAATTTGTTTATTATGATATTACTAACATTTAATCATTTAAAAACGTCTTTCTGTCTCCGTCCGGAACCGAGATAAAGTGGCTCAAAGTGAGGGCCCTTCAATTAAAGGTTGTTGTTTTTTTCAGATGAAAATCCTGCAAGCAATCTGGCACGTGTGGAGTAAAATTCACAAGTGCTCCAGTACAGCAATGTACCGAAAATCGCATCATGGAGCTCGAAAAATGCACAAAATCATAAGAAATACGGTGATGGATAGGGAGAAGGCGAAAATGGATTTGAGTTGGATGAGTGATTATCCAGAGGAGTATGTGATAAGGTAGAGGATAATTTTTTAAATAAAAAAAGCTATTTTGAATTTTCAGATACATGTTCTCCCATAATTGCCAAGATTTTGAAATCATGGAAGCCATCGAAAATCTGGATCCATCGGATGTGGAGTTAACTTTTATGTTTGCCCAATTGTGTTTCGAATATGCTGGAAAACGATTTCAAGGAGAGATTTTAAAAATTACTGATGGATTCCAACAAATTTTGTCAAATGACTTGCATGATTATTATGTTAGGGATCAGAGGAGGCCTCGATACTTTGGAAGATTGAATGAACTTTTGAAAGTCAATAATTTGGTACAGGTGAGCAAATTTAGGTATTCGAAGTCTTGAAATTTGTAAAACAAAAGGTCATTTCGAAAATACCGATTTCGGAACTGAACTTTTTAAAACAGATCATTTCGCAACTTGCCTTTTTGCAACTGACCGCAATCGTCAAATGTCAGGCTCTAGAACGTCAGGTTGCGGGAGGTCCATCATAGTTAATGGTTGGAGAATAGGCTAACATGCACTTGATGTGTTTTTAGGTCATTTCAACATGGTGGCCTAACTTTCGCAAGTCGAGTATTCTAGGCCACCATAGTGAATGGCCTCGAAAACACACCAGGCAAATATCAGGTCATTTCTAGACTATTCACCAGGGTGGCCTAACTTTTGCAGGATCAGTATTTTAGGCACTATGGTATATGACCTAGAAATATCCTGACATTCGTCATGTGTGTTTTCAATGCCAGATGCCATTTCTAGGTCATTTATTATGGCGACCTAACTTTCGTAAGTTGAGTTTTCTAAGAAACCAATTTTTATGACCTAGAAGCGGTGCAATATTTACTTGGTGTCTTTTTCAGATTATTGTAGCAGTGTGGCCTAATTTTTGCAAGTTGAGTTTTCTAGGCCACCATTGTAAATGGCCTTTAAAGCACATCAGTAGATTATCAGGCCATTACTAGGCCATTTACCAGGTAGCCAAACTTTTTCAAGTTGAGTTTCTAAGGTAACCATGGCAAGTGGCCTAGAAAACCCTGTTGCGAATATCAGGCCTTTTCTAGGCCATTTACCATAGTGGCCTAACTTTTGCTAATTGAGTTTTCTAGGCCAACATGATAAAAAGAGCACCATGCTAAAAAATACAGTGTTTTCTTTCAGAAATCCATTTGGCAAAGTCGATCGAATAGCGAACTTGGTCGAGTGTTTGACGTTGTGAAAATCGGATATTCCCATCCCGAAATGTTTGTGGATTCTGGATTTTATTAACTAATCGTTTATTCATTCACTGTACATAAAAATGTTATTAATTCCCGTTGTAGTCTTTGGTACAAATATCTACAATCGGATTGTAAATGTCATGCACTGCACGAAGACCAAACACAAAATCAAAGTGGTTGTAGTCCGTGAAATAGTTGTTTTGCTGAAAAAAAATTGTGTTTTCTATTTTCAGCATTGCCAGACGTACCGCAATGATTGCCGGGTTCAATCTGGTTAAGAGGTAATCAGTGATATCAGTCTTATCAGCCAACCAGTCGGCGTCACTCCAGTACAAATAGATTTGGGTTCCCTTTATGACGGTGAAGTCGTATTCTGGAGGGTTAGCCTGGAATTTTTTGGATTTCATGAATTTGACGATCTCTAGAAACCTGGCCATATTTCTTTTTGTTTTCCTTGGTACCCCAGTCATACGCCGGGACACCTCCATGACGGACCATTTGAATCCAGTGAACGATATTCTGAGTAGCTGTTCCTGCTGGATCATGTGATGCGTAGACTGGAACACGTGTGGAATTCCATTGATCGCTTTCTGGTCCGGCAATCAGGAAGCAGACGTTGTCACAGAGGTCTGACTCAATTTTGAGACCACCGCAAATGTCCTTGGCAGCAAGTTTCATAGCCCAGTTGTTGGGAAGGAACTCACCAGCGCCAAAGATGTCGAACCAGCCCTGGAAGCAAAGAAAATATTCTGAAATTCTGAATTTCGAGTAAATACATCAAACTCCAGAGAGAAATAGTGTGCAAAAAAGGACAGAAATCCCTTGATATTCTTCACGGATCCGACTGGCGCCAATGCAAAGAATTTCTTGATCTTCTTCGCGAAACTTCCATCATCTTTAGACAGATGACTGAACATTGTCAGGGTACCCTGCGAGTGACCCATATAGTACAAACTCTCTTGTCCAGTCACTTCCAAAACTTTATTGATCATTGCCGGTAGGTCATAAGTGGCCATCTCGTCCCAACTCCATTCCCAGAAGTCCGAATGGGACGGTTTCAAACTCTTGTGCTTCATACTGTAGGTGTTACCACGCATGTTGCCAAGCCATACGTCGAAGCCAGCATCTGCGAAGATGAAGGCTGAAATTTTGATTTTCAGATGTTTTTATTATTTTCAGCAGACACCACGTCAGTTTTCGCGTCGTGTAAGAACATCGGAGGTTATTTTTCAAAAATTTGAAGTTGTGTTTTGTGAGAAATATTAATAGAGCTATAGTAGCATAATACCGTAATACATAAAGTACAGTAAATAATACCGAAATACCGTGTTACCGTGTTACCATAATACCGAAATACCGAAATACCGTGTTACCGTGTTACCGTAATACCGTAATACCGGGAATTTACGTTGAGCTGTGCCACAAAAGGCCGCAGAATTTTGATTACTGTACTTCTTAGATAGATGACAGAGATGTCCGGATTCCGGATTCCGGAAAATTAATTTCATTCCGGATTTCGTGAAATTTTTATCTGTCCGGATTCCGGCTTCCGAATCCCGAGAAAATTATTTTATTTCGGATTCCGGATTCCGTTTCTCAAAAAATGCATTCCGGACATCTCTGATAGATAGGTTACGGCGGCCGCTGAGCGTATTTTCAAAAAAACGAACTAATTGGTCCACGGCAAACTAGCCACGACCTGAGTCACAGCTTGCACATTTTTTGTTTGGGAAAGCAGAAAATTAAGATTCTTCCGAACCTGATAATTTAAACTTGTTATTTTGATTTCTCGTATTTTGGTACAAACTTTTTTCCCGGATCACATGACTTCCATCTCCAAGAGCTTAATGTACCTGCACTCTGATCCGGCAAGTTCATTGTCCAATCAGTCGAGGCACACAATAGTCCGTGCTGCATGAAAACAACCGGTTGTTTTCCATTTGGCCACGTTACATTGTCTGAAATTTTTTCCGTCTTGATGACGTGCTTCTTTGTTTTTTCTTGCTCACTTTTCCCATGTGGGATTCTGTGAAGTTCCAAAATGTACCCGTCGTCCGTGGTGACCGAGTAGATCATAGCTGGGTACCCCCAGCGTTCAATGATTTGGGGCTGAAAATTGTTTTCTCTAGTTGAGACACGTGCACGCCTACACCAGGATAAATCAAATTTGTGAGAAACCAAAAGTAACGTTATTCATTAAGCTCACCGTAGTCATATGAAGCTCTGGATCACTTTTTGCCGCTACATTTTGAACCGAATTTAGAGTGACAAGTAGTAAGAGAGCACATAACGAAGAGCAGAACATTTTTTCTCCAGATAAAATTTGAACTGCCTGTCTTTTATAAGGTGTGCTCGATTATGTGCCTGTCATGACATCTTGAACAATTAATTTGCTCTTATCACACTGACTTTTGTTTTATGTACTTTGTGTATACTTGGGCTCAAAAAATACGGCTTCCAAAACGTTGTATGAACAAACATCAGGTGGGAACGAGTAAGCTACAGTAACCCGTCCAAACAAGGAAATTTCAATTCAAGCTGGAATGAAAATTTTCAATCAGGAGCAGATTTTCAATTAGAGGACAAGTTTTTCCAGAGATCGCTAATTCCCATTCCGAAAGTTGTTTGCCGTTTCTGTGTTCTGTTTTTCTCACAGTGTTTTGATATCCGGAAATCTGAAAAAAGACAAATATTTTTTTCCTGAATTCACCTGAACATTTATTCCTTTTGACGTGAACATGTTGACGATTAGGCTTTCCATGACGGGCGGGTAGCGAACGGGTAGCTGCTACCCGCCCGTACTCGTACCCGCCAGCTACCCGCCCGCTTGCTACTCGTAACTTTTTGTGTTTGCAGACAATGCGCGCAACTTGCCGACACTTCGATTAAAATTTTTTTGAAATGATTTTTTGACAATTTATGTCGCTTATTGATGTAGAAAATAGTTTTGAAGTTGAAACAAAAATAATTCAGGTATAAAAATTCATCAGCCAGTAAAAATGGACGAATTTGTTTCGGATGAAGCTTTTCGGATGCGCGCGAATTGTCGGCAAGTTGCGCGCATTGTCTGCAAACACAAAAAGTTCCGGGTAGCAAGCGGGTACGGGTACGGGCGGGTACGGGTAGCTGCGGGTACGGGCGGGTATATCGCTACCCGCATGGAAAGCCTATTGGCGATTTTTCATGCTTCGAGATTTTTCATTGTGTTTTAACGTTTGACACACCACAACACCTGATTTTTAAGATACCCCTAACTGTTACTTTTAAGTCAGTTTTACTCGTTTTCTGGGAAAGATATCGAGAAGTAGTCAACTCATAAATTGTTTATCATAATATCGATAATAATTTGTCAGTTGACCACTTTTTGATATCTAGCATAGGTGCTGAAATATGAGCTTAAACCCGACAGTGTAGGTGTTCATCTAGTATAAGTTACTAACCAGTGTACTAACCACGACTTGGGCTTCTAAATTAAACTCTTTAGCCACCAAATTTGAAAAAATTTCGAAATCATTTTCAGAAAATGGTTGAAAGCGCCTATAAAGGAGAATTGGCAGAAATAATTGAAGTTATTGAGTAAGCCTCTATTGAGTAAGCCTCCAAGTACAATTCCATCAATTCCAGATCCATCGCAGATCCACTGAACACTGCGAATCTTTTCTTATCATTTGTCTCCATTTTTATCAATATTCTCCATTTTATCATTCTCACCAGCTCATCTATGAAATCCTCATCTACCAACGTCATAATGATTGGAATAGCCATCGTTGACATTTTCACACTAACACTTACCGTGGTCAAGCATGCAAGTCTAGTCGATATTGAGAATAATGAGTGGTAATTCAAAATAATGGGTATTTTCGAGAAGAGTGCTGCCAAATTTAGACCGTCGGCAAAGTATCCCCGGTCCCATCGATAATAAGAGCGGTTCCAACATGACGACAGCGGTCCCATCCCTTCGACCACGTTCCCATATACCGTAATCCAAAAATGAGCCAAGTGGATAGGGAGCGTGATAGTGGACATGAAGAGTGGGCCCAAATCGAACCATCAGTCCCAAAAAAGATACCCTCGGTCCCATCGACCATAAAAGCTGTTCCGACATTCCGACCGTGGTCCAATTCCACCAACCACGGTCCCATACCCTTGAACACGCTCCCACTTTTTGATAATGGTAAGCTTGACTATGGTCGTCATGTTAGGACCGCTCTCATGGTCGATGAGACCGAAGGTATATACTTGGGACCAATGGTCCCATGATGTAACCGAAGGTCCCAACTTGTGACCACTCTTTTCGGATTGGCTCAAAATATTTACACTGATTAAATATCCAAAACACTTCTAGCGTTACTTCAAACCTATTCTGGAAAGTGTACTTTGATATGGCGGTCTGGGGACTTCAAGACTATTTTCGAAGATGTTCCACGTGGCTTGGACTGATGATGGCTATTGTGAGAACTATGATTGTGAAGAATATCTTAGGGAATCAGTAAGACTCTCGTTTAATAATTATGTAAAATGTTCATCTCAGAAATTCAACTCTGACAAAACCGAAACTTGGTATTTTTATAGTTTTCTCAATAGTTGTTCTGGCATCAACATTATCAATTTTCTATAATTTGAGATTCACAGTAGTGGAAAATCGTTCGGATAACCTTCCGATAAGTTGTGAAGAGTTTCAAGACATTGAAAAGCCACCTAGGTTTTCTCTGAATCTTGTGAACATTTTTATAATGAATGAAAAAGTCGTGTTACGGATCTATTTGATGGTCGACGCGGTTCTGTCGAAAGTAGGATGAGAAATGGATAATTTTTTCCAAAAAAATGGTTTTTCAGTTTATTCCATGAAATTCTGAGATTCTAAGATTCTGAGATTCTGAGATTCTGAAATTCTGAGATTCTGAGATTCTGAAATTCTGAGATTCTGAAATTCTGAGATTCTGAAATTCTGAGATTCTGAGATTCTGAGGTTCTGAGATTCTGAGATTCTGAGATTCTGAGATTCTGAGATTCTGAGATTCTGAGATTCTGAGATTCTGAGATTCTGAGATTCTGAGATTCTGAGATTCTGAGATTCTGAGATTCTGAGATTCTGAGATTCTGAGATTCTGAGATTCTGAGATTCTGAAATTCTAAGATTCTGAGATTCTGAGATTCTGAGATTCTGAGCTTCTGAGATTCTGAGATTCTGAGATTCTGAGATTCTGAGATTCTGAGATTCTGAGATTCTGAGATTCTGAGATTCTGAAATTCTGAGATTCTGAGATTCTGAGATTCTGAGCTTCTGAGATTCTTCAATTTTTAGGTTCTCAAGTTTTCGTATTCTCGGTTTCTCGGATTCTCAGCTTCTAGGATTTTCAGATTCTCGTATTGTGACGTTTTCAAATTCTGATTTCCAGCAAGGACCACACTACCCTACTCGTCATTGTCATGACTTTTGCATTTTTCATCGCCGAAGCTCCCCTTGGAATCATCTACACTATTAACGCATTCCATCATGACAATGCACACCTAATGTAAAAATTACAAAAAATTAAAATTTATCTTTTTATTCTTCAGAATCGCCTCGGTAGACGTCATAATCGTCTTCGCTTGTCTTTTAACCATCAATTCCACGTGTCACTTTTTCTTCTGCATATTTCTCTCCAGACAATATCGATCAACAGTTTATTACACTTTCAGACTGGACAAATTAGTATTAACAAACAATGTGAATAATGGAGAGACCAGAAACGCAAGCAGTGTGGTTGTCCCATCAGTTAGGCTTATTTCGGTACATTGATTTTTATAACTTGCTATTATTCTTGTCGGCCACCATGATGATCCTTGTTTCTCTTTTGTAATCCGGCAATCTTTGTGGAATTCCCAAATGTTTCTTGAAGAATTTCAAATGTCCCTCCCAAACGTTCACTTGAAATTTTGAGTGTAAATAATTCTCTCCACCAAATCCCAACAAAATCCGAATGAATTTGTTAAACGCGAACCATTGGTGTGGTTGGTATGGGATGATGATTGTATGGCCACCAGGCACAAAATCGATCTGAAAATTTCGGTAGAGCGGAGTTGCAATAAGATCCCTCCGTCTAGTTTGCGCACCAAGGAAGAGGTGAAAATGTTTTTAAATCACTTTTTTAATTTTACAATATGTTGAAATGGTTGAACAAATACATTTACGATTTTCTGTCCAATTTTGATCTCCCTATGCCTTTTAGAAGCCAAGCTACAGCCGTTTGAAGTTCTAAAGGCTGGAGACGCAGAAAAAAACACTCGAATTGTCTGCGTCTCTGAAAACTTCAATGGTGTGTATCTTGGCTCTTACTGTCTGTACAATAAAACGTGGGCGCGCCGCAGGTTGCAAAGTGACACGTGGCATGTTTCATAAAGGGGCGTGTCGCGTTAGCCCAGCCCCTTGCCCACATTTTATTGTATATGTAGACAGTAGATGTGCGAAACATTTATATTTTAAAGGCAAAGTTGACGGTAAGGGGTCCTAAACTATGGGGGGGGGGGGGGGGGGTTTCTAGTAAAGCTTACTTCAATTTGATGTCCAGTTTTTCGAAGATGTTCTCGAATATTATACCCATTGGATACACCACATAACAGCCAATCATCTAGAGAAGCCTGGAAAAACAGAAAATTTTGTATGTATTTTAAGGGATGGAGGACTTGAAAAAATATATTTCTCGAAATTTGGTTCATAGAGCCTCTCGGAAGTTGCGCCGCCGACCTGGTGGGCCCAGCAGTTTTATTACCCAAGGGCTTATATAAACGAAATTTCCAGAAATATATTTTCAAGCCCCACTCTCTCCTTAAGCTTACCACTAATCGAAATGGTACCTTCCTCGATATCCTTTCCCATTTTATACTAGTCTCCTCTGTCAACCTTCTAAAAACATCTTTAAAAACTTCGGTTTGCCTCAGAACTCCATTATGCGGAACTGATAACGAATCATCCAATTTTTCACAACGTATAGGCTCCCCATCTTCTTTTATAAACCCAGTTTCTCTGTAAAATGCCTCCGGACCATTCACAGATACGACTGCTGAAAGTTCTCGATGTCTAGTTGCCAGATGCATCGCTATGGTTCCGGCGAATGAGTTTCCGTATAATCCGATTTTGTCAGAACAGTATGAAAGAGATTGGACGAGCCGGATTTGTCGCTGGAAAAAATTGATTTATTGATTTACTGAACTTTTGACCTACCGACAAGTACTCTACATCGACATCGATCATTTTTTCGGGAAGTCCTGGCTCATCGAACATCGGGAAACAGTATGTTAGATATCCTTCAGATGCAAATAGTGCTGCATGACCTTTGTAGAGTTTTCCACTGATTACTGGGGTGTCGATAATACATGGAAAGGGTCCAGGACCAGGTGGTTTGAAAATTGTGCCGTATAATCCATCTCGAGAGATTTGAATTTGTTCTATTGATGGATGGCACCAGCGCTTTTTCAAATGGAGTTGGTCTAAAAGTCGGTCGGAATTGGAGATAGTCTGAAACAGAACAAATAATTTTGAGAGTTTCTTAGGGTTCAGCTACGCGGTGCATCTCACTTTAAAGTATAATAATATGGTTTGGCGTCCGGATTCCTCACATATGCTCCATATTGAACGTCATCTGTTCTCAGAAGTGTCAAGAACAGTCCCATAGGATCAACATCATGATATGTCCCACGGATTGGCTTATCAGTGTCCAAATCTATTTCCCCTAACCCATCAGAACGAATAAGACAAAACGAGCGTAAGATTCCTTGGTCCGAGTGTAACCTAAAAATTTTTTCATAGAATACAGGCGACAGTTGGACTAACAATAGCTGGAATTGATAGCACTCGAACTCATTGAGTCCGGATGCTGAAATCCTAACTTTTTCAGTTAATAAACTGTCCACTTTGTCCACATGGAGCATTTTTGTAGGATGGTTTGAAAATCGATTTGAGCCAAATACACATGTGTCAAAAGAATCAAATGACACAGCGTATGAATTTTTTATCAGTTATTTAAAATGTTGCGAAAATTGTTGATGCATCAAACAACATTCATGCAAAAGAAATAGGAACCAAAAGCTCAAGAGTCAATCTTGAAGTAGGGGAGACCGGCGATTTTTAGAAGGTACAGTATGCATTCTGACGTAACGGTGAACAGAGTCGGTGTTCAACTAACGAATGGGTCGGTCGCGCTACCGTAGCAAACTGGTAGTGGCGGGGCATCTCCAGCGCTGGGCCACAAGTTCATCTCCTGTTTTTATGAAAATCATCCAGTTCTCAGAAAAAGGTCAAGAATACAAGAATAGTTTACAACATCAACCTTATTCACATAGAGCATCATTTATGAAAAAATTACAAAAAAATAGAAATGTTGACCCATTTAATGTGATTCTTGTTGCCGAAAACTCTTATCAGTAAGCAAACAAATATTGCAACATTGAAAAAACGAATTAAAAAATTGTTTGGCCATCTTGCAGTTTTTACAACATAAATTTATTCAGAGAAAACTATCAAGCATCTGTATTCACAACTTGCTTCCGGCTTTCCCAGGTATCACGATATGTGTATCCCTCTTATAATCCGGTAAATGTTTTGGGGTTCCCAAATGTTTTTTGAAAAATTTGATATGATTGAGCCATGCGATTTCTTGAGTCTTGGAATGTATTGCTGTCTCTCCACCGAATCCCAGAATTACGTTGACAAATTTGTTATACGCAAATGGAGGGTGTGGCATATATGGGACTACTGTCACGTGGCCAGAATTTGCAAACTCAACCTGGAAAGATTGATGAAGCGTACTTGGAATAGTTAGTGTCTTACTTCAACTTTGTGTCCAGTTTTAAGCAAGTGATCCCGGATATGAGATCCGTTGCTAATCCCGTCAATGATCCAGTCGTCCATTGCAGCCTTTAAGAATATCGTGATAAACAAGTTTAAACCAAGGCTGTTTCACGATAGACCGTCGCTTGGCACTTCCTTAGCGACTTTTCCTACAGCGACTTACCATTATCCTAAACGGAATATGTCTGGGTATCTGATCCCATTGGATGCTTGTCTCCGGTTTCAAACGACTAAAAAGGTCCAGAAACGATTCCCGTTGTCTTAGAACTCCATTTGGCATAGTCGACAACGAATCATTCAAAGTTTCACACTCCATCGCTTTCCCATTTTCTCTCATGTACCCTTTTTCTTTGTAAAAAGCTTCTGGACCGTTTGTAGTTGCAACTGCAGAAAGTTCTGGATGTCGAGTAGCTAGATGATACGAAATGGTTCCAGCAAATGATATTCCATAGAGACCAATTTTGTTAGAGCAGTAGGGTAGAGATTGAACAAACTTTATGTGCTTCTGAAATCAAGATTTTCATTTGTTTTCACTATATATTGATTATGAGAGTTCTAGGAAATGATCCAAAAGGAACATACCGATAAATATTCAATGTCTACATCTTGCATTCTTGGTGGAAGTCCTGGCTCATCAAACATTGGGAAACAAAAGCTCAAAAATCCTTCAGCAGCAAAAAGCGGAGCATGAGCCTTTGAAAGTTTTCCAGTTAAAATTGGTGTAGCTATAATACATGGGAAGGGTCCAGGTCCAGGTGGTTTATAGATGACACCCCATATTCCATCCTGTTTCACTTCGATTTCTGTCACAGATGGGTGAAGCCAACGTTTTTTAATATTGACCTCATCCAAGAGTTGTTCGGATTCAGAGAGCAATCTGGAGTAATGATATGCTTTGATCAAGGCAAAACATTTTGAAAAAATTAAATAAACCTCAATGTATATAAGAATGGTACTGCATCTGGATTTCTGACCATATCACCAAATGGAACATCATCTGTTCTCTCCAATGTCAGAAATAATCCCATTGGGTCGGCATCTGAAATTCATAATTATGAGTCCAAATAATTCAGAACGAATCAGATTTTACAACAAAAACCAGGGTAGACCATTTTAATGACGTACCTAGATATGTCCCTCTGATTGGCTTCGCAGATGGCAGATCAATTTTTCCATGTTTATCAGACCTCAGAATACAGTATGAACGTAAAATTCCGTTTGCCGAGTGTAATCTAAAATGTTCGCAACAGTTTTTACACTCATCCAAAATACAATTTAGTTACCTCAACTCAAATTTATAGTTTAAAAATGGTGTCAACCCTGAAGCTGATATGTTCAACTTTTCAGTCAGAAAACTATCAACCTTATCCACGTGGAGCATTCTGAATAACTTAGCACAGTGAAATTTTAAAAAACCACAAACAAAATTGATCTCTTTGGAATCAATTTTGTGCACAAAAACTCTTATCAGTCAGGAAACTCTGGCAAGAATAGGTTGAGAAAAAAATGTGATGCATACAACATTTATTAAATTTCAAAAAATTATATCTTGCTTCCGGCTTTCCCAGGTATCACGATATGTGTATCCCTCTTATAATCCGGTAAATGTTTTGGGGTTCCCAAATGTTTTTTGAAAAATTTGATATGATTGAGCCATGCGGTTTCTTGAGTCTTGGAATGTATTGCTGTCTCTCCACCGAATCCCAGAATTACGTTGACAAATTTGTTATACGCAAATGGAGGGTGTGGCATATATGGGACTACTGTCACGTGGCCAGAATTTGCAAACTCAACCTGGAAAGATTGATGAAGCGTACTTGGAATAGTTAGTGTCTTACTTCAACTTTGTGTCCAGTTTTGAGTAAGCAGTCTCGGATATGAGATCCGTTACTAATTCCGTCAATGATCCAGTCGTCCATTGCAGCCTTTAAAACTTTTTAAAGAACTAAAGGTACACTGAAAAGTCTTACCAGTATCCTAAACGGAATATGTCTGGGTATCTGATCCCATTGGATGCTTGTCTCCGGTTTCAAACGACTGAAAAGGTCCAGAAACGATTTCCGTTGTCTTAGAACTCCATTTGGCATAGTCGACAACGAATCATTCAAAGTTTCACACTCCATCGCTTTCCCATTTTCTCTCATGTACCCTTTTTCTTTATAGAACGCTTCTGGACCATTGGTAGTTGCAACTGCAGAAATCTCCGGATGCTTGGTAGCCAGATGATGAGCAATAGCTCCAGCAAACGAAATTCCATAAAATCCGATTTTGTCAGAGCAGTAGGGCAGATTTTCTACGTACTTGAAGTGCTTCTGAGTGATACAGTTGATAATAGTTTTAGGAAATAGGAACACACCGATAAATATTCTATATCCACTTCTCGCATTCTTGGTGGAAGTCCTGGCTCATCAAACATGGGAAAACAGAAGCTGAGGAATCCTTCCGCAGCAAAAAGTGGAGCATGAACCTTGAAAATTTTTCCGGAAAGTACCGGAATGTCTATGATACAAGGGAAGGGTCCAGGACCAGGTGGTTTGAAAATGAAACCCCAAATCCCATCTTGCTTGACTTCGATTTCAGTCACAGATGGGTGAAGCCATCGTTTTTTGAGATTCACTTCATCAAGAAGTTTTTCAGATTCGGAGAGCAGTCTGAATGAATCAAAATTTGAACGTATAAAAAATTCAAAGTTCAAAAATTCAAACAACAAACCTCAATGTATAGAAAAATGGTACTGCATCTGGATTTCTAACCATATCACCGAATGGAACATCATCTGTTCTCTCCAATGTCAGAAATAATCCCATTGGGTCAGCATCTGAAGTTTGTATTCATGATTCAAAAAATTTTAATACGAATCAGTAATATAACAAAAACTACGATGAACCACTTTAGTCAGTTACCTAGATACGTCCCTCTGATTGGCTTTGCAGATGGTAGATCAATTTTTCCATGTTCATCAGACTTTAAGATACAGTATGAACGTAAAATTCCATTGTCCGAGTGTAATCTGAAAATTCCGTACACATTTTTTAACTATTTTAAAATACAATTGAGTTACCTCAACTCAAGTTTATAGTTCGAAAATGGGGTCAACCCTGAAGCTGATATTTTCAACTTCTCAGTCAGAAAACTATCAACTTTATCCACGTGGAGCATTCTTGTCAGTGTGTACAAGAAATCAGAAACAAACAAAAGTTTGAGAAAGTGTTATCAGTGAAAGTGCAATTTCAGCAAAATCGACTTTCGATAGGTTTGTAGGTTTTGTGACTGATAGTGAGCAGAGTGTGATTTTTGTTACGTTCGAACGAATTTTCAACGTGCTCTTTCTAGGCCATCAAACTTATGTCCTAGAAATGGTAACACAATCCGTTGGGGGTATTTTCTAGGACATTCACCATGATGGCCTAACTTTCGTAACACGATTTTGCTAGTCCAATATGATAAATGGTCTAGAACATGCACCAGGTTAATTTTTTTGGCCCATTTCTAGGACACAAAATTCGATGGTCTAGAAAATTCATGTTGAGGAAATTAGGTCACTATGTAAATGGCCTAAAAACAATACGAATGTTTTTTGCTCAGAAAACCCCGAGAAATAAGTTTCAAAAATACTACGACACTCCGGAATACAAAATTTCGATATACTTTCAAAAAACACACACTGATAGTGATAACAGTTTATGATAAAAGAACAGTTCCAATAGGGATATCCGACTTGTCAAAAACGAAGAAATTAATGAAATTCAGTTCACCAAAATGGCATTTAATTCTCAGAACGTTTTTTCGATTCGAGCATTTGGAGAACCAGCAGTTTCCGTCTATTTGAATTTTGGGCGGTCCCTATAATGTTTCGAGTTTTTCGGAACTTAAAAATTTTTTAGAATAGGCATCGAACTCCAGAAATTTTGAAGACTTGGTGTAGATCTGAAATATTAAAATTCTTATCCAAATTTTGGAGAAAAAAACTCACATTTTTCAAAAAGTTCAAATCTGCGGCTGATAAAGATTTGAAGCAAATTTTGAGCCTTGAGAAATGTACCAAATGGGCCAAATGAACTGAAATTTCCTGAGGTCTCCAATACAATTCGTCGGCACTTTTCCATTGGATAGTCTCCACAATTTTTGACATTTCCAGTTGGAAACTGGAGGAAATATAGATTTTCCGCAGGTCCTTCGAATTCAGGTTCGGTAAAATTGACATAACTTGGTTTTCATCACAATTCAGAAATGTTACGCTTTCCGTTTTAATATTTGCAGATTCTAAATAAATTTTGAAAATTCCAGAAAATTCTATAGCACATAATTTTTGAAGAGAGTTTATATTTAGTGTAAAATAGGTTAATTTCGACTTTTGAAATCTCAAAACTTGTACCAAATCTCTAATTGCTGAATCCGAAGAGTTTTGTTTAATCAAAACCGATCCTTCTTCTTCTGAATGAAACGATAAATCAACTTGATTTTCGTGAACAGTAAAATCAATTCCACAGAATTTGGCAACCGGCAAAAATTTCACGTTTTTGGGGTCGTCAATAAAATTTCGAAATCTTCGACAAACTTTGCGTAGTATCAATCTATAAAATTACTCTTAAAAGTATTTCCCGCCAAAATACTCACATATTCTTAAAGTCGAAATTTTCGAAGATTTTTAACAAAACTTGATTAGGTAACAAGTCCATGTATGAAAATTGAGAGGAAGAAAAAAAAAGAGTTGGCAATGGGAAATTTCCAATGTTTACACAGTTTAGTTGTCTGCGTCTCTTGATTGTTGATGTCATCAAAAATTTTGTTGAGAATAAGAAACACTGAAATCTGAAATTCCGAAACACAGTTACGGTCAATAAGATACCGTAAAACCTGTGTTAGAAGGGCCGGCCTTTCTATTGTTCCAAGGTACCTCCGGAGGGCCCTTCAACTAGAGGGGTCCATCTATTTTCCGGTCAGTTTTTTCGAAATTTTGTATCGAAAAATTCAACGAAGTTTCGTTCAAAATTCATGAAAATCTGCCAATTTCACCAAAATTTAGCAAGATTTCCATCGAAAAATAAAATTTCAACACGTTTATATTAAATTGTGGAGTTCCCGGAATATCTTCCACAGGAAAAGTACGGAAATTTTCTGATTTCAAAACACATTTTGGAGGGGGTCCTTCTATTACAGGGGGCCCTTCTATTTTTCCAAGCCCCTCTCGTAGGGCCCTTCTATTAGAGGGGCCTTTCTATTAAGGGTGCCCTTCTAATACAGGTTTTACAGTGTACAAAAACGTTTTTCAGTTGATTTTCGGCCGTCTTGAAAATTTTCAAAAAGCTGGAGCTCGGTTTTCAAGTTTCCGATCGCTTCGAAAATTTCTTGAAAACTTTGCGTTCACAGAGCTTTTCGAAATCTTTTAGTTTTTCTGATATTTACTGATTTGTGTTTTCCCCATTTCAATACAAAAATGGTACAAAAAGGGTGTCCTTCAAAAACCGGCAAATAGCTGAAAAACTCGTAGTTTTAAAGTTTTTATGCATGCAAAGTTCTCAATCTAGGCCTGTTTTACACCTACAAAAGTTTTCAAAGCGACCCAACATTCCGCAGACTCCTGAAAACGGACAAAAGCAACTGAAAAACATGTTTTTCGCATATCTTATTGGCCGGTACTGTATGCTCCATTATCTCTAGGAAGCTCGATTTTTTGAATTTCAAAAGTTATCTGAAATCCATAAACTTTGAAAGGGAAAACGTACGGTTCCTGGGATCGCAACAAAATCCTAAGCGTCTACAATTACAAAAAAGGTAATTTTATAACGGGAATTCCACACTTCGAGGTAAAGTTCGATTTTTCGAGAGTATTTTTTTCCACTGTTTTTCTCTTCTTCTGTTTCTTATTACAGATAAATTCTTCGCTCAAGAACCAATTTCCTGTCACTTCTCATTGATCGATTTTTCAATTAATTTAAAACTCGAATTTTCAATAAATTCGAAAAAAAATATGTGAAACCAGCAAGCTGGTGCGGCTTCGGCGCGATTTAACCGAGTTTTTCACTGGTTGGTCGCTCCGCTCCTTGTTTTTTCTCAAAGTGTCACGTAAATTCATATTTATTTTTCAAGTTTTTCAAAAGCGGACAGAGTGACATCGGGACCAACAGACGGGTGTAGCGTTTTATATATAAGGATGATCTTTGAAGAAGAATATACGTGGATATTGAATTCCAATTTTGAGAGGGACTCACAATGTTCAGGAGGATAGAAGAGGTGATTTTTAAAAAAAACTCAACCTTTTGGAAGACTAAATGTTTCAGCAAGAATACCTCGGTGTATATCAGATGATTAGGCTTCAATAATTCGTTGAATTTTCAGATTCAATTTTTTAAAAGTGGCAACTTTTTTCGGGAAACTATGGGTCAACAAAAATCAAAAAAGGATTTATAAAAATCAATAATTTTCATTAAAATTCCAAAATCATTTAATTTTTATTCTTCTGATCTTCTACAATTTGCTCCCAGCTATTCCAGGAATCGAAATTCTTGTCTCTCTTTCATAATCCGGCAATTTTTTTGTAGCACCCAAATGATTCTTGAAAAAATGGATATGCTTTTCCCATGCAGTTTCTTGCACTTTTCCATGTGTACATGTGTCTCCACCAAATGCCAAATTGACATTTAAGAATTTGTTGTACCCAAAATAATGATGTGGGATGTATGGAATAACCATCACGTGACCAGAATTCACGAATTCAATCTGAATAGTCTGCTGAAGCGCGTTTGGTAATGAATGAGATTCTTACTTCCACTTTATGCCCTGTTTTGAGAAGATTGTCTCGAATATAAGTCCCATTCGTTACACCATCAACAAGCCAATCGTCTATTGAGGACTGTAATATTTTTTTGGTTTTTAAAATCAAGAAGGGTGGATATGAAAAAATAATATTCCCGATTTCATGTTTGGTACCGGTCAATAAGATATACAAAAACGTATTTTTCAGTTGATTTTGATCATTTTCAGGAGTCTGCGGAGTCAAGTGATGGATCGCTTTGAAAACTTTTGTAGATGTAAACAGACTTAGATTGAGAACTTTGCATTCACAGCAAAACTTTTAAATTACTAGATTTTCAGCTTTTTGCCAATTTTTTACAAATCACTCAATTTGTACCATATTTGTAATGAAATAGTGAAAATACAAATCAGTAAATAGATAAAAAGGGGTGTCTTTTAAAAATCAGCAAGTAGCCGAAAACTAGGAGTTTTCGAAACATTCTGTAAATGAAAAGTTTTTGATCTGGTTTGTTTTACACCCTTCAAAATTTTCAAAGTAATCGGGAACTTGACAGCCGAGTTCCAGACTCTTGAAAACTGGCAAAATCAACTAAAAACAAACGTTTTGTATACCTTACCGACCCGTACTGTATGAAGCGGCAGGATAGCCATGTGCTATGAATATACTCACCAATACTCTGAAAGGAATATTTGTCGATATTTTCTTCCATTTGATGCTAGTTGCCGGTCTCAACCTTCCTATTAGATCAGAAAATATCGCTTTCTGTTTGACAACTCCATTTTCAGTAACTGTCAACGACGAATCCAAAGTTTCGCATTCTATCGGTCTCCCATTTTCTCTTATATACCCTTTCTCTCTATAAAACGCTCCTGGACCATTTGTAGTTGCCACTGCTTTAAGCTCTGGGTGCTTGGTAGCCAAATGATGAGCAATAGTTCCCGCAAATGAAATTCCATAAAGACCGATTTTGTCGGAACAGTAGGGAAGTGATTGAACGTATTTTATATGCTTCTGAAAAATAGTTTTCGGAAACTCTAGCACAAAGAAATTACTGATAAATATTCAATATTAACGTCTTCGAGCGTTTTCGGAAGTCCAGGCTCATCGAACATCGGGAAACAAAAGCTCAAAAATCCTTCCGATGCAAAAAGCGGTGCGTGAGTTTTACAAAGTCTTCCGCTCAAAACCGGAGTGTCAATAATACATGGAAAGGGTCCAGGACCGGGTGGTTTATAGATAACACCCCAGATTCCACCTTGCTTTACTTCGATTTCAGCTACCAATGGATGATGCCATCGCTTTTTGAGATTGACTTCGTCTAGGAGTTCTTCGGATTCTGAGAGCAATCTGAAACGTTAGTTTTGTTTTTTTACATTATTTGTCCGGAACCAAAACTCACAACCGCATAGCTCAGGCAGTAACAAACCTTAAAGAATAGAAAAACGGCTCTCCTTCGAAATTCTTAATCATATCCCCATATGAAACATCGTCGGTTCTTTCTACAGTCATAAATAGTCCCATTGGGTCAGGTTCTACAACAAAAACAAAATTCAACCTTCTTTCAAAAACTCAGTTACCTAGATAAGTCCCTCTGATTGGCTTGGCAGATGTTAGGTCAATTTTTCCATGATCATCAGACTTTAGGATACAGTATGAGCGAAGTATTCCATTTGACGAGTGTAGCCTGAAATTTTTTTTTGGTTCATGAATCTGCGAAATAGTTAAAAAAAAAACTAACCTTAACTCAAACTTATAGTTCAAGAATGGTGTCAATCCTGAAGCTGAAATTTTCACTTTTTCAGTCAACAAACTATCCACCTTATCCACGTGGATCATTCTGAATGGGACAGTCAGCGTGAAAATGAATGCACCTATGGTGTCTAGTCACAAAAATTCTTATCAGTTGACAGTTAGGGGACATTATGATTATGATTTTTGATGTTCTCACGATTTTTTTTGACTAGACTTTAGGAAACTGAAAAGGGATATACCGTAAAAACTGTAATATAACGCCATCTGTAATAGAAGACCCCCTCTAATACATACAACGCCACCCGTAAAGGGTGCTTACAGGTAGCAAAACACAGTTTTTATGTTTAATCAACAGAGTAGCAGTGGAATCTAGAAGTTTAGTACCATTTTTTCATTTTGGTACCTTGTTAATCAAATAAAAAGCCAATTTTTGTTACCTCGCATCATCCCAGAACACCCCTCAAAAAAATAAAAGCCATGGCGCTATATTACAGTTTTTACGGTATCCTCAGTTTCACACTCTGCCAGTCTTGCGTTAGGTGCTTCTGGAGGTCTTCATTGTGCCGTTTCAACTAGAAAACTATTTAATCTATTTAACTGGAACATTTTGAGCTTGGAAAGTATTGTACTGTACAACAAGGAAGTAAAATTCAAGAATGCAACAATTTTCTTATCAGTGGTTGTAGCATTTCAATAAAATCTAGATGGGCATCTTACAGAAATGGGCAAACAGCTAAAAACTAGGAATTTTCAAAAAAAGCTCCAGACTTCTGAAAATGGTCAAAAGAAACTGAAAAACATGTCCCATAACTTCTAGAATGCTCGATTTTTTGAATATAAAGATTATCATGTAGCCTGCAAATCCAAAAATTGAAAAAAAAACTAAGAAAGTTTCAAAACCCTGAACTGGTCAATCGACAGCCTTTTTTTCAGTATATGAAGTTCTGTGGTTTATAGCTAACACCCCAAATTCCGTACCCTGAAAACCTCTCATGTGTCGGATCACTTTGAAAATTTTGGAGGGTGTAAAGTAGACCTAGGTTAAAAACTTCGCATTTATAGAATTTTTGAAATATCCTAGTTTTTTGGCTGCTTGTCTATTTCTGAAAGATGCCCACCTAGATTTTACTGAAATGTTACAACCACTGATAAGAAAATTGTTGCATTCTTGAATTTTAATTCCTTGTTTTACAACACACTCCAAACCCGAAATGCTCCAGCTGAATAGAGTAAGTAGTTTTCTAGTTGAAACGGCACAATGAAGACCTCCAGAAGCACCTAACACAAGACTGGCAGAGTGTGAAACTGAGGATAACTTTATCTTTTTTCAGTTTCCTAAAGTCTAGTCTAAAAATTGATGAAAACATTAAAAACCTTACTATCTCCTAACGGTCAACTGATAAGAATCTTCATGATTAGACAACATAGGTGCATTTATTTTCACTGTGACTGTCCTATTCAGAATGCTCCACGTGGATAAGGTAGAAAATTTCAGCTTCAGGATTGACACCATTCTTGAACTATAAATTTGAATTGAGGTCAGTTTTTTTTTAAACTATTTCCCAGATTCATGAAAAAAAATTTCAGACTACACTCGTCAAATGGAATACTACGCTCATACTGTATTCTAAAGTCTGATGATCATGGAAACATTGAATTGTCAACTGCCAAGCCAATCAGAGGGACATATATAGGTACCTGAGTTCTTGGAAGAAGCTCTAATCTCGTTTTTGTTGTAGAACCTGACCCAATGGGACTATTCATGACTGTAGAAAGAACCGATGATGTTTCATATGGGGATATGGTTAAGAATTATGAAGCGGAACCGTTTTACTATTCATTGAGGTTGATTTGACTGCTCTAATGTGAAGTATGAGCAACGCAGTCGCCAGCTACCGACCAAAGTGTAAATAAAACAAAAAACCAAAAAAAAAAGCGTTTCAGATTGTTCTCAGAATCCGAAGAACTCCTAGACGAAGTCAATCTCAAAAAGCGATGGCATCATCCATTGGTAGCTGAAATCGAAGTAAAGCAAGGTGGAATCTGGGGTGTTATCTATAAACCACCCGGTCCTGGACCCTTTCCATGTATTATTGACACTCCGGTTGTAGATGGAAGACTTTGTAAAACTCACGCACCGCTTTCTGCATCGGAAGGATTTTTGAGCTTTTGTTTCCCGATGTTAGATGAGCCTAGACTTCCGAAAACGCTCGAAGACGTTGATATTGAATATTTATCAGTAACTGCTACCTTATGAGCTGAAACTTTTGAAATCTGTATTTTCAGAAGCATATAAAATACGTTCAATCTCTTCCCTACTGTTCCGACAATATTGGTCTTTATGGGATTTCATTTGCAGGACTTATTGCTCATCATTTGGCTACCAAGCACCCAGAGCTTAAAGTAGTGGCAACTACAAATGGTCCAGGAGCGTTTTATAGTGAGAAAGATTAAATGAGAGAAAATGGGAAACCGATCGAGTGTGAAACTATGGATAGGTCGTTGACAATTACGGAAAATGGTGTTCTCAAAAATAAAGCAATATTTTCTGATCTAATAGGAAGGTTGAGACCGGAAACTAGCATCAAATGGGAAAACATATCAACAAATATCCCTTTCAGAGTGTTGGTGAGTTTTTCAATTTGTAAAAAAAACTAAACGCATTTTTTCAGTCCTCAATAGACGATTGGCTTGTTGATGGTGTAACAAATGGGGCTTATATTCGAGACAGTCTTCTCAAAACAGAGCATAAAGTTGAAGTAAGATCTCATTCGTTAGCAAACGCGCTTCATCGAACTATTCAGATTGAATTCGTGAATTCTGGTCACGTGACGGTTATTCCGTACAATCCACACCACAATTTTGGATTCAACAAATTTGTAAATGTCAATTTGGGCTTCGGCGGAGAGACAAGTACACACGGAAAAGTGTAGGGAACGGCATGGGAGAATCATATCAAGTTTTTCAAAAAGCATTTGGGAACTCCGAAAAGTTTGCCGGAATATGAACGAGACACTATGATTTCGATTCCTGGAAGAGTTGGGAGCAAGTTGTAGATAGAATCTCGGGGCATCTTATTGATATCTTTCACAGGAAGCGAGAAAAACGGGGTCAAAGCTGGGGCTCATTTATTAAAGGTTTTCAGCTTTATAAATAATATTCAATTTTCTGCTATTCAAACCTAAGATCAAAAGTATCAGAAAAAATAAGTTTTATAGTAAACTTTTAAAAATTACAACTTCAAAGAATCACTAAAAAATTCGATCAATCAGAACGAGATCCTTCACATCGACCATTTTCCCGCTCATTCGATTCTTCTCCAGTTTCCACACCAATTTTTTTGAACTATTCGCCACAACTATATACTTCCGGAGGTCCGACTCTTTGACTCGGCCAACACACGTTTTACCCCAATCCGTAAGGTCCAAGTTAGATGATGTCTTTATTTCAATGCTGGGAGTTTTGGAGGATGTGTTGAAAGCGCTCATTTTGGAGAAGATGAGCTGAAAATGACTTTACTAGATTCTCTTTGGTTTTATAAATTTTCTAGGATATGACCTGAATTCCAAGCTTCTAGGACATGGTCTGAATTTTTGCATTTCTAAGACAAGACCTACATTTTTGGAGTTTCTAGGGCATGACCTTGTTTTTTGAATTTTACGTCAGGATCTAATTATTCGGATTTTCTAGTTAGTGCTAGTTTTTTGGGGTTTCTAGGTTGTTACTTAAATTTATGGATTTTCTAAGCCATGACCTAATTTGTATGATTTCATGAATTTTAGGATTTTTAGGATCTAGGTTATGACCTTATTTATTGTAGTTCCAGCTCATGACCTAATTTTTCGGGTTTTCGAGGTCACGACCTCATTTTTTGGATTTTCTATGTCATGACTTATTTTTTTGAATTTTTCTAGGTCACGACCTAAATGTTGGGGTTTCTAGACCAAAACCTAATTTTTGGGTTTTTTAGGTCATGATCTGAGTTTTGTGGTTTTCTAGGTCATGACCTAATTTTTCAGGGTTTCTAGGCCATGACCTAATTTTAATGATTTTAATGATTTTTAGGATTTTCAGGATCATGACTTAATTTTTTGAATTTTTCTAGGTCACGACCTAAATGTTGGGGTTTCTAGGCCAAGGCCTAAACTTAGGGTTTTCTAGGTCATGACCTAATTTTTCAGAGTTTCTAGGTCATGATCTGAATTTTCGGGTATTCTAGGTCATGACTTTTTTTTTGAATTTTAAGTCAGGATCCTATCATTTGGATTTTCTAGTTAGTGCTAGTTATTTGGATTTCCTATGTCATGACCTAGATTTTGGGGTTTCTAGGTCGTTACTTAAATTTATGGATTTTCTAGGCCATGACCTAATTTTTATGATTTTTAGGATTATTAGTATCTAGGTTACGACCTTATTTTTTGTGTCCTGACCTGAGCTTTATGGTTCCCAGTTCACTACCAAAAATTTTGGATGTTTCGGGCATGGCCGAATTTTTTCAAAAATTTCAAAAATGTAAGTTGTCTATGAAAAAAAGTTACAGATCATAAAATTTGGCCAGCCGAGAAAATCGAAAATTTAAAGACTAAAAGAATATATGACCAGGTCCCTCGTTATAAAAAAATCAATTTTTAGTGAGATTCTGTAACTGAGAAAAATTGACACTGCAAAAACATCCGTAAGAAATTGCAAAAAAAAAATCAACTCAAAATTTTTTACCTGCGCCAAATCCATCAATTCCACTGAACCAATTTGGTCCACATCCACCACCAACCGGGACAAACATTCCAAACGAAGCACTTTGAGAAGTTTGTAAAGAGCCTGAGCACTATTCTCAGTTTCGCATTTCCATTCTAATGATTTGATGTTCAAACCGAATTCCGAATTATTTTTTCGTCGTTCCTGCACTTCTTGAACCACAGACTTTACGATAGTGTCCGGGTCGCATTTGAGATGAAATTCGAGATTGTGGATGATTTTTTCAGAATTCAGCAAATTGAAAATATGCTCGTGGGTTTGATTAAGAGGTGTTAGCGTTTGATGGGTCCTTGAATCGTCGGGTTTAGTGATTGAAATATTGGCGTTGCGCGCATTTTTGTTAATGTGGATGTTGAGAGTACATCGGCTGGAAAATTTGGAGATTTTGAAAAAATGGAATAGAATAGACAACTTACTTATTGCTCATTATAACAGAAGGAAGAAGAGACGGCAAAAGTAAAGTGTCCAAATGGAAAATGTGGGAAATAATATGAGCAGAATTGGAATTGAGGGAATATAAGAGAAAGAGAGCCAAACGAGGTGAGCATATAATCACAGGGAAGGTGAGGCACCTTGGATACGAATATGGCGAGAAGATAATAATGTGTTTTGGTGAGAGGCATCACATTTAGGTAAGCATTGTTTTCGAAAACTGGGAATTGAAAAAAATGTCGAACCATTACCATTCATTGGCCAACATGCTACTCCGGGTCCCATCTATGTTGGAAAATGACCCGCGGTCCGGGCCGGGTCGGGCCCGGGATTTGAAATCAAGCCTGTCATCTCAGCCTAACCACCCCATAAGGTCCCTTCTTCCAATTTCCAATTGTTTCCTTTTTCCCCTGCTTCCTAATGAGTGCAGGTGGTTTGTAGACTAATCCGTACCTGGTTGGTTAATCCCTTTTTGTATCCAGTGGAAAAAGGCACAACAAGGATTGAGATCTAATTTGGATTATATCTCGTTCGTGGGGAATTGAATAAGTTTTGGAATGGAAAAATTCGGTTTTCCATATCTCAGAATTTCAAAATTTCAGAATTTCAGAATCTCATCATCTCAGAATTTCAGAATCTCTGTAATTTTAAAATTACAAAATATCAGAATCAAAATCTTGGAATCTCAGAACTTCAGAAACACAGCATCTCAAAATCTCAGAATTTTAGAACTTTAGAACCTTAGACTTCCCGAATCTCAAAATCTCAAAAACTCAAAATTGTAAATTTTCAGAATTCCGGGATTATAGAATCTCAGCATCTTTAAATTTCAGAACCTCTGAATCTCAAAATTTGGGACATCCGGATACACAGACCCACAGAAAGCTTATTTTTCTTTCATCGTCTATTTCTCTACCATCTTCTTCTCTCTCACACATGTGAAATTTTTTGTGGTTTATGATCACAAAAAGGAGGGTCTCCCCGCCGTTGTCCGTCTCGTTGCCAAACGTTGTGTAATTCCGCTGTCTATATAAATAGAGATAAGAGAATCAGACGAAAAAAGTAAAAAATACAGAGTACATTTTATTTTCTTACCTTTATTTCATTTTGTCTTACAAAAAATGATTTCTCTACAACACATTTTTTCTATATTGTTCATTTTTCCTATTGCTGTATCTTCGCTAAACATTTTGGTTTATTCTCCAGCTTTCGCTGGAAGTCATAGTAATTTTTTGGGAAAAATCGCGGACACTTTGACAGAGAAGGGACATAATGTGGTGAGTTATTTGGACCCTAAACTTTTTTTCTCAAAATTCGGAATTTTTTTTAGCCAAACACAATAAAATTATTTTTGATTTTTTTCAGATTTCAACCATATTTTTCAAAAAGTCGAATTTCTTAAAGAGAGTACAATTCGAATTTTTGAATTCATGAAATTTTGAAGTTTTGAATTGGAAATGCTTGATGACTCTCGGTTTTTTTAATTCCCAGGCTATAAGAAATTTAAAAAATTGTAAAAAAATATTCTAAATTCATAAATTCGAAAAAAAAATTAAATAATTTTTATGAATATATGAAGTATTTCGATCTAGAATCTATGATTTTCAGACATTTCTGGTGCCAGTGGTGATGATTGGAAAACGAGACGAGTGTGTGAATGGAGTCAAATTGACTAAGGATGTGGTTGTTGTGGAGGTAAGGTATACATTTGGATTTTGTATGGTGTTTTTTTCAGGCCGGCCCAGAAACCTTATCCCAACAAAGTGGTGATATTAACAATGACGAGAATTTGAAAGCGTTTTGGAAAGCACACATGGACTCGTCAAATGCGAGATCGGTATTCGGGAGATGTTCAACAATTCAAAGTTTCATTTTTTTTAATTTTTCAGAGCACTACATGGTTCAATATTGCTATGAAGTTCGCTTGCCGACATTTTCACAGTCAACGCGATGTTTTTGAGCAAATGAAGGCCAAGAACTTCGATGTCGCGATTCTGGAGCCAATTTCCGTTTGTGGACTTGGATATATGAAAGCGTTGGGAATTGAGAAAACGGTTCTGGCTTCTTCGTTTACGTTTTTCGATGTGGTCCTACCGTATACTGGAGAAGAGTTGGATTATAGTTCTACTCCTGGTGCGTTTGGATCGTTTGGAGAGAAAATGACCATGTGGGAGAGATATGAAAATTGGATGGTAAATAAGGTAGGTTGAAATTTGAATTTTGCAATCTAAGAGTTTCAGAATCGAATTTTAGAATTTATGAGTAACTTCTGAATTTCTATTAAATTTCTGACTTTTTAGAGTTTCTGAATTTCTGAATGTCTGAATATCAGAATCTAAAATTGTCAGAATCTCAGAATCTCAGAATCTCAGAATCTCAGAATCTCAGAATCTCAGAATCTCAGAATCTCAGAATCTCTAAATGTCTGAATTTCAGTATCTCAGAATCTGAGAATCTCAGAATCTCAGAATCTTAGAATCTTAGAATCTGAGAATCTGAGAATCAGAGAATCAGAGAATCAGAGAATCTGAGAATCTCAGGATCTCAGAATCTCAGAATCTCAGAATCCAAGAATCCATGAATCAGAGAGTCCGAAATTTTAAGAATTTGAAAATCCTAGTAACTCAGAATTGGAATATTAGAATTTCCAAATTCAAGAATTTTTGGATTCCTGAATTTTTGAAATTTCTCTACTTCTGAAATTTCAAATTTAAAAATCTGAGAATCCGAGATTCCCATAATCTCAAAACCTCTAAACATCCAAATTTCCAGGAAGTAAACATGGCCCAAGAGGACATGTATGAAGGAGAAATGGAAGCGTATCGTGAATTATCCGGAAAAACCCTGCCAGACTGGAGGGAACTTCTACCCTCTGCGTCTCTATTCTTCGTTAATTCTAACTCATTCCTGGATTTTCCACGCCAAGTCCTCCAAAAAACCATTCCGATCGGAGGCATCACAATGAATCAAAAATGGATCAAAGAACAAAAGCTATCCGAAGATTGGGAGAAAATTCTGGAACAGCGACCTCATACTATTCTTATCTCTTTTGGCTCAATGATCAAAAGTATGTACATGCCAAAGGAATGGAGAAACGGACTCCTCGAAACAGTTCGATCCATGCCAAATGTGACATTCATTTGGAAATATGAATCAGACGACGTCGCCTTTGCTTCAGGGCTTTCAAATCTTCATTTTTCAAAATGGGTTCCTCAAACAGCGCTTCTCAATGATCCACGACTCTCTGCTTTCGTGAGCCATGGAGGAGTCGGAAGTGCTCTAGAACTTGCTTACAGTGGAAAACCAACAATTATGATTCCAATTTTTGCGGATCAAATTCGAAATGCAAATATGCTCGCCCGACACCAAGGAGTCATACATTTGAACAAGAATGACATGGAAAACTTCAGAAAGACCCAGAAGGCGTTTAACGATATTTTGTACGAGGAGAGTTATACGAGGAATGCAAGAAAGCTGGCTGATGTTTTGGCGACGCAGCCGTATAGCCCAAAAGATAATGTGATCAAGTATACGGAGTTTGTGGGAAAGTGAGTTGGTTCTTGAGCAATTTTCATATACTTGAAGCCGCTAGAGGCCCTCGAGGTACCTGGGTAGTTATTCCGTAACCTGGAAATGTCTTAACCGACCCAGAACCGTTAAAATATTGAATTCCTTTTCAAGACAGAAAATGAAACTTTTCAAAAAAAGTGTTTTCTCCAAAAACCAAAAGGGGATAGATTTATGGTCAGTACTGTTAAACGACATTTCATATTTGAGCTCAATTATGTCGGTTCTTTATCAAGCTATCAAAAGGAAATCAGCTGATAATTTGTTTATCATATATCACAAACATTTTACCAGTTGACATATTTTTGATATCTTTCACAGGAAATGAGATAATTGAGCTCAAACCTGGCAGCGTGGCTTCAAATTTCAACCGAGTCCCCAGTCGGTCCGAGACGATCCACACACTTCTAGCTTTAACCCTATTTATCTCTTTAACCCTATTTATCACTGATAAAATGCTTATCATAATATCAAAAACATTTTGTCAGTTGACAACTTTTCAATATCTTTGACAAATAATGAGATAAATTGGGTCAAAGTTGGGGTCTTTTGCATCTCTCACACAAAAACCCTGTTTTTTTTTCCAGACATGGCCCCTTCCCGGCTATGGAACCTCACGGACGTCATTTGAACTACTTCCAAAGGCATTTCCTGGATATTTATGCCGTTTTCGCACTGTTCTACACTACGATAGCCGTCATAGTAGCAGCTGTGGTATGGTGCATCTACCGAAAATGTGTGAAATGCTTGAAAGTAGAGAAAATCGAGTAGTGATCTAGTTTTTTGTAAAAATAAAAACTTTGTAAAAAAACATTTTTACCTGTTTGAATTTCAAAAACCCGTATACAAAACAAAAATAAAATGAGCAATCTAAAGAACAAAAAAGAAAACAAAGATCGTAAAAATTGAAAGAACCCGTAAAAAAAACAGAACAAAGTGTTCTACAGCTGAAAAAAGTAACAAAAAAAACAGAATCTAATCGAAAAAGATGGATAAATCATCAGCCTTATCAACAACATCCCTTGGGGCATATTTCCCTCGAAGGCGGTTAGGCTCAAATCGAAAAACAGCTAGTTGTTCGGGAACCCGTGTGGGTCTGGTGAACATCAATATCCCGTTTTGCATTTTGACCTTCAACCCGTTTTGATCGGCAAATTTCTTGATCTTGGACGGCGCAATAGTCTTAATATCAAATCTTGGAAGCACATCTATCTTTGGCTCTTTGTTCTTGAACTTCTGGAAAATATTTACTTGACGTGTATTACATATATTCAAACCCACTGTTTCCAAACTAATAATCTCATAATTGCTTGCAGAGCTGAGAGTTACTTTGAAGTCGTCCATAGCCAAAAAATAATCTTCGTTGGCATCTGCCGGCACCATAGGGACAATCTCAAGGGCTTCCAGATTCTTCCATTGTTCCAGATCTTGGAGGTCGCAGATGAATACACCCGGGAACTTCTCATTCTCCACTTTCACTGACTTCAAAACTTGGGGGTTGAACTTCTTCAAGAGCTCCATGAACAGCACGGCACCTGTGCTGGAGCATTTGTAGACGAACCGGGCGGCGGGAATCTGAGATCCTTCATTCTGCAAGCTATCGACGATGGTATTTGTGATGGAGTCGGCTAGCTGGCAAAGATGACCATCGCACATAAAGACAAACTCTTCGATTACTTCGACTTGTCTCAATCGTTGGAGGATAGCTCCAAAATCCAGAGCAGGCACTTCCAATTGCTCGATGCCATTAAAGGTCAAAATAACAGTTGAGTCTCTGATGACGATTGTGGCTATTGGCGAGTTGTGGATGACCCTGAAAAATCAAGGTTCAAAAATAGAAAAATTGCCATAGAAATCCCTTCTAACTTATAGCTTTGAGCAAGAGCTCCATGAACAAACATTTTTCATCCCAAAGCCAATCTTGATTCAGAAGACACAAAAACTGGTTGAGTTTCAAAAAACTTATACAACGTTTTGTTGGAAATCCAGCCACTTTTAACAAAAAAGTTTTCGATTATTGGACAAGTTTGAGCAAAGTTAGGAACAAAAATATAGAGTGACACTCACTAATGCTCGCCACTATGTATTTCGTATGTATTTCGCTCACGAGTTCAACACCCAAAAGGGCTTCTTCTGGCTAAATATCGAGGAAAATTGGTTTTTGGTGACTCGCCACCTTTTATATAAAATATGGTCCATATCCTAAAATTCCATTCCAATGGAAATTTCGCAATCCCTTTGATTCAATAGAGCGCATTTGCAAGCGTCCTACCACCAGTCCTCTGCATAACAATCTCGTCGTCGATCTGACTAGTAAATCCCGAGAGACACCTCCAAACACCTGCCCCCTGTCCACCATGTATAAACAGAACACGCCCACTCATATGACACTCTCACACATACACTATCCTCCTCTCTCACCCCTCCTCTTTCATATTGTCATGTGCTTTTCTGGTATATTCAATTCTAGGCTGTACGCTCTTGCTCATTCTCCTCAAATCTCATTCATTATTGAATTTCCCCATGTCATGTGGAAGCCTAGAACTTACATTTCCTCCATTCTGTTTTCGACAGCTTCCTCTTCCTGTTCTTGTGCTTCTGGTTTCACTTCTGAAAATCGATTTTTGTTTTTAACACGATCTATTCTTATTATCTTACCTTCCATCACATCATCCATCTCTACATCATCAACTAGGACCCGCTCTTCTGATTCTGGTACCCCATCGTCCATCTGGAAATATCCATCTCCTTCCTTCTTAGCTTCCTCCACTGGTTCTGGTACCATAACAGCTTCTTCTCGAGCGCTGACGCCTTCTCTTTGTGCATTCTCTTGTCCCAAGGCCTCTTCTACCGAATCGTCTGTCATTCTTTTTGGTAAAGCGTAGAAGAAGTCAGCAGGATCTTCAATATCTTGAGGGTCCATTTCTTGAGCAAGGGCATTCAATGCCTCCGAAGATTGATCTGAAATTTCACACTTCTCAAAATCCTCTTTGAATGTTGAGCTTACCATTCCTGCTAGCCGATTGTTCCTTATGCTCCACAACACCTCTTGTAACTCCTTCCTCACTCACATCCTCATTAGAAATCCGATCAACTTGGTCCTTAGCATCTGGATGAGCGAATCCGAGAAGCTTGGTCATTCCTTTTAGATTTTGTTCTAGCTCGTCCTCTCCACAACCAATTGCTCCGTTTCCAAAACTTATAACTTGAAGAGAATGTGATTCTTCACCTACGACTAGCGAATTAGGTGGTGTTGGAGCTATGAAGTTTTCACAAATGACGGCTTCAATAGAATCTGGTTGATTTTGAACTTCATCAACGGGGACTGAATTAGTTGGTACTTCATTAACCATTAGCATTCCTAGATTTTGTGACTTTTTGACGACGTGGGATTCAGTCGAGGTAGAAGCTTCTGGGTGGGGATAGGAGTTGAAAATTGCTTGATAGGGCTGGACTAATCCCGCTGCAAGGAACGGTGTAGCTCCAAACTTAACAAATGCATATGAAGGATCTGATCCAATAGAAGATAAAAAGTTTTGGTGGCTTTCATGATCCTCGGCGACTTTTCGAGCAATTGGTTTCATTATTGGCGTTGGTGCTTGTTGCCCTAGTGACGCTTCATCCTCAAGTTCCTCATGTCCTCCTCATCCATCCATTCCATGTCTTCAACTTGCTCATCCGCCTTTTCCTCTAATCCCTTATCTTCTTGTTGTACATTAACCTGATGGCGACCATTCATATTCTGAACGCTTTGACCATAAGCGATAATCTTGAGAAACTCGTGGGTCACCTGAGCTGGCAGTCCGAAATTCCTGATTGGCGTTCCTAGGGTAATTGAACCATTGACGCTAACGCTTGAAAAAAAACCATTAGTTTCTTCACGGAATTCTTAATAACTTACTTTTGACTTTCCAAAAGACTAGCGATTGAAAAATACCCGTTTATCGAGCGGTCACTAATAGGATCTGGCGATGGCTCCGCTATTTGTCTTGCACGCACGCTGTGGTCGTATGGAGGGGTCCTAAAATTCTTTCATATTTTTATGCTAAGAACAGTCTGCTAACCATATCTGTTGGGTGGTTCTCTGTTGCTGGTTCTCACGAGGCTGCAGATGATTTCTAAAACTGTGAGAATAATTTTAGGCGTGACGTTTAAGCTGAGCATCTCTTTAACTTTAAGATTCTCAGATTTTTGGCCCATTACACATTCTTATCAAAATCGTTCAAAACTTACCCAATTTTCTGAGTCATCTCTTCTGTGGAAGTTGGGTATGTATCAATAAAGTGATTGGGCGAATCTTTCACAACTGTAGGTGTTTCTCTGAAAAAAAGAGTGTTTAATGATAGACTGATTTATTCCAGAAATCACAATTGTTAAATTTTAAATCTTACCTCTTGTTTTTTTGACGTCCTTTTGTTTTTTCGAGGTCCTCTTTGTTTTCTCGACGTCCTTTTTTTGAGTCCGGCTTCTGTTGTGGTTCGTCCTCGACGGGTGGTAATTTTTGGATCTGTTGGGACTGAAACCTTTGAGCTTGCTGATCAACGAGACGTTGCGAATTAGCCAGATGTTCAAGCTCTCTCAAACTGTTTCTGGAGAAGAAATTCATGTAATACGTATGCACTTATTGTGTTTATACTCACAGACGTGGATAAGGCGAGTTTCTAATTGCTGGAACGTCGATAGCGTTAATGTGTTCTCCATTTTTCTGCACCATTGCTCCATTGCTCCATGCCCCACGTCTTTTTCTCATGGGAGTTAAAACTGGCGGAATTTCGAAGGTTGACACCTGTTCCGGTGCCAAGCTTCGCGTAGGAATAGCAGCTAGCAATTCAGAAAAAGCCAAGTTTTGAGGTGCTGTACTTCTGTTTCTGAAAAAGAAATTCGTCTAATATAGAGATGCACTTATTGTGTTTATACTCACAAAAACGGAAGTAGCGAATCCAAGTTGCCCGGCAAGGCGCCATTTATATGTTTTCCATTTCTTTGTCCACCGTTTATAGAGGAAATTGGAACTTCCGGGAGTTCTAAGCTTGAAAACTGAGGTTCAATTTTTTGAGCCTGTCGATCAACGAGCGGTTGAGAAGCGGTCATTTGTGGAGTCACTGTACCATTGAGGCTGGAAATGAAAATTATGTCATAGGTGAACATGTATTTTTTCATATTACTCACATATGCCGTAAGAGCAAATGCGCACTTGCATTTATCGGGGGAATCGAAGCTTGTGGTTGTTCAAAATTAGAAACAGCTAAAGTAAGAATGGTTTTAACTGGCGGAGTAACTACTGTACCATTTCTTCTGGAAAATAAAAAATATGTGCTCTAGGTCATGATTTTTTTTGTACTCACAATGGCCAATGAGGAATATTTCCATGATTTATTGGTCCAATGTTCCCGTACCGATTTTGGTCCAGTTGGTTCACGAATTTTGAAACCGGTGAAACTTGAGGAGGGTGTGTCCGCTGTCGGAGGGGATGTTGGAGTAGAGGATTCGGCAAAGTTGATGTGGACGGATTCGGGCTGAAATATTAGTTTCAAAATAGTTGTAGCAAAATCAATTTACTAGACTGATCGCTTTTCTACTAACAGAGCTACGCGGTCACATCTTTTGTCTGTGAATAACGTTAAACAACTTATGTACATGTGTCCATAATGGAAGCCATTCAAATCGGTTCCATTTGCAGGGGGAGGCATTTCAGGAACTCTGAAAGTAAGTGATTTTCGTAAAGAATAGTTTTTATTGTTCTATTTTCTTGGACCCTTCAACCAGGTGTTACGGAAACTAAATGTGTTGCAAAAATGAGATCAAAATGGCCACCACTATGAAAAGGCCGGATTAATATAGGGATTATGACATTAATTTCGGGGTTTTACGTTTTGTGGAAACTGATACATTTAAAAGTTAGAATTTTGAGCGAGGAACGGTGTATTTTGTAGCTTCCAGCAAAGCTACAATGGCTTAACCTGCGCGGCCATCCGATGTCGTATTTGCAAAAGACACAATGGCCACGCGGTGTGTGGACGCAGCTCACTTTACATCACGTTCAAATGCATACAGTAACCCCAAAAAAACTCCGAAAAGTCTCCTGTCTCGTATTCTTTATCTAGAAAAAATTGCTTAAGACTTGGTTTATAATTTCTGAAACTTTAAATTACTGTACGTACTTTTTCAGATATCTAAAGTTGGCTAATTCAAGTTGTAATGCTCAATGTGGAGGCTAGGAGATAAGTAAGACATAATTCCCCTCGACTGTTCCTGACACCCAGTGCTCCTAGCTACGACGTCTACAAAAAGCAAGACGATTTCAGAATCCCCAATCCTAATCTCAGGGGGGGGGGGGCAGTATGTAGATAAGAGAAAATGCGCAACAGAAGGGGAGGTAGATCAACTAATCTTCTGTTCAAAGAGTTACGGGCTTAGCGCAGGATTGATGTTCTCTCACACTTTTTTCGCAAGTGTTACATGCATATACTTTCAGATTAGACATGTTTGAGGCTGTAGTGTTTGAAGTCAGAAACGTTTCGAAAATGGGAGGAATTAATTGTATTTTGTTTAGAATAAAGGTGATACTTTCACCGTGAGAGTTGTCAACATATAAACAAAGTGACAAGAATATAAACACTTTTAGAGGTAGAATGAGTCAAAAAGAAGCTGGAAAAAATAATCAACTGATTTTGAGCAAGAATTTGAAACAGATGCAAAACTTTGCCTCCCACATGCAAAAAGAATGTTCTCAGCTGTTTTTTTTCGAATAAGTAGCTCAAAAAGTTATTTCAGAGTTTCAAAGTCAGAAAGACAAAAATTATGAAGATGGAATTACGGTAGAGGAATGCTACTTTGCTGCTCACCTTAACAGATTGTTTCTTCTTGTCTGGTCCTCGATAGATGGTGCAGCTTTCAAGATCCTTTGCATTTCATCAGTCGACGTTGGGAATACAGAGGATCCTGGTGAATTCATTCTGTGTTATGTGAGGTAGATTTATTCAGTAGTATAATCTGTAAATTTAATTTTTACGACGTAAAAGTTTAGTATGTAATCTTGAAGTGTGAAGAAGCATAAATCCCATTTCAGGTGTTTAGGCTCCGCAAAGCTACAGTAAGATTTCTGTCTGACTATTAAACAAGTTTCCAACCCCAACATATAAATGTAACCTAGTTTTGAGAAACAAGCTACTTCAGAGGGGGTCACAGTATTTAGGCACGAAATTTGTTTTGGTCCAGTTTCCGAATTCGGAGTTTTCGGTTCAACGTTCAGATCAGGTGACACAGTTTCCTCCAGATACCTAGAATTTCTTGACCCAAACAGCTACCTACCAACGAGACATACAAAAATGTGTTGTTAGCCGATTTCGATCATTTTCAGGAGTCTGGAGCTCGGCTGTCAAATGACCGATAACTCCGCGAATTTCGGATGGTGTGAAACAGATCAAGATTGAAAAATTTTCATTCACAGAATTTTTTGAAAATTCCTAATTTTCAGTTATTTTTCGATGTCTGAAGGACATCCCTTTTTGGTCAGTTTTTGTACGGAAAACGTGTGAACGTTAACCAGGACATAACCCTAACCTTACTGGAAAACGATCAAAAAAATTTAGGTCATTTCCCAAAAGGGTTTAGGCATTTTTAGGCCTCCTCAAATCATAAAAAATAATTTTAGGCCCGACACATAGCGTCGCCCAAGCTGAAATGGAGGCGCGCCGAAGCTCCGTGACAACTAAGCATGGAGAAAAGAGGGCGATCGCGCCTGGAGCATCGATAGGGCTGTTGTGCTCTCTCAGAGTCCGGCGCCCCTCCCAGACGACTCGACGCCCGCCACACTGCTCCCGATGAGCCTCAACGTCGTCGCCGGTCGGGTCGCCAGAAAAAGCGGAGACGGGCAACAGGGGAAAAGTATAGAATAATGAGAGAGTGCAGTTGGGATTTGCATGCTTTTTTGTCTCTAAATCTGAAAATGATATGAAAAATTGGGAAACGCGAGGGGGTGCGAAGAGAGTGTTGGCGCGTATGTACTAGAGGACAGACAGGGGAAAAAAGAACAACAGATGGAAAGATGGAGAGGTGCAAAAATGAATGGAATGTATAAGTTTTGATAGAGACTCTCTATTAGAGAGACGTGAGAGAGAAAAAAGTGAAATCTGGAAAAGTGGGAAAACGGGAAAAAAGTAGGAGCTGGAAAAAGTAGATCTTAAATTTAGGAGCAAGCATACGAGCACTAGGATTAGGAGAAGGTGGAATTCAATTGAATCTCAAAAATTGAGAATCTTAGAATCCCCGTTTCACGATTGGAGAGTCAGAATCTGAGAATCAGAATCTAAGTATCAGAATTTCAGAATTTCAAAATCAGAATTTCAGAATCTCAGAATCTCAGAATCTCAGAATCTTAGAATCTCAGAATTTCAGAATCTCAAAATTTCAGAATCTCAGAATTTCAGAATCTCAGAATCTCAGAATCTCAGAATCTCAGAATCTCAGAATTTCAGAATCTCAGAATCTCAGAATCTCAGAATTTCAGAATTTCAGAATCTCAGTATTTGATTTCCAGAATCAGAATTTAGGATTTCAGAATCTCACAATTAGAAATCTCAGAATCTCACAATCTCATAATCTCATAATCTCAGAATTTCACAATCTCAGAATCTCAGAATCTCAGAATCTCAGAATCTCAGAATCTCATAATCTCAGAATCTCAGAATCTCAGAATCTCAGAATCTCATAATCTCAGAATCTCAGAATCTCAGAATCTCAGAATCTCAGAATTTCAGAATCTCAGAATCTCAGAATCTCAGAATCTCAGAATCTCAGAACCTCAGAATCTCAGAATCTCAGAATCTCAGAATCTCAGAATTTCAGAATCTCAGAATCTCAGAATCTCAGAATTTCAGAATCTCAGAATCTCAGAATCTCAGAATTTCAGAATCTCAGAATCTCAGTATTTGATTTCCAGAATCAGAATTTAGGATTTCAGAATCTCACAATCAGAATCTCAGAATCTCGGAATCTCAGAATCTCAGTATCTCAGAATCTCAGAATTCGATTTCCAGAATCAGAATTTAGGATTGCAGAATTTCAGAGAATTTAGGATTTCAGAATCTCACAATCATAATCTCATAATCTCAGAATTTCACAATCTCAGAATCTCAGAATCTCAGAATCTCAGAATCTCAGAATCTCATAATCTCAGAATCTCAGAATCTCAGAACCTCAGAATCTCAGAATCTCAGAATTTCAGAATCTCAGAATTTCAGAATCTCAGGATCTCAGAATCTCAGAATCTCAAAATCTCAGAATCTCAGAATCTCAGAATCTCAGAATCTCAGAATCTCAGAACCTCAGAATCTCAGAATCTCAGAATTTCAGAATCTCAGAATTTCAGAATCTCAGAATTTCAGAATCTCAGAATCTCAGAATCTCAGAATTTCAGAATCTCAGAATCTCAGAATCTTAGAATCTCAGAATTTCAGAATCTCAGAATTTCAGAATCTCAGAATTTCAGAATCTCAGAATCTCAGAATCTCAGAATTTCAGAATCTCAGAATCTCAGAATCTCAGAATTTCAGAATCTCAGAATCTCAGTATTTGATTTCCAGAATCAGAATTTAGGATTTCAGAATCTCACAATCAGAATCTCAGAATCTCGGAATCTCAGAATCTCAGTATCTCAGAATCTCAGAATTCGATTTCCAGAATCAGAATTTAGGATTGCAGAATTTCAGGTTTTCAGAATCTCAGAATCTCAGAATCTCAGAATCTCAGAACCTCAGAATCTCAGAATCTCAGAATTTCAGAATCTCAGAATTTCAGAATCTCAGGATCTCAGGATCTCAGAATCTCAAAATCTCAGAATCTCAGAATCTCAGAATCTCAGAATCTCAGAATCTCAGAACCTCAGAATCTCAGAATCTCAGAATTTCAGAATCTCAGAATTTCAGAATCTCAGAATTTCAGAATCTCAGAATCTCAGAATTTCAGAATCTCAGAATCTCAGAATCTTAGAATCTCAGAATTTCAGAATCTCAGAATTTCAGAATCTCAGAATTTCAGAATCTCAGAATCTCAGAATCTCAGAATTTCAGAATCTCAGAATCTCAGAATCTCAGAATTTCAGAATCTCAGAATCTCAGTATTTGATTTCCAGAATCAGAATTTAGGATTTCAGAATCTCAGAATCTCAGAATCTCAGAATTTCAGAATCTCAGAATCTCAGAATCTCAGAATTTCAGAATCTCAGAATTCAGTATTTGATTTCCAGAATCAGAATTTAGGATTTCAGAATCTCACAATCAGTATCTCAGAATCTCGGAATCTCAGAATCTCAGTATCTCAGAATCTCAGAATTCGATTTCCAGAATCAGAATTTAGGATTGCAGAATTTCAGGTTTTCAGAATTTCAGAACCTCAGAATCTCCGAACCTAAAATGTCGAATTCGAAATTCTGATGATTCATTGAAAATCTATCTCATTTTTAATTCTAAAAGTGCGTGCTAACAGAACAAGACCCCAATTGTTTCATTTTGTTTCCACCACCCTCCTAATTATAATTTTGCCCCCCCCCCCCCCCCATGGAGCCCTTGTCAAATATTAATTAAATTTGATGACCTCAAAACCTTTGAAAAATTATTTTTGAATTTTAAATTTTATTTATCAGTGTCAGGCTGTGCTGGTCAGTTTTGTAGTATGAGTGGTCCCTCGGGAGGGTACAAAAAGGAGATTAGAAACGGGTACCTTGATGGATAACAAGGGTCGGAGAGGGATAGAGCAGGATTCAAAATGTTCCAGAAGGTCAGAAGGGTTCAGGTTTGAAAACGGACCGATAACCGTGCGGTCGGCGGGCCGGGCAATAATGCTGTAGGCCGAAAATCTGTCTGTCGTTGACCCGTCGTTGGCCCGTTTTCGCCCGCTCGGTTTGGTTATGGGAGTTTTCCCACTTACACAGGTAAAATGCGAACGGACCCGTTACGGACTCTCCGCGTTCGCGTGCGGTTGAGATAGGAATCGTATGCGGACTGTACGCGAACCGTTTCCAGCAAAACACAGCACATTATTGCGGGGTTCTCCGGTATTCTGTCCGTTCGCGACCTCCGTATCCGATCCG
>NC_013488.2:3439580-3441693 GCF_000004555.2 Caenorhabditis briggsae | reverse complement strand
CGTTCGCGATCTCAAATTGAATTCAGCTTGGCGTACGGATCCGTTCGTTCATCATTCGCGGTCGGATCGGATACGGAGTTCGCGAACGGACAGAATACGGAGAAACCCGTTATAATGTGATGTGTTTTGCTGGAAACGGTTCGCGTACGGTCCGCATACGATTCCTATTTCAACCGCGCGCGAACGCGGAGAGTCCGTAACGGATTGTTCGCGAATCACCTGTGTAACACTCGAATTCACTTTTTAAAAGTACATTTTTTCTAAACACTTTTCGTAAACAATGACTATGAAAAAGACTTCCGGATTAACTGATTACAATCCTTTGGCTCTAAATTTCAGATAATCTTAGCTTCAGAACTTTTTCGGATTTAAAGAAGAATATTTTGAAATTCATATGCAGTCGTAACTAGTTAGCTTAAAATTTTTCCAGATTTAGTGTAGAATATTTTTTGTTCCCACGGGTCACCTGTTTTCTCTTCTTCTGAAACCTTGTGATTATGTGAAAAAAGAAATATAGGAATAGTGTGAGGAACCACCTACGTGGAGAGCTAACCGAGTACCTGGGAGGAATCGGAGGATCAAGATACATATTTATTTTTTTTAACCGAATTGAGAATTTTCAGAACTGGGAGCAGAAAAAAACGAAACTTAATAGATCAGAAAAGGAAATTAAAAAATTAAAATAAATTGTTTTTCCTCTTTTAATAGGGCAAGATTACATATTGTTATCATCCAAGGAAAAGTAGTTGAAATTCGGAAACCCATTGAGGCAATAGGAAATGGAGCCAATTTCCGGGTGATAGTGTGCAGGAGGCGACTTGGATTCTTGTGACTTTTCAAAAATGATTTGAAACCGGAAGATCAGTTTGAAATTGAAATCCAGGAAAGCAATAGTGAGAGGTGATTAGGGAAACTCTGAAAAGAGTAGATACAAAAGAAAAAGATGTTTTCTTACTGTAGGTCATGTGGACCATTGTGTATCAGGATTCTGTTATTTAGGTGAGCCAGCACATAAATAATTTGAATTACAAAATTGTCGATTCCAGAGTTACCATTAGTAACTCTTGATTGATCATCCAACAGCTTCTGAAAAAATAAAACTTTCAAAATATTAGCAGGTTTAACTTTTTTTTGAAATTTTGGGAGCAGATAGAAGAGCTTATGAGGATTCCAAATCTGTTAAAAAAATCAGCAAAATGCTCACGTGAGCTGAGTTATGATTTAGAAAAGTTTCCCTATGATTAAGCAATTTCTCGTGAAATGTTTTTCACGGAATAGTGTATTTTTTTCAAAACAATAGATTTCAATCAGCAGTGTGGTAAAGTGGTAAAATCGCAAGTTCAGAGGAGGAAGGTTGTAGGTTCGATTCTCCCGATCCCAAAAATTTTGCAAAATTTTTTTGTTTTATTTTAAGCTGCCATAACTGGCTCTGGAATAAAATTTACGCAATGTTTTTCGGGAGTTTCTCGTTATGAATAGGCATTTTCCAGAATAAAAACAAACATTTAATTTTTGAAGAAATTCACAAATATGCTCATGGGTTCACCGAAGATTTTTCAATTTTTTTTTTCAATTTTTTTTGTTTATCATTCCGCCTGGAGCGACAGGACAAATCCAGCTACTAAACATTGGCAAATTCCGTCAATTCAAGAAGTTCATGAAGAACTTGACGGAATATGCGCAAAGAAAAGAGAAGGACTTTAAGCCACATCAACGAGATTCTATCATCAAAGTTTCTGAAGTTTCTGAAAACGTCCCTCATTTTTTGATTGCAGATGCTGAGCCAAGCATATTGGCAGATGTGCTCTCCCATCTTCCAAGAATGGAGACAGTATGCCTGGTATTCTGGCGGTTATGTGAACAGTTGCGCTCCAAAATGTGACAGACCAATTCAATATTGCTTCGACCGGAAAGTTTATGGAAAGTGCCAATTATCTGGGTGCAAAAGATTGTCAATGGTCAAATGCGCGTATTGTGCCAAGAACATATGTTTCCAGCAGTTTGTCATCGAATGCCACCGATGTGTTTAGAATCCTCAACTGTTTTTTCAATAAACAAAAACAAAGAAAAAATTGAAAAAAAAATTTGAAAAATGTTCCCTGAACCCATATTT